>NW_017802769.1:622918-634220 GCF_001625305.1 Branchiostoma belcheri
TTATTACCTTCGCCAAGAAGGTTATGTTTTCAGGGCGTTCGTGTATGTGTGTGTGTGTGTGTCTGTCAACACGATAACTTGAGAAGGTCTTGATGGATTGTCTTGATACTTGGTAGGTGGGTAGGTCTTGATGAGACCTCAAAATGATTAGATTTTGGGCCACCTGGCGGCTTGTCATGGTACTGCAGCAGAACTTCCGGTTTTGATATCTCATGATCCAGACATGCTAGGGTGACGAAATTTAGATGGTAGATAGCTCTTGTGCTGGGGATAAAGTGACATGAGTTTGAGCCCCCTAGTTGCTTGCTCTAGAACTGCAGGTGGGTTTAATGGACAAATGTTTAAAGGGGGATAACTCAAGAACCGATGGATGGATCATCGTGATTTTTGGTATGTAGGTAGCTTGAGTGATGCTTGACATAATGATATTACAATTATGCAAATATGGATGTAATTTGCATAATTAATGAGGAAATTCTATTTATCAGCTGCATTCCATAATGGGAAGTTCAAGCTTGTGACATATGTTATTAAGAATGAGAGAAACACAGGCAGATATCGATTATGCAAATGAAGACTTAATTTGCATAATTAATGAGAAAATATTATAATTGCATAGTGGTAACTGCCTGGAATTTTATACATGGGGTGTTTGAAAGTTAAGTTAAGGTGAACATAATTAAACATAACTTATTTAGATAAGGACCTCATTTGCATAATTTATGAGAAAATTTCATCATGGCATTCTTTGTTAAGATAAGACTGTCTTTTGGTGGAGAATATGATCAACAGATATAATTCATGCAATTGAGGATCCTATTTGCATAATTAGGGGGATTAATATATAATTTCTTAATCATAAAAGCTAACATCATTTGGCGAAGGTATGAGATCGTGGAACTCTAGTTTGTAATGTTTTCTTGGTGTTGTTGCTGTAGCGAAAATGCCAGCAACGATCTCTGTGTATAGGATACAATGGTCCATTCTTTTAATCATGGCGCTTGCGATAGTCCAAACCAAGGCTCAAACGACAACCACTACCACAACAACTCAGCTTACAACCAATGCTGCAACAAATCAACCTACAACGAAAGGAACGACAAAACTGCCTACAACAACAATCATTACAACTCAGCCTACAACTATGAGCACTAAAACACAGACCACAACCACAGCCAAACTGCCTACAACTATGTCAACAACTACTCAGCCTACAACCACAGCCGCAAATACTCGGTCTACAACCAGGGCCACAACAACTGAGCCTACAACCACGACAGCTCTGACAAAACCAACCACGACCACCACAACTCAGCCTACAACCACGGCCACCACAACTCAGCCTACAACCACGTCCACCACAACTCAGCCTACAACCACGTCCACCACAACTCAGCCTACAACCACGGTCGCTACAACTCAGCCTACAACCACGGCCACCACAACCCAGCCTACAACCACGACCACTACAACCCAGCCTACAACCACGGCCACTACAACTCTGCCTACAACCACGTCCACCACAACTCTGCCTACAACCACGGTTGCTACAACTCAGCCTACAACTACGGCCACTACAAGTCAGCCTACAACCACGGCCACCACAACTCAGCCTACAACCACGTCCACCACAACTCTGCCTACAACCACGGTCGCTACAACTCAGCCTACCACGGTCGCTACTACAAGTCAGCCTACAACCATGGTCACAACAATTCAGCCTACAACTACGGCCACTACAACTCGGCCTACAACCACGGCTACCACAATTCAGCCTACAACTACGGCCACCATAACTCAGCCTGCAAACACAGCCACTACAACTCGGCCTACAACCACGGCCACCACAACTCAGCCTACAACTACGACCGCCACAACTCTGCCTACAAGCACGGCCACCACAACTCAGCCTACAACCATGGTCACTACAACTCAGCTTACAACCACGGCCACCACAACTCAGCCTACAACCATGGTCACTACAACTGAGCCAACAACCACGGCCACTACAACTCAAGCTACAACTACGGCCACTACAACTCAATCTACAACCACGGATATACGTATGGATGCGAATGTACAGTCGGATGGGGCGTTTCCGGGATGGGGAGTAGCTCTCATCTGTATCGCTCTTATCTGTGCTGCGGCAGGAGCTGCTTTTTTGGTAAGACATGTACGTATGCCTAAGTCAAGTAGTGTATCTTAATTGTCTCCACTTTTCTACATACGTTTGTTATGTGTCTGTTAAGTCTTGACCTGTACCTAGCCCGTCCTGGCATGAATGTACAATAAAGGTATTTCATTCATTCATTCATTCATTTAAAAAGTCATTTATTTCCTAACACGATATCTTTTTCTTCTTCCCATGGAAAAATTGTTCAAGTAAACCCTGATGAAAATTTGTCCTTTCAACAAAAGATGTGGAGGGTGAGGCAACAGGGAGGCAAACTTGACCTCAGCAAATTTCGAACACCGAGCACCAAGGTTAAGATCCCGAGGGCAAGGGTCAGAGTTGAGTTGTCGGGAAAGTTGCAGGAAGAAATCGACATGAAAGACTTGGCCGTATCCGTAAGTGTACATTATTAATAACTTGTCCTGCGGAGCCCAACAATTGATGTTCTATATAGAACTCTGTAGTTCTATATGCCACCGCAGGGCAAAAAAGTTGGGTGTCTATGACCTAATCAAGACATGAAATTTTTTTTTTTTTTTTTTTTTTATTCCAACATGTAATCACCAGACGTGGTGACGGCACACTCAAGTTTTGAGTGTGAAATTATTGAGAAATATTTTGAAAAAAAATGTCAGCAGGACAAGGGTTAACATGCCATGGTGGCATCCGTAATCAAAGCAAAACTTTGGTACGGTATTCTAAAATTGTAAATGCTTGAGGGGTTTTATTGTTGTATTTTATGATACAGTGAATATACATTTCCAAATGATATTGGGGAGGGGATTCCTTAAGTACATACAACAAAATGTCAGACCCAGAGTTTCGAACGCTGCATGGTTGGATGCCAGAGGGAATGAGAAATGACAAATTCGTAAAAAAAAATAATATAATTGATGAAACAAGAACTTGTCAAATGCATATTTCACTGAGGTATGGAATCTTTGTTACTTTTTGTCAGGATGACCCTGACAAGGAGAAAGGTCAAGTCAAGGACACCAGTGTCAAGGACACTAAGGTCACTGTCGAAGAGGAAGACAAGAGAACAAGTCTTTGAGGAGAAGTACGACTAACTAGAAAAGTAACATTTGCAAAGCAAATGCATAATGTTTACCTTCGGATATGGTCTGCTCTGTTAATTCTTACTCAAACACATTCACATACATGTATATGATGACAGGAGTCTAAATGTCTACTATGAAATTGCAACATTATGTAACCCAACACCAGTTACTATGGTTACAGACGTCAACAAAAGAGGCCATTAGCCAGGTCAGAGGTTAGTGTTTGGAACAGAAGAAGAAGAAGAAGAAATTGAGCAAAAACAATATGTTTTCCTTCGGTAAACATAATAATAAGTAGCAGTGCGACTTTCTTGAGATACTAGTATCGTACTCAAAGAATTCTTTCTTGTTTATTACAACTGTAACATAGGTGACAGTTTTATGTAGTATAGTACTTTGCTGCATATGTGCGCTTCAACTTTGTGTTAAAACTGCATCACGATACTTTTTTTATTTGTACATTGTAATTTACGCGGGAATACAGTTTCTGTAGCGGTGGTCATGAAGCTACATGAAACATATTGTGGAACCACTGTTTGTTTGTTTGTTTGTTTGTTTGTTTGTTTGTTTATTCGTTTGCTTATCTATTTTGGCAGCATGCACTAACCAATTCAAACTACAGGGATAATGGTAACAATAAACGGTTTTTAACCATTGTACATGTGACACATACTAAGGCTTTCTGAGATAGGTCATAGTATTGCCTGAGTGTGTATTATTCAATATTTATCAAATAAAACCAAAGTTGGTATGTCTTTGTGCATTTACTTTTCATAACAAGTAATCTGAAACCTAAACTATTGGCAAAGGGGAAAGAGAGACATTAAGTAAGTAAACGTAATCTCCAAGCAGATCATACCTTGTGAGATGTGTAAGTTACTTAAAGGTTAACATCACTATACATTTATTATGTTAATGTAGAGGTCATTTGCATAATTAATTAGGACATATTGAAATAAAGGAGAGGACCCTAACACGCCAAATATTGTGATTTGAATTTAGAAAACCATAAATTAAACTAGATTACTAGTATGGCAATAACGACATTATTTCCATAGTAAATGAGAAAAAAAAACAATTACAAAAACTGATATTTCATGGAGGTATGAGATCTCCGCATTCTTGGTATTTTTTTATATATACCTCTTTGATCTCGTGCCAGTTCGGTGCAAGGACGAACACAGGTAAATAACTCCATACTTATTGATTTTTGATTGTACAAACCAATCGTTGTGTGTGGCGATGAACTGAACTACGTATACTTCGCTTGTACACAATCATGTTGAAGGTATGGTATGATATTGATCTATTGTCTATTTTCAAACTATCCTGGACGTTGGATGATCTGGAAAGGTATTTAGAGGAAGTTTTTCTGCTGGGTCGTGGGCGTCCGATAAGATAGGGCTTCATAGTGTAAACATGCATAGGTGTGTATATATACACACAAACACGCGTATAGGTACTAATTGTTTTGATAACGTTGATAGGGCCAAAGCATTGATCTGCTCACCCAATGCCTAAGTACATTACAAGGTTATCGCATATCATTTGTAGAATGTTCTTTCTCTTTATCGTTATTTCATTAACCAAACGGCTACCTTAGCATGCTGGATGTTGAGCAAGCACTGAGCTTGTTGCTATATATCTATACGGGTGTACATTTAATACACACGAGAATCTCATTTCATTTTTTTTATTTCAGTATGTAGAATGTGTTTTTTTTTCCAATGTTTTGTTGAAGTCAGTCATGTCATTTTTCGTGTCTTGTTTGTACGTTTTCTCTCCAGGACTTCTCTCAACACATTGGCTTTAAACTTCTCCCACAGACGGGTTTCCATGAACGTCGTGAAGGTTTCCGCCTTGGTCGGGATCATTCCCCGGGCCATGAACTCCAGGCGCCCGAGGGTGATGCCGTCGTCGTGCCGGTAGAGGAGGGCGCGGTCCACCCGCAGGATTTTCGAACTGCTCACGCCACCGGATAGATAGAAAATGCTCTTCAGCTGTTCGCCTGTAATATAAGAAGAAGAAGAATTTGAGAATGATTGATAATGATGGGGTACGATGTGAGCGCAAACATTTTTCGACGTCAAGATCCTTAGGCCATATGCTTTGATAGATCGCAGGTTTTTGTTACAGCTTACATGTTATTCCTGAGTAGAAAAACGGGACATATATAGAAAGCTAACGACCTTCCCCGAGAATAGGTCCCGCAAGGTATCGCCAAAAGGCAATTCTCTAGGGAATGCATTGGTGGAATTCTTAGAATATTTTCAACTCAATCGCAGTACTATACCAACGGCTCCGCCCCTGAGTCGTCGCCAAAAAAAGGTACTGAAAATTCTGTACCTATTCCAAAGAATTGGCCTTCCCTCAGTACCCTGACTTGTAGAAAACGCGGCACAATTTCCTCGTAAGGCTTGAGTTTGTAGCCGGTGTTTTTCTTGGGTGCCATGGCGAGTGCCTTGGTTCCGTCCGGGTGCGTCCTCTCCAGGAAGGCCATGCGGCGGACGATGCGACATTCTCCCGAGACCACGAAGAACACTTCTTCGATAATTCCCTCCACGCCTCCAAAGATTACCTATCACAACACAACACAACAAAGGCTACAATGAAATTTCCTAGTTGAAATATTTTCAACGCAATCGTAGTAATGTATTGGTTCTAGGAGTTCCGCGCCGAAACTTTTGCAAACTTCACAGTGCCAACGAACTTACCGAGTCACTAACTTACCCCCCGATAGCCAACAGACATATCTTGACCTTGGCTTGAACTCAATCCTACATATCTTGAACTCAATCCTACATTGTTCAATTAAAACGGTTTACACTTCACTAAATGTGTCCAAATGCCTACCGAAAACCATTCTTTTTCAAAGCATTATGATCCTGTTTACATGTTATCGTTTATATCGCATTTGCTGTTTTGTTATTTGCTGTTTTGGTACTTGTTATTGTTTTGTTATTCTTATTTACCACTGTATGTTCTCCCACTTGTCTGTGGTGGGGCTAAGATTAGCAACCTGCTGGAGTTGCCCACCTCTGTGTCTAAGTTTCTAAGTTAGGCCACAGCAAGTAATTTTTATGGATGACATCAGCGCGCGCATTAATTTTCGCCTGATTTTGAAAAAAAAAACAAGACATTTTGTTGCCTTCTGACAGTGGTCAACATGCCGAAAATGGGCAAAGATGTCTGTTGCCATGCCGGAAGGTGGAGGGCAGATAACTATGAAGAGAGGAGACAAGAAAAGGCTCTGACTTAATGTTTTGTTTCTTACTTTGATGCAGTGATATGTGATGCTGGCTGTGTATATGATGTTCGCATTGAATAAAAACCATTTGTACAATGATTGAGTCAACATTTTAGAATGTAGGAACCTTGTTTTTTTCGGCCCGCCTTGTTTTTTTTTGCCCGCTCGCATTAGATTTGGAGTCTGCAGGGGATGTCATCCATAAAATTTACTTGCTGTGGCCTTACTAAAAAAAATAATAACTCACCGAGTTGGGAGGGTACTCCTCCACGCTGCACCTCATCATCGCTTGGCGGAGATCGAGCTCGCCCCACTCCTTGAAGGCGTCGTGTTTCTCCAGGGCCTGCAGCCGCTCTGCCAGCTCGTGCTTCCTCGTCATCCTCCTCGCCAGCTCGAAGTCATCTTTATCCAGTCGGATCAACTCGGCTTTTCCTGTTGAAGCCAAATGAAGAAGAAATGACATCGCATCGAATCATAACATAAACCTTTTGATTCAGTCTTTTTCAGGGAATAGGTGACCGGCTTACCAGACTTACCACGTCGGTGAAGGTTAGGTCTACATCCAGGTAATAAGATACGCCAAAAACAGTTACTCAAGCAACTGGATATGGTTTTGGAAACGGTCAGTCGCCTCAGGTAGCATCCACTACATGTACCTTTCGTCAGTGACACTGGGGAGCTGCCAGAAATTCAGGTTACCAGTTAGTTACCAGACTTACCCTTTACAATAATGCTGGAGCTCCGCTTGGTGTCGTGCATGAGAGCGAGCTCGCCAAAGCACTGACCCCGCCTCAACACACCAACAACCCGCGACGTGGTCTTACCTGCAGTGAAGGGGGTGTAAAACGTACGTTACGCGTACCTTTAAGAATGGCTAGTTTAATGTAGTAAGAAGACAAACAAGCTTAAAAGAGGTAACCAGTCTGTTTTACTTTAGTTACATTTAAGGTAGGGCCAGCGGGTGGCTGAGCACTTCTAGGGGTGTCTTAAAAATACTTTGTGATATGTATGGCTCTTGATTTTTTTGTCTACAAATACTTTGGTACAATATGATAATTTATGCAAAATTTCATGACGTCATGTTGGCGTAATAAAAATTACAGGCCACGCCCCTTTTTAAAAAAAGTTGTTGCCACACCCTAACGATTGAATGTACAGCGCTAATATTTTCATGAAGGATGAATAAGTTATATAGTGATTTAGTTGAACGTACGGCAGCATTTTAAGATATCTTTTGAAATTGATTTTTTGTGAATTTTTTAAACGTCAGAAGAAGGGGTCTTGCCTCTCGGATCCGTTTCTGTCAGGACCACCTGTACTACTCCCGACACCATGATGTACAGGGAGATTCCCGGCGTGCCTTGCTCGATGATGACTCGGCCGTTACCAAACGACTCAAACTGCATGAACCTCGCGATCGCACGTTTCATGGCCGGGGAGTGTCTAAGCTCAGAACAACAAAATATCAGAGGAAAAGGCAAGGTAATTCTTTTATGGACTGATACCCATGATGGTACCCATAAGTTGTTTTATAGCTACGCAAACTGAAACTCCTGTAAGCGAGGAGCGAGTAGAAACAGATAAAAAACCCTGGTCCCGGGCCGGGGTTCGAACCCACGACTTCCCGAGCACCAGCTTCATATCCTGACGCTCAAACCACTCGGCTAAAAGATCGGGTCAGTTGGTAGCGCCTATAAATCCCCCACTGTTACACTACTTATAATATCGAATAGAGCCAAATGAATATCTGCAATTTCTTGTGCAAAGTATCAATGTAACCCAAAATAGTATGAAATGTTTAGAAAACAATCAGACGAACCGGTCAAACATCTTGATCCGATTGACGACTTTGGTCAGGGCGTCCACGTCTGCTGGTGTCCGGAGCCACGGGTGCTTTTTCAAGACGTCACTCTCTTTGGAAGAGAGTCCCGAAAACGCCGTGTTGGATCTCGGAGCTCTGTAGAAAATGCATTCTAGACTTTAGGAACCGACTAAAAGATTGTGGAGAAGAACAGAACAGTTGCAGATAGGGGTTCATAAAAACTTGCGAAAGAGAAAATAGAGCAGTAAGAGAAAAAAACGTAAAAATGTCGTCTGGAAATCAGCTACTATACGTCAACTTTCGCACCTGAAGTCGTTTAAGTTGAAGTCCAAGTTGTCTTCAGACATCCTCCTGCTCAAGATGTTCCTCCTTGTCAGCTCCTGGGAGTGGTACGCCGCCTCCTTAATCCATCGACTGGACACGATCATCCTTTGAACAAGATGTTTGAAGCGACGCCCATCTTTGTTTTTCTTCTTTTTCAAGTTTTGCAGGGCTTCGATCTGCTCTCTTTTCGGGCCATAGACCTGATACCAATCCTCGTCGATGTCCTCTTTGCAGACACCTTCAATCTCATCTTGTCCAAGGGCCAGCGTGAAATGGAAGCGGTCCCCGGTACCCAATGAGGGCAGAGTTGCTTTCCGACTATAACTCATTTTTTTAAAAAAAGACGGCCTCAAAATGATTTCTTCTTATTGCTGTAGTTGGTCATCAAACCTCGAAATACGCATCCAAACACAACATTCTAGTACAATACACTCTGACGTTGGATTACAACAAACGGTTAAGAGGTGGGTTTATTTGGTACTTGTTTTTTAAATTGTTAAGATTCGTGCTTAGATTTTATCTTGCACCAAAGAATAAATTTTGCTTCAAGTAACATATCATAACGTCACATAATATTGGGAATCAATATTATGTCGGCAGAGATGTGTATTCTTAGCAACATGCTAGAACAGCTACAAGATTCACCCCCCTCAAATGTTGCACAATGGTAGAGTCCCATTCTATAGATGTCATAAAGCCATTGTCAAACACAGGGGACAGACATACATGTACTTTTGACTGTTCCATTACCACCTCGTACCCAGAGCTTCATGTGACGTCACAAACTGGGTACGAGATCCGTTCTATTACCTTGTTCGAAAATGTGGCATTTTAGTCTTGGTACCGTGTTTTGTTATTTCCATAACAAATAACGCTTACTACAGATACATGTAGGGTATTTCGTTTAGGGCCATGGTGAAAACTTGTACTTACTCATATCCGCTCTTTCTGTCGATCTTCGATGGCTTTCATGTGAAATTAAAGTATAACCGCAACAGTTTTGTTTTTTTTGTAAGGCCACACCAAGTAAATTTTATGGATGACGTCCGCGCGCGCATTGATTTTGGCCTGTTCCTAGAAAAAAAAAACAAGACATTCCGCTTCCTGTAACTATGACCAAAGAGTCACGACAGAGCCGCAAATCGTTAGATTGACGTGAAACCTGTAACGCGAAATGGGTAAAGAGCACATGCTTTGTTTCTGCAGGCCTGCAAAAATGTGATGAAAGAAACAGGACAGGACGACAACTGCTGTTCCACCTGATTTATTGCTGTTTTGATGATGAATAAAAGACTTCTTGCTTGTTAATCTGTGTCACCTCATTCAATTTGTGTCCTAACATTTAACATTGCCTGTGGCTATTGACAGGATCGTCCTGTCAATAGCAGAAAATATTGCACTGCTGACAGGATCGTCCTGTCAATAGCAGAAAATATTGCACTGCTGACAGGATCGTCCTGTCAATAGTAGAATAATTTGCACTGCTGACAGGATTTTTCCTGTCAGCAGTGCAAATTATTTGCACTGCTGACAGGATTTTTCCTGTCAGCAGTGCAAATTATTCTACTATTGACAGGATCGATAAAATTTTGGTATTTTTATTTCGTACTGGAAATTTTGGGGTGGGCGCTGGTTCGTGTAGGTCTTATGTAGATGTTATTATGTATGCTATTAGGCCATTTTTTACGATCCTGCGCTGCGGCCCCTGCAGATCGTCGTGCATACATTGATTCCCCGCTCGGTAGCGCGCGCCTGGCCTCCCGTAAGCAATGCGGCGGCAGTGCGTGCCTGTCGCCCCGACTAGCCTCTACCAGGCACCGCGGATCGCTGGAAAAATAGTAGAAATTGGCCGAAATAAAGGGAATAAGGGTCGGCTAACTCCCTTGGTATATATTCCCTTTATTTCGGCCAATTTCTATTATTTTTCCAGCGATCCACGGTGCCTGGTAGAGGCTAGTCGGGGCGACAGTAAGCGCTAGCCATTACAGCCGGCGCCGCGGGAATGACACAGCGGTCCACCGGCGGGTACCCGTCGGGCTAGCCTGGGTGCCACCCCGCGCGCGAGTGTCTATCTCCTAAGTAAAAGTCACGGGAAGCCATACTCCCGGCAGACCTACTTGGCACACTGGGTCTAAATTCTAAATATCTCCTCGCGCATGAGGCGTTTATATAGAGGGCTTCGCGTGGACGAAGGGGTTTGGGTGGATAATGGTAGCGGACAAATACGGTTTCTCCCGAAATCTATCGCCAAATAAACGCCGGACTCTGGGGCACCCAGGGTTAACCGCCAGGCGTGCTAACAGCAACACAACAACCCGCCCCCCAGTAACACTAACCAGCGTGCCAGGCCCTGCAGCGTGCCTTTGCCGGTACTGGGGGCCCAGTGGGGCCGGTAAAATTCGGTGGCCAGCTGGATACGCGCGCCAGGGGGCTGTTGTTGTTAGCGGGCCGGCTAGCTGAACCGGCCACACCAGCGGTACTTTCCTGGATTTGTTCCATTTGATTTCGAAGTTGTTGAAAGAATAAATAATGGATAGAGATCAACTTCTTTTTGTCCTTTTTATTGTCTTCATCTCATGTAACCGCCTTCGTATTTCAGACAGCTTATGCATGAAATTCGCTTGTATTTATATTTTGAACATGTCTAGTTTTGACAAATATCTGCTGGAGTACTC
>NW_017802769.1:634240-635544 GCF_001625305.1 Branchiostoma belcheri
GCTAGCCTGGGTGCCACCCCGCGCGCGAGTGTCTATCTCCTAAGTAAAAGTCACGGGAAGCCATACTCCCGGCAGACCTACTTGGCACACTGGGTCTAAATTCTAAATATCTCCTCGCGCATGAGGCGTTTATATAGAGGGCTTCGCGTGGACGAAGGGGTTTGGGTGGATAATGGTAGCGGACAAATACGGTTTCTCCCGAAATCTATCGCCAAATAAACGCCGGACTCTGGGGCACCCAGGGTTAACCGCCAGGCTAGCCGTGGACGACTCTGGTACACCTTTTTGCATGATAATGCCGGTATCATGCAAAAAGATGTACCAGAGTCGTCCACGGCTACCGCCAGGCGTGCTAACAGTAACAGCAACACAACAACCCGCCCCCCAGTAACACTAACCAGCGTGCCAGGCCCTGCAGCGTACCTTTGTCGGTACTGTGGGACCCAGTGGGGCCGGTAAAATTCGGTGGCCAGCTGGATACGCGCGCCAGGGGGCTGTTGTTGTTAGCGGGCCGGCTAGCTGAACCGGCCACACCAGCGGTACTTTCCTGGATTTGTTCCATTTGATTTCGAAGTTGTTGAAAGAATAAATAATGGATAGAGATCAACTTCTTTTTGTCTTTTTTATTGTCTTCATCTTATGTAACCGCCTTCGTATTTCAGACAGCTTATGCATGAAATTCGCTTGTATTTATATTTTGAACATGTCTAGTTTTGACATATATCTGCTGGAGAACTCTGTATTGATAACTGTTAACGTGATGATAGCCGCCATCGTGAAACGCCTAATCTGCAGTACAGTAGCATATGCCTTCTGACTGGTTAAACAAATGAAAACAAAGAAGAAATCATGTCAATAGAGCCCAAAATGGAAGATTTAAAAAATCCTGTCAATAGTGCCAAAAATGGCACTGCTGACAGGACGATCCTGTCAAACAGTGTCAAAAATGGCACTGCTGACAGGACGATCCTGTCAGACAATGCATTATTTCCTGTTATTGACAGGATACGTCCTGTCAGCAGTGCAATATTTTCTGCTATTGACAGGATCGTCCTGTCAGCAGTGCAGTATTTTCTGCTATTGACAGGACGATCCTGTCAGCAGTGCAGTATTTCCTGCTGTTGACAGGACGATCCTGTCAATAGCCTCAGGCTAAAAAAAAACCCAAGAAATTCCGCTTCCTGTAACTATGACCAAAGAGTAATGACAGTGCCGCAAATCGTCGTGATTGACGTAAAACCCGTAACACGAAAACAGGACAGGGCGACAACTGCTGTTCCACCTGATTTATTGCTGTTTTGATG
>NW_017802769.1:635564-662231 GCF_001625305.1 Branchiostoma belcheri
ATTTCCTGTTATTGACAGGATACGTCCTGTCAGCAGTGCAATATTTTCTGCTATTGACAGGATACGTCCTGTCAGCAGTGCAGTATTTTCTGCTATTGACAGGACGATCCTGTCAGCAGTGCAGTATTTCCTGCTGTTGACAGGACGATCCTGTCAATAGCCTCAGGCTTTAACATTTGTCTCTAAGTATAGTATATTTCTAATCTAGGCATCTTGTTTTTTCGGGCCCTTCTTGTTTTTTTTTCGCCCTCTCGCATTAGATATAAGGTCTGCAAAGGACGTCATCCATAAAATTTACTTGGTGTGGCCTAAAGTAGACAAAACACAAAATTGGAGCCAGTAACGTTAAAACGTTAACGGCTGTATAATCCGACACTTTTACGCATACGCACCATTGAATTATACATGAACAAGCGGACTTTTGATATTTCCGTAAGTCACTGTGTGTATAGTGTATGCTGTTTTTTTAGTCATTACTACATATGTGTGTCACTCTTAATCCAATCATTGAGATTTCTCGGAAAGATTACGTCTTAAGCATACGTATCGTCATTAAGCATCGTCGTGGGGTCGTGTGGTGGAGCGGCAGAGTGCGCGACTCGAAACCTCGGTTCGAGTCCTGACTTGCCACTAACCTTGTGCCCTTGGGAAAGGCACTTTACACGACTTTCCTCACTTCGCTCAGGTGAAAATGAGTATTGTCCTGTCCTGTATTCGTCCTCAGCGTTGGTGGCGGCATAAAATAAGTTGATATACCTTGAGTGTGCTGTCACCATGTCTAGTCATGAAATAAAAATAAATGTTCTGTAAGATAAAGCAGTGCGGTACCTAGCAGGTAAGCTGTGACCTTGAGCTGATACCATCGGTTCCTGAAGGTTATCATCGGTCAGTGCGTCAGCTGGGTAGAAAAGTTGGAGATTTTTCCTTTTTCCTAGAAAAACGTCCACTTCCTTACGTTAGTAGCCCGAGGTGGTGCAGGTGAGATTTGGGATGGATTAGGGTGGGAAATCGCGTAACTAGCTGATTTCCGTGTCGCGTAAGGTCATTGCCATTTTGTAGTACCAAGTAATATGTTGATCCAGCATTAAAAAGTACATGTTACAACCTACATGTAAATGTCATAAGAATGACTGTCATCACCCTTCTGTTTCTCCGTTGATTTCTGAAGCGTTATTAATTGATGCGACTGTCAATGAACTGTCTAACAGTATGTTATTTTACTCACACAAAGGTATGTTTTATCTGATCTCTACAAGTATAACAAGGTTTGAATACGCCCACGGCAAATCACAGAATGATAAATGACTTTTGACAACCAAGTGAACAACAGGTTACTTCGACCTACAATGCTACATAGTGAGGGCATTGTCCGTTCTTGTTCAGTACATGTACACAAAACTGAACCTCACCAAAGTTAGCTTCAAAACAAGACAACCCGGACAACATGACAGTGCAGTTTTCACAACTTTTTTTTCCATGTGTATCGGATGAAAATAACGGAAGTGTGCGTTGTGAATCTTAGGTCAAGTGACGCATGGTTTAGGGGCAAGTTGGCGGTGACTGGCGGGTGCATTAGCCGGGTGGTCGGACGACATACCGACGGATACACCTTCAGCCGAATGACGTGTTTCCAACCTTGCGTATCTATTCATAGGTGCTCAGTGATTAGGGGTTGTTCATTAGGGTATCAGGACATTTCGGCACCTGGACACTTCGGCACCTAGACACTTCGGCACCATCTAGGACGGTTCGGCACCTGGCCAAAAACGGCTCGGTACCTTTCCCAGGACGGTTCGGCACCTGACCCAGGATAGTTCGGCACCCAGCCGCCAGGACGGTTCGGCACCTGGACAGCCCGATACATTACTGTGAAACGGTGTTTAATCTACCTGACCCTATCACGAAAGTCATACTATCCCATATCTTTTATTTAATTACTACGTCCGAGTACCCAACGATTTTTTTTGTACAACAATAAAAGCAATATGGAAGAGGCAGTGTTGTGGTCCCAGTGTTGTTAGTTACTGTTGCTAGGGAGGTGTCCCACGCGCGGGAAAAAAAATCAAAACATTAATGGTAAACAGTCTACAAAGATGAATATTGCATCAAAATAACATTAAACAGTGACAGACTATAACCTTAATATGTCTGTCCTGTTACAACTTTCAAAGTTTGTTTTCATTTATTAGCCACAATGATGAAATAATAACAGGTTTGGGTATCTGTTCTGCATAACATATTGGATGGCTTCTTCACTCCTTGCTTTTTTTTACATAATAACTATCTTCGCTGAAAGTCATAGAACGGTTCAGCAACCAACAGCAGCATTCTGTCATTGTAGTGCCGAACCGTCCTGAGCTTGGTGCCGAACTGTCCAGATGCCGGAGTATGCAGGTGCCGAAGTGTACAGGTGCCGAACTGTCCTGATGCCGAAGTGTCCAAGTGCCGAAGTGTCCAGGTGCCGAAGTGTCCGACATCCGTTCATTAGGCTTCGAATTCGCTTCATGGACGACATTGATGCCTCCCAACATTAGAGTAGGCAGATTTACTTGTAAAAAAGATATAAATCGTCCTCAGTTTTTTCTACGTACAGTCGCGTTGTTGTCAAATGACGACGAAACTATGGGATGTAAAAAAAAAACTCATTTAAAGATCACCGGTAATTATACATAGTGGCTTTTCCCTACCAAACAACAACACGCACAATATTCAACTCTGCCGCCAACACCCACCTTTCGTGCGCAGTCTGGTGCCCAGTGACTGAGAAGTCGTCTGGCTGGAGTAACCCTACCGACTACTGGTATCTTCGCGTTCTGCACATGAACATATACAGAGGTAAGGACCTTGGCATAATTGTGTCCTTGCCAGTGGCCATTTTCGGGGGGCACTGGAGTAGATCTACCGAGAGCAGATTAATAATGAAGGCGGAAGTAAAATGCATAGCTGTCCGTCCCGTCAGTGGCCATGACCCATGCGATAGACAATTTCAACCCAAACTTTTTGGTCAAGATGTTCTGTACTTCTGCTGTTATACAGCTTTTATCGTGGTTTGTCACTGTAGGGAAGTGTGAGCTGACTAAAACGTTATATTGACCAAAACACGGGCGACCGCAAAATAAATAGGCGTGTTTGGGAGGTCATGTTTACGGCACACGTTGCATGTTTACGCTGTTATAGGGTGGATATTGTTGGATCGAATTTTGTAACCTTCACCCTCTTGCAACTAGGAATCCGATCGAAAGGAGATGAATGAATTCGAATGTATAACTTAGGTGAAAGTTTTAGTGGGGTCGTGTGGCGTAGCAGCAGAGTGCTCGACTCGGAAGCAAGAGGTCCCGGGTTAGAGTCCTGACATACCACCGATCTTGTGCCCTTGGGAAAGGCACTTAACACGACTTTCCTCACTTAACTCAGGTGAAAATTAGTATTGTCCTGTTCCGCCCTCTATCTGCGTTGGTGGCAGTATAAAATAGGTTGATATAACTTGAGTTTGCCGCCACCATGTCTAGTCATGAAATGTTGGAATATAAAAAAAAAAACTTGACAGGTGACAGTGAAGTGGTGACCACGTGCACGACATTGGGGTGTCAGACATCGTAGTCTTGTTCTCACACTTTCTAGAATCCCTTTTCGGAATATATTTGAGCGTATTTGTTGTAATTTTTTGTGGTCCTATTTTTTGTTTATCAAATTCCCGTTTATCTGAATTCCTGAATACAACCTGATATTCAGATAGCCACTCTGGGTTTTCTTCATGTTCAGTTGATCTTTTCTCGACTACTTATCGTTCCTTTCTTGGCTGATACAAGACTTCTTTTAGTTGGTATGTATATAAAGTTCCATTTTGTGTACCTGTACGTATAGAGTCTAGCCAGATAATTTCAAGTGGCTACCGCTATATGCAGGTTTTCATCTTGTGAATACTAGCAGTCTCATGTTATGTACAGATGTTCTATTTTATTATCTAGTTGAGTTTTGTTCTTTTAGAAGTTTGTCATTGTATATGAATCCCACGATAGACCTCTTTCAACTCCTACAGTTTTGTACATGGAGAGGTGGATTAGAAAAAAGAGAATATAACGGTTACCGTCACATCATTTCATTCTTATTCAAGTCTACCGGGAAATATACAAAGGTAACACACCTGTATTTCAGGTATCCCTGACATTAACATTTACATGTAACGTAAAACACTACTAGTTACATGATAACCAACAAAGTTATCAACATGCAACTACAACAAATATGTGATTTATTAGAATATTTTAGAAACATGCTCCGTGTATATATACAATGTTTCTAAAAATATACATATCAATGGCACGTTCGCACAGAAGGATTGAGTAAACAAATGTTTATCATTTGGCAGACTATCAGGACACCCCACACCCCCATGACAAATCGTTGTGCCATTGTTAATACACTAACAGATTGCTTTATATAGTTTACGGATGTCAAGATTATGAGGCTGAGTCTGGACTGTGATTTTTACGCAAGAAATTGGACTTGTCCCAATTTTCGACCGTGCAACTCCTGTACTAGTCTTTGTCAACAGATGCTTCATAATGACTTCTTCCAACATAATTAACATAGATAAACTTTCAAGATAAGAATGTCAATATTAGTTATAGTTTCCTTTTCCACTTAATACATGACTTACAAGTTCTCAGATGCTGATTCAATTTATGTTTCATATCATGTGATATACGTGATTTTAGTCATCAGTCCCGTTAGAGAAGGTAAACCCCCCACCCACCCACCCGTTAAAGAACCCACCACACTTATCGAAAAGAGTAGGGAACCTTCCCGGTGTGAGTGGTTCAAACCTTTCAGTCTGGTCTCGGGGTTGACATCTTTGAAGAGGTGATACTCACCTGTTATGTCAATCCTTCCACAAATGTGGTAAATCGTCATAAAATAAAAAAAATAAAATAATCTATATTGAATATCATATGTGATAAACTTGACGTGGTTTTCGTCATATCAATCCTAATAGAGCAGGAAAAATAGAATTAGTAGAAAACAGCATTAGTAGAAAAACGGTCTTGGTGTTTAAATGCAATATCAACACAAGGAGACGGGTTATTTCCACACAACAGTAGAAGTTGAATCATAATAAGGCAATAATGTCTGTTATTCAAGAAATACTGTGCTGATCACCCAAATCGATAATATACACGATCAATAAGTGGACAGTTTTGCTTGGTGATTTACATGTGTCCGATCCAAACATTTTAGCGTCCTTACCGTGTTTCTATATGTCTAATTTTAGTGTGCGCAACCGGATCAAAATGTCTGTCTCCGTGGGTGTATAAATACGCTGTGAAAATATCGTGTCGTGTACGTGTGGTTATATCCTATCCTCTTTTGTTACCACGTATATTTACAGAACATCCAGATCCGTAAAACGGTTGATATATCACGGACAATAGATTTACGTGGCTCTCAGAGAAATATTTCAAAATCAGAGTGGCTATTAAACGTTTCCTTTGGTCCGTAGAAAACGTGCCCAACCTTGATTCTACGAACCGTACAAGGAAACGATGTGCCCCTAGGCTGCTCACTTTGAAACGAGATGACAAAACAAAGATTAACAGACTGTGTCTTCCTCTTTGCTGCACGACGCACTCTTTGGGGGGTGGGGGGAGGGTTACCTTGTGATGTGGACATCCTATCGCCAGCGCTCTGTTAACTCCGCCTACTTTTTACCATGCACGAGGCAAGATACAGATCTCTGAAGTTCAGTAATTTATGAAAGGGAGTGTATCTGGGGGACGGAAAAGTTCAACGCTGTACTGTTTACGTACTCGTGCCATTTGAAAGATTTGTCATCGTTCAACATAACACTGGGAGCGTACTGGAGAGTGGGTTTGGAGAGAATTGGTAGGGGAAATTTTTTCATTTTTGTTAGATTATGTGATGTTGTTATCGTGATAGTACTAGTCTGAATAGCGTGGATTTTTGCGGTTTGCTAGTTGTTCTGGTCTCTCTTGTTTACAAAATCAAGACACATTAGGTTTTTTTTTGTAACTGTGGACTGTGGCATCTTGCAATTAATACAATGAGGACTAACCGACATTCGTCTACAGGCGAATTTCACCAAAGCGGATGTAATTACCTATCTAATTATTTACTATCTGCGTTTGTTTTTCATCGTTTTACTTAATGAAAACGTGGTGGAATGATGTAGATCATGAATTTCGTCAATCAAAGTTTTTTAAAAAATCACTGAAAAATGAGCATGCATGTGTCAACACAACACATCTGTGATGAGTTCACAAAATTCTGAGATTTCCGTTCAACGTATATGGTATGAACCTTCACATTCCTAAATAATCTAAAAGCTATTGCGGTTTCTCTTCTGAAAAGTTTCTCCAGCGTTTCTGCCAGCTATCTTAAAATCTTAAGAAGGTTGAAAGTACAAATTAGATTCTTAAAAGCTCCCCCAAAGTATTTTGAACATCTAGTACGTAGGCTCAAAAGAATGGTTATCCCAGTTGGACAAGAGATTATGTCTGTCAACAATTAACTGGAAGCGACATTGTTCAGATCAGTGAGTACTGAGCGGTTAAGACCACTCTATCTCATGCCTAGAATATTAATCACCACCAGTCACTTTTATAGGTCTGGAAAAAAATTCATGGATTTTGTCTACTTTCTTCGGCTTACTTGGTTTCAAAGTAGAGTACGGTTCAATTGTATGGTTTGAATGGGTTAAAATTACGTGTATACAAAGTATATTAAGCAGAATTCCTTCCATCCAATGGATGCAGCGTTTAGTCGTAAACATTAATTCCCAATCCCTCATGCCTTCATACTGTATACTAGTACTGCATCTAGTCTCATCCGGTTTTAAATCAAAGTTTGATTTCTACCATGTAATACGTTGTCTTTGTTACAATGAATTAACACATTGAACGAGAACAATACGGGACTTGTTGCTGCACACCTCTCTCCAGGTGTTGTCTTCTCGGCATTCCTAACACGTTTACTATAAAGGTGGTATAATCCTTTGCTAGAGGAGAAATTCCGGCCCTGGAGCTCCATTGCTGAATTGACCGGAGGAATTCTTTTAATGTGTTCTGTTGAAAGGGGCTTAGCCTGGGTGCCATCCTATTTGTATACTAGGGCCCCCATACTCACTCTAGCCTCTACCAGGCTTCGGGGGCGGCAGGAAAGAGTAGAAATCGGCCAAATAGAGAGATGGCATGCCAAGGGAGTTTGGTCTGCTGGAGAGAACAATTTGACTGTTTAAACTATTTGACTGTTTAAACAATTTGCCTGTTTAAACTTCGCAAAAACACGTTACATTACCGGAGAACGTTTCATGTACAGTCAACCTGCCAAGGTGACCACCTCTTCAAGCTGACCACCTGTCCATGGTGACCGCTTTTTCTCGGTCCCAAAAATTTTCCCCATTGACACAAGCATTAAGCAACCTGTCCCAGGATACCACCTGGCATACGCGACCGCGACCGTCCTGACTTGGGTCTGCTCAAGGCCTGATACTTGCCCATGGTGACCACATCATTTTTGATCATGTTCATTTTTGATGACAACTAAAGAGAATGCATGCAGAAACCAGCCAGTTTTCCTTGACTGCTGGGTGATATTTTTGTTCAAGGTAAATTGTTCCATGTGCCACCCTCCCCACATGCTGGACATGCATTTACAGCATTTGACATTAGAATATCTCGACTTGGAAATCATTTATGTCTCAGTCATGTTGTGAGGTGACCCTCTTCACCTATCCAAGGTGGCCACTTTGGTTAATCTCCAAGCAGATCCCTCTCGGTGGCAAAAAGACAGTATCAATTGGCCAGGCAGTATCCATTAGCCAGAGAAGGTTGCCAGCCACCGACGGGTGGGGGTCAGGACAAAAAAAAACGGCCAATATAAAAAGGTAACGATCATTCCCCCACAACCTCTGCTTGAAGGTTGTTTACACAAAGTTTATTAGCATAACCCTTCAGATATGAATCAGGTTGTCTTGTGACTGGTCCCACCCACGGCCTGTGTTTCGTCGCAGAGTCGTGACACCCTCGAGCAATTGTAATTGTGCCGTGTCGAGGTGTTTAAAAGCTCACAGGTGTCATGTTCGCCCTTGTGAAAATATCGCCTGGGGCAACGGAGTTGTTAGTGGGAGAAGACGTGCAAAAGCGCCCCTAGCAGAATGTGGAGGAACTCCACGTCTCTGCTGTTTGAGGCTTGGGTACATTTCCACGTTCAAGCAGGGCAGATACATATTTCATATTCTATTACACTGGGGGTGTCCAGTATATAAAAGGAACGCCAAGTATACGATAGACGAATCACACTTCAACTTGCAGAGGCTTGGAGATTTTAGTTTGTGAGGTAAAATCCCCAACTAAAATCCCCAACCATATCTTTTGACACGATACTGTCTTCCAAAATGCACGTGGCATGTATCTTGTCACAAACTCGTTGGATACGTGTCTCCTACAATACAAAATACAAGTATCGATATCAAGAGAGAAACGCAGGGAACCAAAACCATTTGTAATTCTTGACTGACGTCCTTGACATCTACAGTATCTATTACCTGCAGTGCGTGTTGAGGTCCTAGGGGGCGTTTCTCTTGACAGGCTAAAAATATGCATATCAGACTCTGTTATTCCCTGGGAAGCGTGGTTAACAAATGGTAGCAGAGGATACAGTGAATAACTGTTTCAGTATTGACCTTATTGACCATATTCTATAATTAATTTCGAGGAACTATAAACCAATCAATGACGGACAGCAATTATGAGTATATAAGTTTATTGAAGGCCCCGATTCTAGAACCTCCGCGTGTTTGCCAAAATCGATACCTATTTTCGTCACACGTGCGTACGTGGAGACGTACCGACGTCACAGAACATCCTGGACCAGTCTTTATAGACAGAAAACAACAGTCGCGCGTTGTTTACTTGTCTTTAACAAAAATATAGTGTGACGTCTGTAGCTGTTTTGAGCATACGCCTATAAACGAATATCTGTGGAATCAAAATGTGCATTCTGTTTTTCATATCAACACAGCAATAAGAAAAAATAGAAAAATAAGTGGTAGGTTTGTGTACATACCTTTACCAAAAATACGGTATGACGTCTGTAGCTGTTTGAAAAATACGCCAATAACCAATATCTATGGTGCCGAAATGTACATTTGTTTTTCATATCAACAAGGCTATGGATATAATTTATGGATTATTCATATTCCACAAAATCTGTCGCCCTGACAAGAAGGCCAGTCTCTTCATTTCTTCAGTTCGGTTCTGTGCACCTGAGCCATGTCCCACTGTCACTGAAGCTATGTTGTTAACAGGTACGATTTCTTCTAGTTACTAGTGCTCTTCAAGCAGAGGTTGGAGGGGAAGTTGAGACCTTTCTATCATATGCCCTGTTTTTTGTCGCTACTCCCCACCACAGCGACAGAAAACGGGGTATGTGATAGAAAAGTCACGATCTTCCCCGGCAACCTCTGCCTGTAGTGTATATTTGTATAGTGGCATATTGTGTTTGTAGCTATAGTGTGTCCTCAATATACCCGAGGGATTACTCATGTGTAACACAGTTTATTGGTGTTGCCCCACCCTAGATGATGATGATATCTCGCCTGAGGTACCGGTGTAGCGGCTGCGGGTATACCACGCTTCAGAGGAAACGCATCGGCGACCACGTCGATGGCCACCGACGCGACGTGGAGAGACAGCGCGCCGGCCAACAGGACGAGGACGCCGAGAAGGAACCCGTCGGCTCGTCGGCCCAACATGTCCGTATCCTCATCCAGATAGAAGACAAGGAGTCCAAACCGAAGTCTCAACAAGTCAAGCGCAAGCGGAGGTGTTGGACTGATGATTTATTGCATTTGCTAGACCAAGTGGACGAACCCGAAGTTGGTGAGCAACAAAAAACGTCGCCCGACAACACCGAATCCCTGCCCGTGAAAGGAGCGGCCGAGCCGCGGGGCAATGACACATCGGCGGCTGAGAATAGCTCAGGAAAAGGTCAAAAGGCTCTGGGGATGGCGCTATTTAACCAATTATCTAATTATGGGGAATGTTCAGGCCAAGGGGTGGTGAGAAACAGTCCCGCCGAACAGCCTCACCAGTTACAGAAGGGCCCACGGAACGGCCTGCACGTAGACCTGCCGCACTCCCGGACATGGGCAGAACAGATACAGGTCGAGAGAAGGGACACCTGCCGAGACGCAACTGTAAGTAACGCTCACCAATTTACGAACTCAGGCGGCGATACAACACAAATCTCGCATCGTGATAGTACTGTAACCGTGCCACCCCTGCAGGGAATGGTAGGTGCCGGTCCGCAAAAGCAAGTAGAGGATCAAGTTCGGTCACTCGACTCGCAGTGTTGTACAGAAAAGAGCTCGGCACCTTCAAAGGTGATCCTTACCACCCCACCAAACAACGGAATGGACGATGCGACAAGTTTGACATCCGTAACCGAGGACAGCCGTACTGAAGAGCAAAGTGACGGGACGCCAGTCATTACGGACGTGTTTTCGATCTCGGAATATCAAGCGACGATAAAAAAATTACAACCGGATATTTCACGCGGCCTCTCCGAGACTGAGACCCGCCGCCTGAAGCTGTCTCACCTTCACCTGGAAGGGTTGGAGCCCCGCAAGGCCAGCCCTCCTCAGAGGGAGATCCAGTCCGCCCCGCCAGCCCTGCACACACAAGGCGCGCGTGTCGGCGGTCTAGCCCTCGAACCGGATCCAACCTGTAGCGTGCCAGTTTCCACCGCTAGTGGCGACGTTTTGGTCGTCATTCGTCAGACAAACAGCAAGACTTCAAGTGATCCCCATGAAATGCAAGAATTAGGAGAGACAATGACTGACTCACAAAACACCCCTTCTAATGGAGACCATTATCGTTCGGGAGGTGCAAAAGACCAGGGGTCACCAGAAAACATAGGCCCGTCGGTATACAACGAGCAGCCGGCTACAGAAGCAAGCGTCCCCGCCCAACAAGGGATCGATATGTCGGTTACGTCGTCCAACGCACCACCGCTGACGACGTACGGGAATGTAGCTTCCTCAACTGCCAATGGTGGTGCGCCTGGCACCACAAAATTTCGGACTATAGCTCCAAAACCATGTTTTATAGATCAGATTCGCCCGTACTACGTGGGAGAGTCTAGAATATTCCGGTGTTTTCAGTGCCCTTTTATGTGTTTGGAAAAGAAGCTTCTGCTTATGCACATGCGGGAAGAACAGTGCTATTCGGGGCTGGTGAGGAGAGAGAGTGCCATGGAGGCCCTGAAGGCGCTGAAGGAAGGACACACCGCCATAGACACGGCACAGCTGCAGGCCAGTAACGAGACGTGTCACGGGGGGACCCCGATCATCGCGGCCGACAAATCAGTGCCCTCACCTGCCGCGAACATAGAGGTGTCATCGGACGATGGCACTCCGGAGGAAGACACAAACACAGCGCTGTCCGTGGTGCCTATACCACCTGACAATAACAACGTGAAAGCGGACGGATCTCCAGAAAGTATTGCGAAAGCGCCCGTGGAGAAAATCGTCGGACCCGCAGACGACCTTATCCCCATCGGCACGACATTTCCAACAGAAGTCAAATTTCCGGCATTCAAGCGACCAATCACGATCCGGAACCAGCAACAGGCCGACAAACTTCGGGAGATTCTGCAACACGAGCACCTGAAAGCCAGGTTCATGCAAATGCTCAAGGTGAGGCTAAAAAGGGCTCTGACGGTGGTGAATAGCAAAACACTGGGAGGGAAAGGCGTTGAGAGCAATGGGGATGAAAAATCACAGACGAATGTCCAGGGTGCGAATGTCACGACAGGTTCGCGTTGCAACACACACGCGAAGGTGAGCAGTAGTCCTGCCCTGTCACCCATACCGGAGGTCAGCATCAAGAAAGAACCAGCGCTTGGTTCTTGTTGCAGCCACGAGCCGCAAGTTGACCAGCCACGAGACGGAAAGTGACCAGAAAGTTACACCGGTACCAGCGACGCCAAGCAAAAGCGTGCGGGGCAGGCAAACGTCGACTGCTGAGCGACAACCAGAAAGTATTGAGCCGCCGAAAGCGAACTCCATTACCCAGGCCAGTCAGAAAAGAAAGTCGCCGGTGCAAGAGGATCACATTGTCTATGTTGGACAAGACTGTGGAGTTCAGCGCGCTAGAACCACCACCATGATCATGACAGAACCACCACAGATCTCAGCCACAGACAAACTACAGAGCGCTGTAGTAGAGGCCTTGAGGGAGAAACTTTTGGAAAAACAGCACACCTCCCCTACCAACAGAGCAATGCCTGGCACCACACCAAGCAATATCGGCCAGCTACCCGTAACAGTGGGGCCGCTGGCACCTTCACCGTTAGACCAGCTGACAAGGCTCACCCATGAACCCTACCTTGTCAACAAGTCTCAAAATAACGCAATACTGACAGGAGGGTCTACTACAGCGGTCAGTGTCAGCCACAAGCGGTCTGTTGCGATGCCACGTACCGCTACAGTAAGTCCAGAACACCGACACGCTGCCAAAAGGGGGGGCCACCCCGACGTTGTGGAGTGTTCCCCGCCAAAATATCAAGCCCTACAGCAAAACATTTCCTTCGGAGACTTTCAGCACCTCGTGCGCCGCCACCCGGGGGAGGGCGGTAACTTCGCCGCCGTAAGAACGAACGTGATTTACGCGCCACAGCCCCAGGGAGTAGACCCAAGGATACCGCTGCGCCCATTGGTCGGCCCTATAGCTAACACTCAAAACTACAGTGTTGCCACAGCTATTCCACAGAATCCTTCAGCACACACAGGAAAATACCCATTCCAACAACAGCTAGAGAAAATCAAGGATACGGCTGACCAATCCATGGCATACAAGTACTGCAATGGAACCACACACCAAAACGACCATGTGCTGCATACAATTGGGCCAACTAGGGCCTGGCCGCCCAGCAGAAGCCCTATGAACACCACTTCGCCGTTAGACTTTCAGACAGAGGCCGCCAGCAAACATCCAGCCTACCGTCTCGGACCACCACCACAACTACATAACGGAACCCCGCCATTTAATCCGCCATTTATGACACAAGGAACCGGTAACGGATACGCGCAGATCAGCCGCCAAGATACAGAGACCAAGCGAGACGACACCAGTCCAGAACCGATGGACCTACGGGTGAAGAAGCGTAGGCCATCGCCACCGCCTCTGATCCGGATAAAACCGTCTTATCATCCGCCGACAACCGTCACACCATCAGCGGTCGGACCTCCCTGTCACAACGGCTGGACCAGGCGGGACGACCGGCTCGCGTTCAACGGGGAACCCAAGTCACACATCAACTCTCGCGAGAGGTTGGCCGTTCTTCTGAACGAGATCGAAACGTCTGTTCGCAGTGACTATGCCGCGCAGAGGAGAACATTTCCGTGAGACCAAATATCTGCAGACGACGTGACGTTAGCTTTTACGCACTTTTTGTGAGTCAAGGAAAGACAGTCAAGCCGCTCTTTGATAAGACATTTGATATACAGCGGACAATTGGACGTTTAATCAAGGTATGACAAGCATATTCCTATGTGAACTAAATTTAATATAATAATAATAATATCAAGGTGTGGGCAAAAATGCAAACTTAAAAAGCTTACAACCTAAGAATTATTTCAGTAAAGATGTGTCTGTCTTGCCACACCAATTGTTCAAATTGATGTGACTGCTTTTATTGTTTTTGGAAAGATGAAAGATAGTAGAATGATTAAAAAGCTGATTCAAGTATGAATGAATAACTTGTGTAATGATCATGACTTATTATGTTAGCTACATATAATACTAGAATGTAATTTTAACTTCATTCATTCATGTATTGTTATTTTATTTAAAGTGCAACCTTCAATTATTCCTAAACGATCGTAATGCATTATGCAATTGACAAGTGTGTTTGAGGCAACAACCTCAACACATATACTTATAATCAATTCTACAAGTTTAGGTACACATCTGTAAACTATTGTAAACTTTGTCTCAGCTAATTTCAAAGTAAATTAATTTTGATGGATTGTGATTTTTTTCGGCATACAGAAAAGTCTTTGTATCATTATGCTTTAGGAACAACTTTAAGAATAGGTAGGGATTTCTTTTATTAAGGTAACATTATTGGCAGATAATATGACACATTTTCATGGATTTTAGGTAAATGTAGAATTGTACCAATATATTGAAGAAATTCAGATTTTTTAGCCATTAGTCAGTTATATATAGGTTTGCTTTTATACTTATTTGCCTGGTACATTCCAATGCCATGGATTGCCACATTTTGTCTGATGAACCATAAAGTTAGGACTGGCACCTAGTTTTGGTAGCCCTGTTTTAAACATAATATAACCAGAATTTCAGAAGTGCTGTTGTAGATATAAACCTTTGCCACTTAAGACTGTTGCAGTTATATTATATCTATCCGGAATTTTCAGACCTTGTTTTTGTAGTCTTATCTAGAAATGGAGATTTTCATGAATTAACCTCCTGACTTATATTATACCTTGAGACGTAAGTTTACTACTGTCTCTGTTTCTGTTGTTGTCATGTCAACTTCGCTATTTGTTCTGGTGGTGAAAGGAATAAAATACTTCTTATTGTCAAACTCCTGGACTGTAATAGTATAGATCTTATGTTATTTGAAACAAACAATAAGCAAACAAGATTACGCGGACGTTGAATGTTATGAGTAAGCTCAGAAACATGAGTCGGCATGACATTACCCTTTCATGGAAACATACCTCTGAATCACACACAAGCGTGGCAAGGACGTGTCCTTGTGTATAAAATTTAAAGGTTAATCTGACCAGCGTTTATAAAGTGATACAGACGTTAGTTAGGTCAGATTAATTTCAAGCATCGCACAGCATTTATCAAGATGTGTGGATATCTTAAAAGGCATTCCATGCAGTTTTTAGGGCTTGAAAACCCCATTTTTCAAAGCCAATATTCTAGTCATTTATCTACTTACTGAGATGCAACCACACTATCCCGATGTATATTGACCCTAATGGAGCAAAAATTACCAAAATTCTGAAAAATGGTCACTGAAAGGGTCCTGGGCTGATTAGGGTACCACCCAGAAAATAAAGGACTCAGCTTGGGGCTTGGGGCTTGTTTTAAAAGCCCAAAGTATGAAATACTGATTCAAATGTGCTAATGTGAGGCAGTATGTGTCAATACCATACAAATTGCCTTCTTCAGAATATTCCCAGTTTTGCTGCCCTGAAATTGCAAAGGATGACTTTAAGATATGAGCAGAAAGCAATTGACTATGGACAGGACAAATCAAAAGACACCCTGTTATCACCGCTTTGTATGCCTCTCTATTTTAAATCCACGCCATTTGAATTTATTGTATTAATAGCTAGTATGTCATTTCCTTTTTACCTTAATTCATCTCACCAAGAAAAGTTTCTATCGCTCAGTATCAAGGGCGTTTAACGAACATAAGCACGACTCCCAAACTTTCACAACGAACGGAATTCCTCTAATCCCCCCTCCCGCCCTCTCTTTGAATTGATATTGACAGTTTGCCAACAACAGATCGAACCATAAAGGTCAAATAGCCAGGGTTTATCCATGGCCCTTTTGTTGTGAGTCCCTTTGTTGTCTGATTTTCATCTCTTAAGTGTTTCGAATGCCCTTGGAAACATTCATTGGTGAGGAAAAGGACAGGAATGTAACTCATCACAAGTGCCTTTTGACCTGAGTTGACCTTGTCAGTTGTCGCTCCACCAGAAGTGATAATTTTCCCATGATGTAAGTGGAAATGGTAAAGGTCAAAATATCATGGCGCCATCCTTGGCTTGTTGACAACTGAATCCCATGGGAAAATTTCTGTGAGAGTGCGTTTATCTCTTACTGTATGTGTGTGTATGTCAGCGCCTATCTCTCTCTCTTCCTCTCTCTTTCTCTCTCTCTTTCTTTCTCTCTCTCTCTCTCTCTCTGTCTCTGCGTGTGTGTGTGTGTGTGTGTGCGTGCATGTCTTTGTGTGTGTATCTTTGTGTGCGTGTGTGTGTCTTTGTGTGTGTGTGTGTGTGCGTGCATTTCTTTGTGTGTGTATCTTTGTGTGCGTGTGTGTGTCTTTGTGTCTTTGTGTGTGTGTGTTTGTGTACGTGTGAGGGGGTTCAGTTTCTATGTTTTCAATTGCAAATTTTAGTCCCATTTGTTCATTATCCACAACGCAGTTACACAATGAATCCAGACCTAGTATTTACCCCATCATCACCTTGTGTTGAATACCGTCCCCGACCAACACCTAAACATTGCATCTGTAGCCCCAGGCGGTGTTGTGGTATTCTATCTCTATGTCACCACCACTAGTGCAATTCTACCCTTCGAAAAACACTTTCCAATGCAAATTAAACTATTCAATTCAAGATTGAACGAAATGTACCATATAATACTCTCCGGATATTGTTTACAAGGTCTTTAAATTTGTTTAAAAGGTCTTTAACAAATTGAAGGTCCTTAACCCACTTAATAGCTATACATCACTGGCGTAACGGCCTCAAGCAGAAAGACCAGACAAATGCCAGGGGTAAAAAATCCAGTCTATTGTGTTATGTCATCACGTATTTTGGCTATATTAACAGTATCCACAGCCCATAAGAACACAAAAACAATGACAAACGTTAATTAATGACAAACGTTTGCTATTTGGTGTCGTCATTTTTGGTGACGCCTAAATGAGCGGAGGCATTTTTACGATGCATTTTTGCTTGTCAGTTTGGCATTTGCACATGGTTTATGAGGTTAGTGACCTGTGGCCCGTATGATCAAGTTGTCCAGGTGATTTATGACCTCTCTATTCCGACACAGTTTAACTGCCACCCGGGCAGACGTAGCCTTGACACGTACAGTTTGACTTTTCACGTGTACGGTCAAATAAAACGACTCTAGTGGATTGTATATAGCCCGTGTTAAACCATTTCTCACTGTCAGAGACCGTATGAGCCACCTCCTTCGCACTTAGGGCTATAGTAGCCTCTACCAGGCTTCGGGAGGCGGCTGGAAAGAGTAGAAATCGGCCAAATAGAGAGATACATGTAACCGGGTGCGGTAAAATGTTTTCTCCCCGCAGACAAACTCCCCTGGCATGTTATCTCTCTATTTGGACGATTTCTACTCTTTCCATCCGCCTCGCCGAAGCCTGGTAGAGGCTAGGCCAGACGGCAATGGTCGGAAAAGTTGTAGAAATCCTCAACAAAGTAGAGATAATTGGTAGCGTAACTGAGCTTGCCTTGAAGAAAAAATCACAAAACTGTAGGTGGTTGCAAATGGCATTTCATTCATGATATATTTTACCTCCATATTTTCATGCACTTGTGACCCATTGTATAGCCAACAAACCTATAGAGACTCTCACAGCAGTAACTCCATACTTTACAGCAAAGGTCAAACGTCAAAGCTTGTATAAGTCCTTCCAAGGACATAAGGTCATCGGTCTTTCAAATGATCTCTCTTCCAATGCCTGCAATAATTTCTTAATTAAAAACCCCGCGCACTGGTATGACATCTGTTTTCATGCAACGTTAACATACCCTTGGGCAAAACGTGTTTTTGTACGATACAGGAATGTACATAATTATACATAATTCTCCGTCGTTGCTATTCTTATCTTCTGACATTTTACCAGCAACACTTAAGACCAAGTAAGAAGTCAACAACTATTGTCCTCAGTCATCCCCCGGAGGTTTTCTTCTGCTTGAGTGTAAGTTCTTGCCCTGGCCTCGCCCTACATCGAATGACAAACGGCAGCCCAGGTGTCAAACTGGTATCCCTTTGTTTAGTTGCAGTGATCCACACCGCTGAAACGCCCAGAAGGGTAACCTTGTGTCACATACACACTCCCATGCTCAGGGAACAATTACCCTTCCCCTAGGGCCCCGCCATCTAGTTGGGAGGGTCGCTACGATTTAGTCAGTCCTACCTGGAAAGACAGGTACTGTGCGAGCGTTTATGCTAAATATAAATCCGGTCACCATGGCAGATCTGGAGAAAAAATGTCATGTTTCGATGGTAATTTCACCCATGAAATCTACTAGTATTCTGACGAAATCACGAGCAAAATCGGTAGAGATGTGAAAATAAACATTCAAAACAAGTTGACCTTGTTCTGTAATTACATGCACGACATAATATCTATTCTTAAGATATGTAGTATTCACTCGGACACTGACGATCTTTCGGTGAATGATTCACAATTAACACTTAAGATTAGACTAGATATCCGGTGACGCCAAGAGAATCCGTGTTCGATGATTGGTAACTCATCTTTGATGACGCACGAGTTTCATTCTGTACGTCAAAGATGACCTTTCGGGAATAAAAACAAATCACCCGTTTTGAAACGTTCTAAAATCAAATTTAAAGATTCAGAATTAAAGTCTGTATCTCTTCTGTTAATATCAGACACATTTAGCAACACGGTGTTCTATTTTAGACCCTGTGTGCTCGAAATAGTTGTTTGCCTGAGGCTAGGTTACATAAGACAGACCCGTCCAGGTGATTTCTTATCCGCTTCACTAAATGTTAACCTGTAACAAAATCGTCCTATCTTCGTGCTGTTCTGTACGTAGGTTTGCAAAAGACTACACTATATACACACACCAGAAGAACAATCTCTGAAGGAGACTTTTACCCAAGATTATAAACGGGCCATATAACTGATTCATGTTTGGTGTACCATCCCGCCGAGCAATTACGGTAATTCACCTGAAAGGTCAAATGACCGTCGGTGTTCAGGGAGTGTAAAATGGCATAATCATGTCAGCTACCTTAGTCAAGCTTTTTTAGCCACTGTCTTGCCAAATTCCATTTAATATACTGTCAAGGCTGTTGAATTATCACTTGATCGCGTACAATTTTCAGTATGCCGTGCAATTTTCCTAACTTCTTGATGTAGTCTTGAATTTGAGCCTACCCTCCACCAAACTTACAAACAATTACTGATCTTATCAAGCACACATAATACCTAATCTCCAAGCAGATGTACTGGTGGCTACAAAGACAGTATTAAAATGGCCAGACAGTATCCATTAATTTGCCAGACAGTTACTCTGGCCAATTTGATACTGTTTTGCAGTCTGACACCGAAGATCTGCTTGGAGATTACATACTAGTAATAGCCAGTTACTAGTATGTTGATTGATTTAGTTTGTCCAGTCAAGTACTGTTCCACCTGGATGCCTAACCTTCGTCAACATAAGAGCTGTTTGTTTGCCCATCACATAGCTTACTTTCATGTAGGTGGACATAAATCTATCTATTGTTTGTTTCTGTGCACAATTTTTTATCTTGTGGCTGTAGAAAGAGCGACCACTTGCTAGATTCAGTCTACGAGAATCCCTAGCATACATTCAAGCCAGGCTACGGAATTCGTCTCATCGTCTATGTTTTCTAACAATACATTATTGTAATTTAAAGCTTTGGCTACGAATCATCGTAACTACTGTTAAGTTAGTATGTAGCTAAAACTTAACTTTATACAGGAGCGACATTTCAAAAAGCGCCCCCTGTCTTTAGATATATGAATGGCAGGCTGCCGAATGCAACATGCAGTTGTTGTATTACTTTGTCTCATAAGTATTTTCACGTGCCTACTTTAACACGGGGTCAACAAAGATACACGTCGTCATATTGGTGCCAATTATTGGCTTCTTCTCTGTGTATGTCCAATGACTTCTACATGTACAGTATTATAGAGTGCCCTTGTATAATGTCCTTGAGCCGCATGTCTCTTGATGTTCTCTGATTCTACCCATCACTGATTGATCACATTACGAGACTGAGTCTCGCGCCTCAGTTCAGCGTGGCAGCGTGCGATAGTCTGAACTCCTGCGAGAAACGCAGGCCGACAGTCCCGACATACACACCTCTCTACCTCCCTCAGTACCCCGGCCAGACTCCTTTGACGGGTGTACTCTGGACTGCCCACAGCATGCTGACCAAAATATTCTGCCCTAACGTTGCGAAACCTCGGAGGTCCCGACCGAAGGAGGTTAACTTCTTCATCTCTTGTCGTGGAGGATTGTGTGGTTGTGGGCCTGACACGGAGGTCAATCGGTACACATGAGGACACGGTACCGGTTCCTTGTGGAAATGATGGTCTACGGGCGTCTCCTGCGTCTTCCTTCGCGGTCGCTGAACAGTGGTTGCCGAGGCCGGAGCTGTAGGCACCCGTCAGATTCTGTGAACGATCGGCGGTAATCATACGGTAACTGGAACCGTATAGCAACACTTGTTGTGTGCAGGGTAATTCCAGCAGCTTCTTTTTTTCTTCAACTCTTCGTCTCTTCACTGTAGGTTGCTTTGTGCTCCCCAACTCCATTAACCTCTTCCACATCTTGATTCTTAGGATGTTTGTAAATCTGTTTCTGCTCCCTTCTTGCTCGAGAACCCTTCGAAGTTTGTCCGCATATCTGACGTTCACGGTTACTGTTTGCTTCTTGAAGGTGGGAAAGGGAATCCTTGAGATGTTTGCGCCATCTTTAGAAGTTACATTTCCACCACGCAGGGTCTGTTTGTAGCGCTTTTGTTCTTGTTTACGTTTCGTCGGATTTGATGTTTTAACGGCGCCATCTATGGACCTTTCATCTGACTGTTTCTTAGTCACGCCACTGTAATTTGTTGCAATTATTTTTCTCGTAACATTTGGGTTCCTCCCAGTGCGACATACCACCCTGTTATACATGAGTTGGTCTGTATCCTTCACTGTGTACTTGTTTTTCAAGTTCTTCAATTTGCCTCTGTAACTTGACACATTTCCTTCAAAACCTGGGCAACACTGTACGTCTCTCATATGAAGGTGAAGATCGTCCTTGTGGGAACATACAAATGAGCACTGGAAGCATTTGAATGTGTTACTCTCAACTGCTGTGTCCTCTCTTGCCACAGAATGCTGTGTATTCATACTTGAAGCCATTTAGATGTTGCCCGAGCCTCGTGATCTAGGTCTTTTCACTTAGATGACATCCAATGATTGTTTGTAAAATTGGTCAGTCTCCCAGTGTTAGAAATAGAAGTCCTTATTATGTGATCGAGAAAAAGACAGAACAACGAAGTCTCAAACTGTCTTACCGTTGTTGCAGATTGGCCCCAACTTGAGTTGAACGTTCGGAAGTAAAAGTCGAGGCTGCCGTGATAAAAAGTTCTCACCAGCAAACGTCCCGTGGCCTATAGCTATGTTGGAGAATCGCAGTCTTTCCTCTGGATGGACAAGTTGGTTACTACAAAACAGACACAGAACTTCGGCTCCACGAATTGACGCCGATGTACACAACTGTACTGTACTATATACATGTTACCGTACATACCCACAGAGACCTACTGGTGTAGCGAGCATGGTCAGAACCTTGCTTTTTACTTTGATTGACGTCATCGGTGCCCTTTTTTCATCACGTATTCCCCTGATGGCTGTGATTTTGTTGTCATGTCCTATTCATGCCTATTCCGGTGACGCTGGTGAAGATAAGATCCTGTACACCCATTCCTTTACATCACAAACATCAAGCTTACAGCTACGTCATATCAGCTACTTGGCCAATGAAAGAGCTGCACCGTTTGGTTAATTTTGTTTATTGTGAGGCGACAAAGCGTTTCCAATTAACAACTTATTGACATTACGACAGACATCAAAGCTCTGTCCCAAAAAGGCTAATTCAAAGCTCACAGAAGTACTCCTAGTGACGCATCTAGTTGCTGCTGATGACGTCAGTTTCGGGACCCTCGGGGTGTGCGGAGCCAAATAAATACTAGGCTCTTTCAAAAGTATCGTCAGTTGCTTAACGATAGTCCGGGCGTGGGATATGTTTCTGTTCAACGACATGCTTCACTGCCGTTAGTCAGGTTGCTGACTAGAAATGAAAAATTCATAGCTGCCACCTGCGACAATCATGACTAGTACTTGGCTAGTTAAGGTCACACCAATTTAATTTGTTGGTTCTGCGAACAAAAATAAAATAAAAACAGGTCTGGGCATCCTATTACATCCTCAAATGCTATGAGAGGAGCCATGAAGTCAACACAAAAGGTCACAAAAGGCTGGGTCAATGAATTATGAACTTTCAATCAAACCACTTCATTGATAGATGGAAAAACTATAACAAGTAGGAAGAAAAGGACTTTCCTCAACTGTTGGGGGCAAAATATGAGCATTTTTTAGTTGATTCAGAGCAAGAACCTTTTTTTTTCAATAAGAAAAAAATGAAGAGGCAAATCCGAGAACCAACAAATTAAATTGGTGTTGCCTAATTAACGTTAACGTATTGGCCACATGATGGGCTCTGCATTGGGAGAATGGGTGGCAAAAGAGAACGAGTAAAAACAGCTTTGAGCATTTCCATACTGACAGTATGTCTTTATTCAAGTGTTTTGGTAGGTATTTCAAGCTTTTCTGCTCCAGCATTGGAATGCGGGGCATGAACGTTTTTTTATTGTCTTCGTCAGAAGGACTATGAAATTGTCTCGCCGGAGTGTGGGGAACTGCGGATTTTGCGATATAACTCTGGAAGGCATGATTCGATGTCCATGATTTTTGGCAGGCAGATTACCGCTGTTAAGGCCGAAGTCAAGTACAAGTTTTGGCTTCGTGGGGGGTCCGTGCGTCACGTTAGTGCACCTTTTGTGTTTGTGGCTTGTTAGCAAGATAACTCAAGTATTTGTAAAATGTTGATTATAATTCTTGGTGTGGTGCTTACTATTGTCGGGACCAAGGTTAAGTTCGTTACGGAGCTTCGTGGGGGGTTTCGTTGTGACTACAGGGGGCATTTTGTTAATTTTTCTTGTGAGCAGGATAACTTTTGTATGTGTGGATGGAAGTTAATGAAATTTGATAGGCATATTACTGTCGTGGTCTCCAAGATTGAGTTCAAAGATGAGAGTCGTGGAGGTCGTTATGTCCCCGTAATAGGACCTTTTGTGTTTAGAAATCCCCCACCTACATCTGCTTGGAGACAGCCGACAGCTGGATATAGCGGGGAACCCCATAATGGGATGGGATCAAATGACGTTACATTGAGGGATTGTACTATAACTTCAGCAGGGGGAGGATAGGTTGGACATATGTCAGGTTATTTTCTACGGCCAGACCAAGTAATTGCTATGGATGACGTCCACTGGAGACCTTAAATCTAATTACCTTAAATTTAAGGCAAGCGCGCAATAAAACACGAAGGGCCGAAAACGAGATGCCTAGATTTGGAATATACTAACTGTAGAAGTACAAATGTTAGGACACAAAGAACACAAAGTCTTCTATTTGTCATAAAGACAAATTAACAAAACAGCAGTAGTCACCCTGTTCTGATTCATTCCTTTATAACATCTTCTCTTATTATATTTTGCGGCGCTGTCGTGACACTTTCAACACAGTAAGAATTTCTTGAACGTTTTTTTCCAGTAACAGTCCAAACTCAAATAACGTGGGGGGGGGGGATAACACGGGTGACGACGCATCTGTATAATCTGCGGCAAACCGTTTCAGGGTGTTCTGTACCATAAAAATAGTACAGAGATTCTTTTGTTCTTTAGACCAAATTGATTATTAAAAAGATTGAAGAATACGCATGTTAATTTCTCTAGAACGATGTACCTCTGACGAAGACATGAGATCTCCGACCTCTAGTTTATTTTGAAAATCAACAGTTTGCATTATGCAATTAAAAATCCTAACCAAAGTAGGGAATAGCTATCCAACTGTTGTTTTAGTTGTATGTTACTTCATATTATAGTTATATCAATGTAAATCATTGTTTTCCCTTGTGTTTCTCATTCTTTCCCTGCCATGTCGTAAAATGTGGTGAACCCATCGCTGTATTTGCTCCAAAGCAAATATTGGCCTTTCTAGTTTACTTTATGTATCAACAAGGAGTTATAAATTTCATCCAAACCTCTTTGGCATCAAGGAAGCTGAATTTATCCCAACACATTGAGATGCGGTGTTGGTGACCCAGGGGTCAAAGATTCCGCGCCATTTTGGATTTTCGAAAGAGAGAAGTAGTAGGTGAGTTGGTCATTTCTATGTGGAAATATTGTCACCGGTTTACGCTCTAAACTTACCATTTTGCAACGACGCCACTTCTTAATGCATTGTCAAGACACTGATCTTTTGAAACCATCCTCTTTTGAAGTAGTTACCGTGATTTTAATGGTATGAAAATGGTTTGGTCGGGGGTTCGACTTTTTGGAGAGGGGAGGGGGGCGGCTGAAGCATACCATAACACTAAAACGCCACGGCACTAAGAATCTAAAGGTCCAGGCTTTGACTCCCAAACAGGCCCCAAAATTATTATTGTATGTTGTGCCCTTGGGAAAGGCACTATTTCTCACTGGACTGATGAAAATGAGTATTTTGCTTCAGTTAGCTACTAGTAGGTAGCTCTGAAATGGGATATAAACAATCACTGAAGTTTACTAGAAGGGGTCTAGGGGATCAAACCTTTCAGTCCTTTCTTACAAAACATGTACTTACTGTTGATGTGTGTGTACCTATAGGTAGTTTATCCATCATGCAAAAGAAACAAAAAAGAAATTCATTAAAAATGCTGTCTGTAACATCGTTTAGGAGGTTTCATAATTTTCCTGGCCAACCGTGTGAAAATAATCAACCTGGCCTACGAAATGTTTGTTTAACGCGATCGCCGTACAGAAGTGAAATTTACCGAAATGAAGAGGTCTTTGATGCAGGTACCGCAAGTTGCTAAGTTCTGACATGAAATAAGTCGTATATGACTTTGTTATATGACGTTGGGAACAAGACATCACTATGAATCGGCGGAGTCGACCCGGCCAGACGCCATGTTTGTTTACTTAGCAGCCGGCTATAACGCTATTTTTAAAATTGAGAGTCTCTCTGGTGTATTTTAGAGTCATTTCTGAGCAAATAACCAACGAAGTAATACTGATGTTTTCAGTACATTCATGTGCCTGTCGGTACATTTTACGACTGAGAAAATAGAATATTGAAAATGCATCTATGTTTTGGACCACTAAATTTCACGGAACGGGGCAAATAAAGAGTTCACGATGCATCTAAGTTAGCGAAAAAAAGAACCAAATACAAAAGGAAATGCCGCCTCTTTATAGACCGGATCACTTAAATCATTTTCCGATCGCGGGGAACGCGCGGTCACAACATCGTAGCACTCAAATACACTAACGGCCGTGGCGATGGAGCGCCGCGCACGTGTTTACCATTTTCAAGAGTTCACAAAATTTTTAGGACAATACTAAATTCTGGAGCGCCGGGTGTCAGCGGAAGACACACATTGAATGGGGCCACCTTGCCTGTTGTAACCTGGCCGGACCACGGAAAAGTTAGCTCGGCGTAGCTAGTTTATAAAAAATTTGATTGCGGAGGAGTGAGCCTGTGCTTCCGAATTTAAAATTTGATGCAAACCAAAACAAGAACGAGGGGCTACTGGGGCTTACTATTCTGAACTGGAACGAGCGAAAAGGTTTTAAAAAAATATCTCGTAAACTACTGCTTATGTCACAAAATCAAAGGTGGAAAGCTTCTCGTCGCTGGGACGTTCCCACGTGTTGCCAAGACGACGGCACGTCCTGATCAGACAGAGCGGCGTCACGCCCTCAGCACAGGCATTGGCCCCGCCCACCGGGCGGGCGGCAAAAGATTTCAAAGGCCCAAATATTGTAGCAAACCGTGCCATGTACATCTACCCCGCATTTTCACTTCGTACCGCTGGCTGGTATAGTCCCGCTCCAAATTAATTTTCCTGCAGCATTTCTTAGGATTTAAAGAGATTTCGTGATACGAAATGAAAAGATTTCTGCCAACTGAACCTTTGTAACGGCATGCATTACATGGATATAATCTTTGTTAAAGATTTCTGTGTTAACTAGAGCCGAAAGTGCATTAGAACTGGCCATCAGTTGAGGCACAACTACCATGTTATATTCGTGTTACGTTACGACGAAAAAGAACGTTCACGGCGTGCAGACCATTTTAAATCTCACCAACCCTCTTAGAATTGTTTTTACTCTTACGGGGGTATTTATTTTCGGCCGTGGTTCCACTGAGATCGGCGGCTGGCTGGCGAACTATCTCGTCGGCATGACCTACGAGTACCGGGCGTCTTTGCACTCGGGACGTGAATGACCTAGTACATTTTTTCTTACCGTGCGCCCGAATCTTGTTTTACTGCAACGTCGTGTTGATATCGACGATAGATGGGAGGCACAAAGGTTAGGGATTCACAGTAGTGTGTTACAATAATCGAGTCTAGGCGTGGTAATTATAAGCTTTATCATTTTGGGCTTACAAAAAACGAAGTCACTGTTCAACACAAATCAAGTTCCTTTATAGATAATTTTGTTAACGTTATATAAATATAGGTTAATACGTTAACATGAACGCAACTATGAGTATGACCTGGACGGTATTAAAAGAAACACATACAAAAATACACATTTTTCCCGGGAAATATGCAAATCTTACATCACGTGTGCCTGCTACGCGTCTCTGATTGGTTGAGTTTCTCTGCCGGCAAAACAAGCGTGGGGACGCCCGCTCAAATAGTTTTCTTTGTTTGAAAATAACGCTAATTTCCACCACTACATAACGAAATTCTTGTGAATAAATGTATAACTCAAAAAGTCTTTTGGGGAAATAAATATT
>NW_017802769.1:662251-667872 GCF_001625305.1 Branchiostoma belcheri
CTGTTGCCCGAGCCTCGTGATCTAGGTCTTTTGGGTGCCTTAGATGACATCCAATGATTGTTTGTAAGATTGGTCAGTCTCCCAGTGTTAGAAATAGAAGTCCTTATTATGTGATCGAGAAAAAGACAGAACAACGAAGTCTCAAACTGTCTTACCGTTGTTGCAGATTGGCCCCAACTTGAGTTGAACGTTCGGAAGTAAAAGTCGAGGCTGCCGTGATAAAAAAGCTCTCACCAGCAAACGTCCCGTGGCCCCATGTATACCTGCCTATAGCTATGTTGGAAAATCGCAGTCATCTGGATGGACAAGTTGCGAGCTAGATCTCTACCGGTTACTACAAAACAGACACAGAACTTCGGCTCCACGAATTGACGCCGATGTACACAACTGTACTGTACTACATGTTACCGTACATACTCACAGAGACCTACTGGTGTTGCGAGCATCGTCAGAACCTTGCTTTTTACTTTGATTGACGTCATCGGTGCCCTTTTTTCATCACGTATTCCCCTGATGGCTGTGATTTTGTTGTCATGTCCTATTCATGCCCAGCTTGGTTATCGACTCGATTAACGACCTAGTCCGGCCGTAATCTTGACTTTAGCCGACTTCCTTTACATCACAAACATCAAGCTTACATCTACGTCATATCAGCTACTTGGCCAATGAAAGAGCTGCACCGTTTGGTTAATTTTGCTTATTGTGAGGCGACAAAGCGTTTCCAATTAACAACTTATTGACATTACGACAGACATCAAAGCTCTGTCCCAAAAAGGCTAATTCAAAGCTCACAGAAGTACTCCTAGTGACGCATCTAGTTGCTGATGATGACGTCAGTTTCAGCACCCTCAGGGTGTGCGGAGCCAAATAAATAAAAAATGACTAGGCTCTTTCAAAAGTATCGTCAGTTGCTTAACGATAGTCCGGGCGTGGGATATGTTTCTGTTCAACGACATGCTTCACTGCCGTCAGTTGCTGACTAGAAATGAAAAATTCATAGCTCCCACCCGCGACAATACTAGTACTTGGCTAGTTAAGGTCACACCAATTTGGTTTGTTGGTTCTGCGAACAAAAATAAAATAAAAACAGGTCTGGGCATCCTATTACATCCTCAAATGCTATGAGAGGAGCCACAAAAGGTCACAAAAGGCTGGGTTAATTTCTTAACAATGAATTATGAACTTTCAATCAAACCACTTCATTGATAGATGGAAAAACTATAACAAGTAGGAAGAAAAAGACTTTCCTCAACTGTTGGGGGCAAAATATGAGCATTTTTAGTTGATTCAGAGCAAGAACCTTTTTTTTCAATCAGAAAAAAATGAAGAGGCAAATCCGAGAACCAAGAAATTTAATTGGTGTTGCCTAACGTTAACGTATTGGCATTGGCCACATGATGGGCTCTGCATTGGGAGAATGGGTGGCAAAAGAGAACCAGTAAAAACAGCTTTGTGCCAACCTGAAATCAAGGACATTATACTCTGGCAATCCTTGCTCAAATTAACAAGACATCATTCTTCAACCATACAGTTTCTAACGTAGAGATATGATAGCACCATGGCATCATACGCAATGTTTACTTAATTAAGTTATGGTCATTTTTTTATCATAATCTATCATTCGTAGCAGTTATGTACATGTAGAGCCGACCGGCAACAAAACAGATGGCAAAACAGATTGTGGCACAGAAAAAGGCCTCTAAAAACTTGATTAAATCTTGGAGGTAACTTTAGAACGAAGATGATTAAAACTTGGCCAAATGAAAAATTTGATGATAATTTGCTAGGTGAGCTAGCCGGGTATTCACTGTGGCAAATTTTAACCCTGTTTAACCAATGTCTACTACTTTTAATTTCAATCATTTACTTTATGTATCAACAAGGAGTTGTAAATTTCATCCAAACCTCTTTGGCATCAAGGAAGCTGAATTTATCCCAACACATTGAGATGCGGTGTTGGTGACCCAGGGGTCAAAGATTCCGCGCCATTTTGGATTTTCGAAAGAGAGAAGTAGTAGGTGAGTTGGTCATTTCTATGTGGAAATATTGTCACCGGTTTACGCTCTAAACTTACCATTTTGCAACGACGCCACTTCTTAATGCATTGTCAAGGCACTGATCTTTTGAAACCATTCTCTTTTGAAGTAGTTACCGTGATTTTAATGGTATAAAAATGGTTGGGTCGGGGGTTCGACTTTTTGGGGGGAGGGGGGCAGCTGACCAAACTGAAGCATACCATAACACTAAAAGTAAAACGCCAAGTTGTACACTATTAAAGAATCTAAAGGTCCAGGCTTGTACTCCCAAACAGGCCCCAAAAATTAAAATTATTATTGTATGTTGTGCCCTTGGGAAAGGCACTTTTTCTCACTGGACTGGTGAAAATGAGTATTTTGCTTCAGTTAGCTAGGGACGTCCTCTCAGATGGGATGTAAACAATCACTGTTTCTGACGAAAGGTAGTGGTCTAGTGGATACTAGCTGAAACGTCTGACCGTTTCCAAAATCGTATCCAGTTGCTTGAGTAACATTACTGCTTTTTGGCGTATCGTATTACCTGGATGTCTAACCTTCATTGACGAATCACTGAAGTGTACTAGAAGGGGTCTAGAATAACCCGGTGTGAGTGGATCAAACCTTTCAGTCCAGTCTTACACAGATTGTACTTACTGTTGATGTGTTTATATACACCTATAGGTAGTTTATCCATCATGCAAAAGAAACAACAACAACAACAAAAAAAGAAATTCATTAAAAATGCTGTCTGTAACATCGTTTAGGAGGTTTCATTTCCTGGCCAACCGTGTGCTTGTCTTCAACTCATTGTGCTTTACACTTACAGTGCAGTGAGCATCCAGCCATGGGCAAGTTTGAACTGGAGATGTTCGACCCTCCCCCTGACCAAGAGTTCATCTGTAGCATTTGCAGGTAAGTGTATAATTAGTAGCCTGGTTGATTCATTACATATTTGGTTTGGAGGGATCTATACTTAACCTCCTCCCTCCTGCCTATGGAAGGTGGTGCAAAATGGCTACTATTAGCAGGGGACCCGCATGCCCTTTTCTGCAGAGCGTAGTCGGCCATTTTAATTCTATGTAAAGCATAGGTGGACCGCTCTAATTCAACGTAGAGCGTAATTGGCGCATTTTGCATAGAGCATAATTCGCGTTTTAACTCTAGGTAATGTGTTTTGGCCACTTAAAACTTATGGTCAAGTGTAATCGCTTCTGTAGTGTAATACGTAGCTGGCTTTCAATCTTCAGCGTAGAGCGTTGTCGGGACCCCCCATGCAGGCCCCCCTGGCAGCCTGAAGGTTAAAGTGAAGTGGCACTACTACATGTAGTATGCATGTAGCTGTACAGTGGTTTCAACACCCAAACTGCCCAATAGCCTGGTACCACTCTATCGCAGCCCTCTATCTCTGTTTCCTTAGCCTTTTAACTACGCAGCTTTGCAAGCACATTTTACGTGCCACAAAACAAAGAAAAAAATTTTTTCTAGGTGTGTGATGGAAGATCCCCAGGAGTGTCCTTGTGGCCACGTCTTCTGTAAAGACTGCATCCAGCGGTGGCTACGGTCTCACAGCACTTGTCCCAACTGTCGCAAACAGTGCCAGCAAGTCAAGCCTGTGTTACCCATGGTCCGTAATCTCATCAGCCACCTGACTATACGGTGTGAGAACCATCAGGCAGGATGTGACAAGAAGGTTCAACTTGAATACTATGACAGCCATAAGGAGGTAAGTACACTGTGGTCTGTATATAATGTGTTGTGGTGCAATCTAATGACAAGAAAAGAGATTTACTTCTGTTACTTCTGGGTACATTGTTTTTGGGTTGGTTTTTCTGTGGATATGTGTGTATGTTTGTCCAGAGAGAGTAGCATGAGAGTGGAGGGAAGACTGACAGGCAGAATGACAGCAGGTCAAAGTTCAGACACAGGAAATGGGGTGGTCTTAAAATTTGGCTGGGAGCCAGCAGGTATTAGATGTTGGACATGGGGGAATTCAGGAAGCTGATAATTGCTTGAGTGACCCTTCTACCCTGCACAATTTCTGTCCCAGTCCCAATTAACTTGCATCATACAATCTCCTCAGCTGTTCCAATAAATTCAGGAAAACCCTATAATACTCCCAGCAACTTTTTCTGGATAAACTGAGTGTAATATACACAAATTTGCTCTTAAAATGAAATATTGTTCCCTCCCCAGGTCTGTGACTATGCGTCGGTGCCTTGTCCTAATGAAGGATGTGACTTGCACATTCTGAGGATAAACATGGATGCACACAACGGTGTGTGTGACTACCACCGGGACACCTGTCTGAAGGGATGTGGCATCTCCATCCTCAGGAAGGAACAGGCTGGACACAGCTGTGTCCTGGAGTTAAAGAAAAGACTGGAAGGTAATGCAGAAAATGCTACAAGATGCTTGATTGTGTGTGTGTGTTTGTATGTGTGTGTGGGGGTGTGTGCATACAGCCATGCATGTGTAAATGCTCCTTTATGTCTGCTAAGTTTCAGAAAGTCTGTTTTACAAGATAGATTTGGTGGCTTCGTTTTAAATCTTCACATTTTTTGCCTTGCTTGCAGAACAAGAACAGGAGAAACGTTCTCTCAAAGAGAAAAATGAGGAATTGCAAGCAAAGGTAGACAATCTAAAGTTCTTGTGCTGGAGAAGCAGGAACTACTTGAAGAAGAACATCCATGCCAAGGCACCAAGAATCCTTCAGAATCTGTGTGTAGACTTGGAGAATGCCACAGGATTGGCTCCAGACAACACTGAGGGCCATAGGGACACAGCCATTCCTCATACTGAAGCAGGAGTATTGGTATTTGAGTCTGGATCATCAGAATATGAAAGTAGTCCACCACGTCCCCTTGACTCCTCCCCATCTGAATATCAAAGTAGCCCAATACGTCCCCTCATCAGATCTCCTGTACATCAAAGTAGTCCACCACATGCACGTCCCCTTGACTCCTCCCCTTCTGAATATCAAAGTAGCCCACCACGTCCCCTTGACTCCTCCCCTTCTGAATATCAGAGTAGCCCACTACGTCCCCTTGACTCAGATGAAGAGGAAGATTGGTTAAGAGCAGGCAATAGAGACAGGAATACTACTTCCACTACTGTTGGTGCTACAGACAATGCGCAATCAACAGCTGAGGACAACAATGACGAGGCTGTGGAAGGGGGACAGGCGCAACCCTCAGAGGAAACCGGACGCTCATCCGAGGAAGTAGAACTGCACAACCAGGAAGTTGACTCCACACAGGCCAACAGTAGAAGGACAGGGAATGCTGGTACCAGCTCCACGGCTGTAGAATCTCCATATGAAGAATCTCCATACGAGGAATCTCCATACGAAGAATCTCCAGCTGATTCAGACTCCCCCAGTGATGATGATGATGAATCAGAGTCGGCCCATCGAGCAAACCTGAGGCATCTTCTGTCATCAGACTCTGATCCGACATGGAGCTCCCCCTCAGAGTACCAACCTAGTGAAGGGGAGGAGCCAGCTACTGGTAACAATGTGCCCGAGGATGATACCATTGCCAGACGGAGGAGGAATGTAGCCCTTAGATACGGAGGAGGGTTGAGGATTCATACAAGTGACAGTGAAGA
>NW_017802769.1:667892-705820 GCF_001625305.1 Branchiostoma belcheri
AACTCTTGAAAATGGTAAACATGTACGCGGCGCTCCGTCGCCACGGCCGTTACTTCACATGTTGTCACATTAATGTTATCCGTTAGTATATTTGAGTGCTGCGATGTTGTGACCGCGCGTTCCCCGCGATCGGAAAATGATTTAAGTGATCCGGTCTATAAAGAGGCGGCATTTCCTTTTGTATTTGGTTCTTTTTTTCGCTAACTTAGATGCATCGCGAACTCTTTATTTGCCCCGTTCCGTGAAATTTAGTCGTAATATTCTATTTTCTCAGTCGTAAAATGTACCGACGCGACAGGGAGCGACAGGCACATGAATGTACTGAAAACATCAGTATTACTTCGTTGGTTATTTGCTCAGAAATGACTCTAAAATACATTAACATGAACGCAACTATGAGTATGACCTGGACGGTATTAAAAGAAACACATACAAAAATACACATTTTTCCCGGGAAATATGCAAATCTTACATCACGTGTGCCTGCTACGCGTCTCTGATTGGTTGAGTTTCTCTGCCGGCAAAAACAAGCGTGGGGACGCCCGCTCAAATAGTTTTCTTTGTTTGAAAATAACGCTAATTTCCACCACTACATAACGAAATTCTTGTGAATAAATGTATAACTCAAAAAGTCTTTTGGGGAAATAAATATTCTTTTCCGGATTTTTGGTGTATTTGGTGTTCTTTATTCATGATCGAATGGTGCCGAAGTCAGCGTACCCTGACGCTCATGAGCGATTCGCGATCGCCTAAATATCGCTGAAGAGAACATGTTCAGATCCTGGCGATTATGTTTTAGATCGACTACGATAAAACTTCAGGGCTGTCCTCGGCAAAATCAGATGAAATTTCAGTGTCAAGCTTTGCAGGAAATTATCAAATGCCGCCGCTTGCTGACGCACGCACTCGCTCTGTGCGGGTCACCGATCGTTAAATTATAATGATTTCTTGTTGCCGGGTTCCTGCGGCGATTTACACGCTATTTAATGGCAAAACACAGCAATTTGGGATGTTATCTCATCATATCAGGGTGTATTCCGGTAGATTTTAGCCCTATATGTGTTTTCTGGTGTTTAACTGTGTTTTCCGGTGTATTCCGGTAAATAGGCAGACCGGTCTTCAACTCATTGTGCTTTACACTTTCAGTGCAGTGAGCATCCAGCCATGGGCAAGTTTGAACTGGAGATGTTCGACCCTCCCCCTGACCAAGAGTTCATCTGTAGCATTTGCAGGTAAGTGTATAATTAGTAGCCTGGTTGATTCATTACATATTTGGTTTGGAGGGATCTATACTTAACCTCCTCCATGCTGCCTAATAATCCCATAACCAAAAGAAATTGGTACCAAATGGCTACCATTAATAGCAGATGGCCAGCATGCCCTTTTCTGTAGAGTGTAATTGGCAGTTTTAATTCTACGTAGAGCGTAGATGGACCTCTCTAATTCAACGTAGAGCGTAATTGGCGCATTTTGCATAGAGCATAATTCGCGTTTTAACTCTAGGTAATGTGTTTTGGCCACTTAAAACTTATGGTCAAGTGTAATAGCTTCTGTAGTGTAATACGTAGCTGGCTTTCAAACTTCAGCGTAGAGCGTTGTCGGGACCCCCCATGCAGGCCCCCTGGCAGCCTAAAGGTTAAAGTGAAGTGGCACTACTACATGTAGTATGCATGTAGCTGCCACTATGTAATTACCTGTACAGTGGTTTCAACACCCAAACTGCCCAATAGCCTTGTACCACTCTATCGCAGCCCTCTATCTCTGTTTCCTTAGCCTTTGAGCTACGTAGCTTTGCAAGCACATTTTACGTGCCACAAAACAAAAACAAAATTTTTTCTAGGTGTGTGATGGAAGATCCCCAGGAGTGTCCTTGTGGCCACGTCTTCTGTAAGGACTGCATCCAGCGGTGGCTCCGGTCTCACAGCACTTGTCCCAACTGTCGCAAACAGTGCCAGCAAGTCAAGCCTGTGTTACCCATGGTCCGTAATCTCATCAGCCACCTGACTATACGGTGTGAGAATCATCAGGCAGGATGTGACAAGAAGGTTCAACTTGAATACTATGACAGCCATAAGGAGGTAAGTACACTGTGATCTGTGTATAATGTGCTGTGGTGAATACTTGGTACAATCTATTATGACAAGAAAAAATTGCTGTTTACTTATCTTACCTCTGGATACATTGTTTTTGGGTTGGTTTTTCTGTGGATATGTGTGTATGTTTGTCCAGAGAGAGTAGCATGAGAGTGGAGGGAAGACTGACAGGCAGAATGACAGCAGGTCAAAAGTTCAGACACAGAAAATGGGGTGAAGGAATCTGGCTGGGAGCCAGCAGGTATTAAAAGTTGGAGATGGGGGAATCCAGGAGGCTTGAGTGATCCTCCTACCCTGCACAATTTCTGTTTCAGTCCCAATTAAATTGCATCATACAATCTCCTCAGCTGTTCCAATAAATTCAGGAAAGCCCTAAATACTTCCAGCAACTTTTTCCGGATAAATTGAGTGTAATATACACAAATTTGCTCTTAAAATGAAATATTGTTCCCTCCCCAGGTCTGTGACTATGCGTCGGTGCCTTGTCCTAATGAAGGATGTGACTTGCACATTCTGAGGATAAACATGGATGAACACAACGGTGTGTGTGACTACCACAGAGACACCTGTCTGAAGGGATGTGGCATCTCCATTCTCAGGAAGGAACAGGCTGGACACAGCTGTGTCCTGGAGTTAAAGAAAAAACTGGAAGGTAATGCAGAAAATACTACAAGATGCTTGATTGTGTGTGTGTGTGTGTTTGTATGTGTGTGTGGGGGGGGGTGCATACAGCCATGCATGTGTAAATGCTCCTTTATGTCTGCTAAGTTTCAGAAAGTCTGTTTTACAAGATAGATTTGGTGGCTTCATTTTAAATCTTCACATTTTTTGCCTTGCTTGCAGAACAAGAACAGGAGAAACGTTCTCTCAAACAGAAAAATGAGGAATTGCAAGCAAAAGTGGACAATCTAAAGTTCTTGTGCTGGAGAAGCAGGAACTACTTGAAGAAGAACATCCATGCCAAGGCACCAAGGATCCTTCAGAATCTGTGTATAGACTTGGAGAATGCCACAGGATTGGCTCCAGACAACACTGAGGGCCATAGGGACACAGCCATTCCTCATACTGAAGCAGGAGTATTGGTATTTGAGTCTGGATCATCAGAATATGAAAGTAGTCCACCACGTCCCCTTGACTCCTCCCCATCTGAATATCAAAGTAGCCCAATACGTCCCCTCATCAGATCTCCTGTACATCAAAGTAGTCCACCACATGCACGTCCCCTTGACTCCTCCCCTTCTGAATATCAAAGTAGCCCAATACGTCCCCTCATCAGATCTCCTGTACATCAAAGTAGTCCACCACGTGTACGCCCCCTTGACTCCTCCCCTTCTGAATATCAAAGTAGCCCACCACGTCCCCTTGACTCCTCCCCTTCTGAATATCAGAGTAGCCCACTACGTCCCCTTGACTCAGATGAAGAGGAAGATTGGTTAAGAGCAGGCAATAGAGACAGGAATACTACTTCCACTACTGTTGGTGCTACAGACAATGCGCAATCAACAGCTGAGGACAACAATGACGAGCGTGTGGAAGGGGGACAGGCACAGCCCCCAGAGGAAACCAGACGATCATCCGAGGAAGCAGAACAGAACAACCAGCAAGTTGACTCCACACAGGCCAACAGTAGAAGGACAGGGAATGCTGGTACAAGCTCCACGGCTGTAGAATCTCCATATGAAGAATCTCCATACGAGGAATCTCCATACGAAGAATCTCCAGCTGATTCAGACTCCCCGAGTGATGATGATGATGAATCGGAGTCGGCCCATCGAGCAAACCTGAGGCATCTTCTGTCATCAGACTCTGATCCGACATGGAGCTCCCCCTCAGAGTACCAACCTAGTGAAGGGGAGGAGCCAGCTACTGGTAACAATGTGCCCGAGGATGATACCATTGCCAGACGGAGGAGGAATGTAGCCCTTAGATACGGAGGAGGGTTGAGGATTCATACAAGTGACAGTGAAGAGGATCGTCCCAGTGCTGGAACTGTACAGAACAGCACTGAGTCGACACAGCAAAACAGCCCGAGTCATTCTGAAACAGCAGGAGAGAGGGTGGTGGAGGAAGAACAGAACACTCACCCAGCTTCTGATAGAACTGAAGATCCAGAGGTTGTCATTGCAGAAGAAAATGAGGAATTGGCTTATGATGAAGCAGTATCAGAAACAACAGAAAGACATTTGGCTCAACAGAGGTGAGAAATACATTACTGTGTGTTTACTTCAGCATATTTGTTTGTGTTTGGATATATACAAGTATCAATCCAATGTGCAAATGCATGGTACTTCTATGCAAATATGATTATAAGATCATAAAATTATGTAGTGCAAAGTGTTAACTTAAGTTCATTTAGCCTGTATGTGTTTCCACCATCTAGGTCCACTGGAGTCACCCGTCCACCCCTTGTTGTCAGGAATTTCAGGAACAGGCACAGAGGTCAAAGGTCAAGGACAAATCAAGGTCAAGGGAACAGTAGAAGCAGAGGAGCGTGTAGACCACAGCGGGGTTCGGCCAGGTCATTTTGCTCGTCGGCTAGGCAGACGGTCATGCAGACAAGAAGCCGCGGCCGTGACACAGTGCCACCCGTCATCACTATCGGTAGCAGTGACGGCAATCAGTCGCCCAATCTGCAAAGAGCTGACACAGAGGGCGATCACTCACAGGTGGGGGGAGGAGCAGCGTCACAGCAGCAGAGCAGGTCCGTACAACAGACAGAGGGAAATGAAAACTCTGCAGCAGAAATCGTGGAAATCAACCTCTCCGGAGCTGAGGAAGTCACAGCTCCGGGAGACGTAAGGACAAGACGACAGACAAGAGCGTTGAGGAAACGTAGGACTGCACAGAGGAGACGTCCAGCTCAGGGCACAAGGCGGTCAGGCGCAAATGCCGGGCCGTTGGAAAGTAGTGGAGAAAGCGACTCAGATTGTGTTCCTGTCGCACCCAAGCGTACTCGCCGTCACAATGGTGGAAGAAACTAATACTACATGTATAGCTGGCAGATGGCTGAAATTGTAAAACAGTAAAGTTAACATTCAAAGCCCTCAAGATATTGAGCTGGTTTTGTTATCTGTGAAGTAATGTGGCATATTTACACCCATTCCAAAACATGTTGTGAACTTGGAGGTATTCACTTCACCCATGTTTTGTTCTAGAAAAGGACATGGAAAAGATTATTATGAGAAGAATTTTCCCATATTTTGTCTAACCATTGCAGGAATCTAGTACATGACATGTATGAATATATATCTAAAATACATTAACAATTTTCACAAAGTTATTTTACATTGTATTAATTTATGTTACATTAAGCACAACTATGTTTAACAAAAATAAAGTATTAAAAAACAGTTTCGTTGTTCCTCTAGTTGCTTTTGTGTTACAGTGTAGTTATGTTTGTATGGGGCTGGGAGTACATGTGGGTGTGTGAGTGCAAATGAGAATTTCAAATTGTGTAGTACACCTTTTACATGCATCCTTACAGGCAAAGGAGCTTAAGGTCAAAAGGAGCTTCACTTTATGGTTTGAATGCTGGTTGAATGTAAACATAAATGTCAATGCTCTAAAATGAAGAAGCCTAGGACGAGTCTGTGCAGTACTTCATTGAAGAGCTAGGTGGCATTCCTGATATTCTGAATTATGTCAGGCTATGCAGTCCTCAAGTAGACAAGCATTCATTAACCAGAACTTAGAGGCATCAGCCAACATTCCATATATTGAGCACTTCAGTACATGTCTATGTAAATAAATATGGATAGAAAAGGACATTAGTGGATGTTGTTCCAAATTAACATTAAGATGATGCTTCACTACTCTGTTCTTCACACCTCATTTGTCTTTACTTCTACAAACGTAGTCTCACCATTCTAACAGAAGGGCCATTTTGTATGTTGGAAGATTAACATGGCCATTCCCAGAGGAGAGGGCCCATAGAAACCTGCCTGCAAGACCTGGCTGTAGCCCAAAGTTAATATTGACTTGCCCTCAGGCTCATGCTCATCAGTATTTTGGAATAGTTGAAGCAAAACCAAGAAAATCAGGCACAGCATATTGATAGCACACTCCACCCAGGTTGTTATCAGGTTGTTGGTAGTGAACAGTATTTAGGAAGCAGGCAACTAGCAGAGTCTGATTGTCAATGAGGACAGTCGGCCATGCGTTACGGGTGACTAGAGGATTATATCTGTATGTGCTGCGTGTTGTGTTCTGAATGTTGATACACAGACATTTTCATGACTTCTTCAAAATACAAAGTGCCTTCCGGTTCACCTTGCCATACTAGTATTCAACATGGGTAAGGAGGGATACCTCGAGGCTCGTAATATACTACCTATTTCTCTGACGGTTTTAGAATTTGTTTGTCTTCTTTGGGAGGGATTATTCATTTTCAGTTCAGTGAATCCAGTGTTGCTGTAATCAGGACTACCTGTAATTGTAACCATAGACAATCCATCAGGCTTGTATCAGTGTAGAAGAGCCCACAAGTAGAAAAACACTTTCATTTGTCCAACCAGCCATTAGTTGTACTTCATCTTCCATTAGTCAAATCCCAGCTTTGTGTGTGGAATAGAAATAATGGAACATCTGAGGAAGTTTCTGACCTATCCGGGAGATGATGAGAATGTGGTGTGCATCTCCCATCATTTTGCACACCTGAGAAACGTAAGGTTTGGTTGTTTTTCACAGGGATGAGGAGAATTTAGGGCAAGGTAACTTCAGGGCATCCAAGCTTCCATTGTGTACGCTGAGAGAATTGATACTATCTAGTAAATATATGTGGGGGAGGGGGATCTCTAGTGGATACATCTTCCATTTCAGGTAAGTGTTGTTTATCCGAGGTTTGCTTCCGAGAAAGCTTAGGCCGGGCCAATTCATTTTGTTGGTTCTGGAATATAGTTATAGAATTATGAATTGTAATAAAGACAGGAAGTCAGAGTCTGAAGGGTACCTTGTAAGTTTACCTTTGCATACATTTGTGTAAATTCGAATATTAAGTTGGTAAGTTACAAGTTCACCTGCAGTTAAGTCTCTTATTTATACATTGATTAAATGGTTTATTAATTTTTCATGGCTTCACCACACTACGAAGATTCCATTGCTGCATGGGGGTGTAGACTGTTGGAACACTTCACGTTTTGAACAGGGGTAATTTAGGATCAATCCATATGTGTGCGAGGGGGATAGGTCCATTTTTGGTATAGGGGATGTGGTGAAGCCATGCTGCATTTGCTCCTGAGCAAATGTCGGCCTTTAGTTTTTACACTAAATTCCTACGTCCTAATGTATTCAGTTATAGACCATTGCAAGCACGACTTGTTTGTGCATCTTTATTGCAAACTCAAAATAGAGAAGTTCGTCCAACACCACTGTGCTTTTTTCGTCATTATTGAATGTTGTACTAATATATGAATAAATTTACAAACACTTTCAAATTTAAAGGAATAGAATAAAACATTTCATCAAATCTTTACCTTTTTTCTCAAAGCTTACTCTTGTGATATAACTAAGCTTTGAAATAATGATAACTGTTTTGTAGTCTCTGTTACTTGGTAACACAAATCAAGAACATATCTGTAATACATATTTCTTACCAGTCAGTGAAAAACAACAATTAACCTCATTTTTTCAAGAATGTCATTATCTCCCAACCAGTTGTCCCATTTGTGAAAAGACTTAAAATGCATGATTCACCACAGTTATTTAGTACATGTATTTCATAGCATGTAGCAGACAAAAAGACATCTATCGTGGTAGTGTTAGACTGCAATGCCACGACATGCAGCATATGTCTATTGAACAAACCAGCAACTGTATACAACACCAAATTGAATGTTTTATACCCAAAATGCAGTTTTAATATCAAGCAGAAATGTGGTGGGGTGGGGCGTTACGATTCTGGCATGGAACTGTAACAATGTGGAATACATACTATTAGGAGAAATATCAAGGTTGACTACAATCTAGATTCATACTGCATGGCATGGCATAGAAGTACACTACTGAGTCAACGTTTGTCTACATGACACATCACAGGATTTCTTCCTGATTATGCCTTAATACTAACATTCTAAAGGCTCCAAATTGTGCAATACAATGTATTGTGTTTTTCGTTTTGAGAATGAAAACTAAGATACATGTTACCTTGTTCTTTCCTTTACATCAAACCTGATCTTGTATTTATGGGTTCACCACACCACGAAGTGGTGTGGTGAAACCATATTGCTTTTTCTGATGTTTCTCCTCCTTCTCCTCCTGCCATATCTTTAAATGGATTCAGCTTCTTCATTTTAGGGCCTAAGGTCCTGAAATTTGGTATGGAGGTACAGTGGGCAAATACCCCTAGGCGTTTTTTAAATTATTGTGATACAGGCTTTTAGAATGGTTTTATCTGAGTTTTTTGGCTGTGTAATAGCTAATGTATTACTGTGTAAGTGTGCAGTGTTTACCACATTTGGACATGAGTCATCACAATGGCATGCAAGGCATCAACCAATAGGCATGCAGCTTTCCTCTATTCTCCTTGCTGATTGGCTGTTGGGATTTAACTGGCTTAACTTCATTTACACCTGCACAGAGCCATGCCATACTGACAGTATGTCTGTATTCAAGTGTTTTGGTAGGTATTTTAAGCTTTCCTGCTCCAGCATTGGAATGCGGGCTATGAACGCTTCTTTTTATCTTGAAAATCAACAGTTTGCATTATGCAATCCTAACCAATAATGTAGGGAATAGCTATCCAACTGTTGTAGTCTTAGTTGTATGTTACTTCATACTATAGTTATATCAATGTAAAGCATTGTTTTCCCTTGTGTTTCTCATTCTTTCCCTGCCATGTGGTAAAATGTGGTGAACCCATCGCTATATTTGCTCCAAAGCAAATATTGGCCTTTCTAGTTCCATGTGCTTTTTGTAGGGATTTTTTTTTGTCTCGAATTGTCTTTTCTGTTAAGTATGAACCCCAGAACACCATGCATGTAAAGTTATGATTGTCATAATTATAGGACTACGGATTGCTTTAAATCATTTTACGATAAAGACTTGCACAAACATATAATCTTTTTTAGATGCTTGGATACATCTGTACTCTCCACAACGCTACAATGTGGTCTGACTGAATTGTACATATTCACATATCTTGATGGACAGTCTATACATAAGGCCACACCAATTTAATTTGTTGGTTCTCGGATTTTTACAGAAAAAATATGAAGCGACAGGGCGAAAAAAAATAAAAATAAAAACAGGTCTAGGCATCCTATTATAGCCTTAAATGCTACGGAATGAGCCATGAAGTCAGCACAAAAGGCTGGGTTGAAATTTAAACATTGAATTTTGAACTTTTAACCAAACCACTGCAATGATAGATGGGAAAACTGTAACTAGTAGGAAGAAAAGGACTTTCCTCAACTGTTAGGGGCAAAACATGAGCATTTTTCAGTTGATTCAGGACCAGAATCAAATTTTTTTTTTTTGCAAATCAGAAAAAAACAAAGAGGCGAATCCGAGAACCAACAAATTAAATTGGTGTGGCCTAAAATATCTGCAAAAATTTCTGCAAAAGTGACACATTTAATTCAGAAACTCCAACAACTGTGCAGTTGGTATATTTCCTTGTTTTCTTCGTAAGGAAATTTAAAAATGTAAACCCACAAAATGCACTTGACATAATTGCTTTTTCAAAATACCGTTTAATAAAAGACTTGAACCAAATGCAAAGATGCAGCTGTTTATGATTGTTTATATCGGTATCTATGACATCAATATGTGAGAATATGTAAACTAAATTTATGTAAACATGCGTGTTACCATATCCTATCCTATTCTACAAGACATTCCCGATTTGTACGATGATAACAATATAAGCAACTTATAATCCAATTAATAATATTCTTGTGGCTTTCAAAGAGAAGATTTTAAAAGACAATTTACTTTGACCCCTGCATTTGACAATACCACTGGTGAGATCTAAAAATAATTTTTTGTGACTTTTTTTGTGATTTGCACAAAACCTGTAGTGTTACATTTCCTTCAAATTGCACAATACTGAATAGATAAGTTCAACTATACAAACATTTATATATACATACTGGAATGCAAGAAGTATATATTCCAATTTACTTTTTTTTATCCCATCTCTGTGTTCAGATATACGGTCAGAATTTTCAAAATATCAAAATGCTTTAGGTATGAAAAGTGCTAAAAGGTCCAACTTAATATGTTTTTGCAGAGCATATCTAGGGACTAGCTTTTTTTGTTGTCACATTTTAAAGGAGCTGAAAAAAACAAGCCAAAGTAACCTCTTTTTTGCAGAGCAATGAAAGCTTTCATCTCATAATCAAATAGTCAGAATATTAACAACTTAATGGTTGTAGTATTGCATTTTAGGGCTCTAGATCTGCCCTTGGTGTATTGCCAAAAATGGCATTTTAAAGTGTCTAGAAATATAGTTTGATATTTGAGTTGAGAAGTTCTTGCTTTTAGTTACCGGGTTTGGACTTAATGCATAGTTTGGCTATCTATCTGATAGCACTGCTAAACATGAATGCAGAGTCTTTCAGTACAGCAGGCAAAACTGTCGGGACAGGATGCTATATTTTGCAATAATTTAGATAAATCCACAAAAATTAGCTAAATCAAACCTAAGAACACTGCACATCTGTATTTACAATATTTACAACAATCCTGTAACAAGCAACTGTGCTTTTTTGTGTTAAATTCTTATCAATTTTCTTGCACCAAAAACATTTATTAGGCCACACCATCTTAATTTCTTGGTTCGAATTCTTGTGTTTTTGCTGGAAAGTGATGAACCCAAATGCTCACAGGAGCCACAAAGACAATGCATCAGGGTGATTAAAATTTCTTAATTCATAATGTATGAATAAATAGACTAACGTAACATTAACAACACTGAAGGCAAAGTATTAGTGCCAGAATATGAGATTTTAGTGGTTGATAGGTATCCTAAACAGTACTTTTTTTTCAGATCAGAAAAAATGTGGTAGATATGAGAACCAAAAAATATGAGTTGGTGTGGCCTTAAGAATGTAAATCAGGACTAATTTATCTAGACATATTTAATTTGAAATGGAAACACAATAAAATACTATATGTATAATGTATAATGTTGTTCAGTAAAATTCATGCTATCAACACATCTCTGCTTAGTAATACATACTATGTACAATCCAATGAAACACGGCAAACAAGCTCATACTTTAAAGTAATAATAAAAATAACTAATAGTTTGTAATATTCTTGGCTTCATTTTAAAACAAGTCTTCCATGTAACTTATCCATCCTTGACAACAAAAACTAACAATTGAATTATGGAAAAAAATAAGTTATGCTGACAGTGTGTTCAAACAAGGCTTAGTTCTCAGGAAAACTTCAAAATTCCTTATCACAGACAGTAGAAATCATAGTTCTGAATAATATCAGTATCTTTCTCCAAAATTAAGATTAAGTATAATAAAAGTTGGTAAAAACACATGATTGTATGATACTTTTGAAGTTTCCTCTGAGTCAGAAAGATGAAAAGTACAAATTGTAGATTTTAAGTATCTATAGGGGAACGTTGATAACCTTTTTCGTGTCTAGAATAGCCAAGGTAATATACAAAACCCACAGCATAACCATAATGGCTGAGGAGAGGTATTTGAGACTGGGCGTTCCGCCAAGCTCTGCCTTTCCGAAGGCTGGAACAATCCTCCGTAGGACCAGGAGGATGATGCACAGGATTGCACAGATGGAATACGCCATCACGCTGAAGGCAAGCGAACCGGCTGGGACTTGAAATGTTTTCCCCTAAATATGGAAAGAAAACATCATGTGTAAGAGATAGTTTTCAGACCAGAAGTCGAATTGCAATGCATGTAGGCTTCCAGGCTTTGGGGCAATTGTTGCTGCAGATTTTTGTAAGTTTTTCCTTTACAGTGTACACTTACCAATTTCCTTCAAAAAGTTGTCAATACCAAAACCCAACCCTGATATTATTTCTTGCCCTCTCTTTTGTAATGCTTAATCTAACGTTGGTCATGTAGCAGAAGGAAATTTTTGCAGATGAACTTCGAAGTGGTATTGAGTTGAGATAACTTGTTTGATCACACATTGAAAACCTGTTACTTTCCTTCGTTTGAACACATTTTTGGACACACATTATCCACAGAAGAATCCTAGAAGTCAACAATCTGCAACAGCCTTGGCATTTTATTTTGAGTTAGGGCATGGAGGTAGACTCCATGGTTAGGGATATGATCTTGATATTGAAAGTTGGCATTCAAGTCTGCATGTGTACCTGGCATGTTTTACTGCAGCTGCGGACAAATGTTTCTTTCACAGCAGGGAAGACTATCAAAATCCCGCTAACATCACAAATTGTTCTCTTAGATCGTTCGGCCAAAAATAGATCCTCATTTTATTACAGAACCATTGTTGTGCATAGCCATCTAAAGAATATGACCAGACATAAATGTGATGAGATGTGTGCTTTCCATTTGCGAGTAAGCCTTTCAAAACAGGCTTAAATGTTCGAATTGTGATAAATCTAGAAGCATTTGGGTGAGTGTAACAGCTGAGCGTCATTTTAGCTGGATGAAAGTCCATAGCAACCATGCCAAACAGCACTCTGTATGATTTGTTGATGGTTTCGAGGGCTTTATGTCTCAAAGCTACATAAAACAGTCTGAAATGTGTCTCACAGGCAAGGCTGCTCGGAATTTCTCGTCCAAGTGCAAGATCATGCAAAATGCATGTTTTTTTTCAGCTCCTTTGGCATTGATATGCTGTCTTCGATCAAAAACAAGCATGTTGCTATGCTCACACAGTGAACTTTCTTTCAGTTATGACTAAAAAAAATTCATGCTTGAAAAGTCATGTTTCAATCATCATAAGTGCTTTTCTGTTTGCATTATCCTTTGGTTCTTTAAAGAAGATGATGCGAGCAGCCAATTATGAAGCCCTACAAAAGGCTGTCCTCTTTATGTAAAAAGATCATTTTTTGATCATTGTGAAGCTTTTAAAGCAAATGGTGCACGTCAGCATAATTATGATGGGAGTGGTGTCTGTTAATGAAATATTGCACGTCAACAATTATGATGGGAGTGGTGTGAGTTAATGAAACGTTGCACGTCAGCAATCATTGTGGGAGTGGTGTCTGTTTATGAAATTTTACATGTCAACACGAGACAGACCCGCCTCGCAATTACGATGGGAGTGTTGGCAGTTAATATAAAAAGAGTTATGTCTCTGTTAGCCTGGGCGAGATCTCACTGGCACAAATAGCATTATATTATCATCATCATGAATTTTTAATGAGACTTTTGTCAAGACTAGTTTCTCAAAGTTGACTGAGCATAGTAGAGGACAATTTGTTTTCTTCCTACATATAATTGCATTGTACAGTGTTTTCTTCAACAGAAGTTTCTTCATTTTCATTAGTTTTGTTATTGCTATTTGATAGAGGCAAAAATGATCACTGGAAGGAGGACTGTAAAGAATATTTTCAGCTCAACCATCCATGCATTTTTTCTATCTTTTTCCATGGGAAGGGTTTGGTATCTTCAATCTTCAACCCTTAAAGCTTAAAAAAGTTGGATTCAAAGTACACGTACATGTCTGTGTATCTTATAGCTTCTCAGCTGTCTAGTGCATGTTGAGAAGAAAGACAGTTACTCACCTGAGCTTGCCAGTAGATACTGGCAATCAACCAGGGCAGACCCAGACCCAGGAACACATTGACTGAGTTACTGCCGGTCACATTCCCAATGGAGGCATCTGCATACTTCTCTGCTCTAGCAGCCTGTCACACAAGCAGAGAAATATAACATTCTTCAGTCATGAAATATTTTCAATGATCAAAGTCAAATGTTCTAACTTATTAAAAAACACATTCATAGAAATGATGACAAATAATGCTGACTCTGTGATGAAATTTTTTGCATAATGCCTGTCATAGAATTCCATCATTTCTTCAGCTTCATTTAAAAGACTCTACAAAAGTCCCTGTACTTTTTTTGTTGTGTCAATAAAGAATCTGTCTTTAAAGAATGCTATAAGCTAAGATATTCTTGTCAATGTTGTGTAAAGTGTAAGCCATTTTGAGTTTGGTTGGTTGTTTTTTTGGTCACAGTTGACTTTCTTCCTTGCTGATGATTGGTTGAGTGACAGCCTGTATTCTTTGCCTGTGATTGGTCAGTTCTTGTTGACCCTGTCCTTGGTGCTGATTGGTTGGTGCTGGTACAGCCATCAGCTGCTCTCAGTTCCCTGTCTTCAATCTTAATCAAAGATCTCTACCACTGTTCTTGGCATTTTGTTCTGCGTGTTAACAGGGTTTGGCTTACCGTTCTGCTGGCAAAAAGATCCGGTAAGCTTGTTCCCATGGCAACTAACGTAATGGCGGTGAGGTTGTCCTCCAACTTGATCAGGCAGCCGAAAGTGGAGGCCAGGTCGCTGATGATGACGGTCAGGAGGAAAATGAAGCCCATCAGGGACACGAGGAAGGTCAGCCATCCACCCAAGAAGTTCACAGGTGGAGTAAGGGCAAACAGGACCTGGGGGGGAGGGGGGGACACAGGAGTGGTCATTGTAACAGATGCTAGAATGTACATCTTGTCTCGTATAACTTTACCAAGAATCATTTTCTGCCAAACAAAATCATGACACATATCCAATAGTGTACCCTACAATTATTGTACTATTATTTCAGAAACTCCAATCTTACTTTCCAAACTCCTACCATTCAACACAAATATGGCCAACAATAGAACCCATCTAAATAATTCTCTTATACATAAAGTATATGTATGTATACTTTATGTCCCATTCAAATCTTGCAAGTATATGTACAAAATTTTCCATGAAATACTGTAATGCTGAGATGTTACAGAGAGCCTAATTCACACAGACTTATCTATCATATGTTACACCTTTTCAGTAAATGTAGTTAGACTCATAGTGTCATACCTTCCATCCGAAGGTCAGGAAATGCATGACGTAGTCCATGGTTGTTGCGTTCTCCACGTCTCCTCCGTTCACGTTCATGGCATCCCTGAACTGTCCCCCCCACGTGGAGGAGGCCAGTTGCAAGTGGTCCATGTTCACGTTTACAATCGTCAGGACACGGTCCACCAGGCCGTTATATTCTATAGGGAACAGAAGAAATAGTTTGTTGTGAGTTCCTTTTGTTGTAAGGACTTTTTAATACCATCAGTGTTATCCACAGTAGCATCAACTCTGAATTATTTGTAGGGTATTAGGATTTTCTTCTTACACAACCATATAGTTCTCACCTGCTTATCCTAAGTATCTTCCAACCTGATTATTTACGGTGAATTATTTGTAGTATAGTTTTCTCTCCTCAAAATCAGAAAGGTCAATGACCTGAACCAGATGTCTGTCACCATGGTAACATGGTGTTGGGTTACATCATGTTGCAATTTTACAGCAGGAGGGAGGTTGTAGCATTTGAGAAATGGATTCATGCTTCAAAGTCAATGAGAAGATGCGGCCAAAAACCATGTTTACAATTTGTATCAATGACTCCAACTGGCATAGCACATACATGTAAATAAGTGTGAATGTTAACATTCATTTTAGAGATCCCTAATTTAAGGAAACATGGTACAGAAAGTTTGTGAATAAGGATGACAATGTACCATCATCGTTGACAATCGTGATGACTGTCCTCCTCTGCCTGCCAATGAGAGCCCCGCCCGCAGCATCTGACAGCTCCACCATGAAATCCTCATCCTTCTCAAAGTCCTTGTCATCAAAGATCTGGATGTCAATGTTCTTCTCAGTCTCACCATGCTGAAACTCTAACACCCCCTCTCCACCTGCAATAAAAAATATGTATAGGTTATTTTATTGCACATTCTGTCAGTATTTGCAAACTGCTTTAAAGTTGAAATAAAAAATGACTCAGTCATAAAAGTAAGTGCCCAAGGGCAGCGCTAGCAAATGCAGCTGAGTACACCATTTCCTTCTCCCCCATGTGTGATACGATTTACAATGCAATTGAGAAATGAAGCAACAGGGACATGTTCAAAGCCAACATCCAGATGGCTTTGTTTGTAATTAGCTAATGTTGTGAGCTGTGTAAATATGCCGTTAGAAAAGTGCAGTTAGAAATAAATTGACTTGTACTTTGTCTGTTCGGAAATGAAGGTTGTCCAGGACAACGTAGGAAATAACAAATACTATGTACAATGTAAACATATAAATCCCACCTCAAATTTTATTAACTACATTGGCTTGATGTTAAAAGTTCAACAACACTGATGCACTCTGTGTGGACATGAGTTAAAGAAAACTGAAGTTTGAACTTCTTTCTCAGTAAAGATCCTCTTTTTACAGTTCCCTGTAACCACGTGTATGTGTACATATGTAAATATTGTACATTTGGGAATGCATCTATAGCAGCGACACCTGTGCTGCAGTGCAATGTGAACCAGTCAGAATTGCCCTGAGGAAGGTGACAGACGGTCACCGAAACGTCGGCTGTGAATAAAACACTTGGTTGTGTAAAAAGAGTCTCTTTACTCAGTAACTTACCAACCTGTTGAAACTATGCACACAGTTTTTTCTATGTATAAAAAGAGTTCTTACCAACATAATCCCTCCCGTTCACAGCCCTCATGTCCTTAGTCTTCCACTTGACAGAGATGACCCCATCTGACCCCTTGGTCCTCTGTACAGGGATGCTGGCTGTCCCTGCCGACTCCTTGAAGATGAAACTGGGCTTGGTGAAGTCCAGGACACCAGGATCTGATTTAAAAAAAAATTTAACAGCTCTCAGTGGCCAATGTGCAGATGTTGTCACATAGGCGCAACAAATCCGTATGGTGTTTTTGGCACCCAGACAGACAGATTAGCCTAAGAGGCTCGGTGGGCGTCACTCCACCGTATAGGTGGGGAAGTCATGTAAAGTGCCCTTCCGAAGGGCACAACGTCGGGCCACAATGAGTATCGAACCCGGGACCTCTCGGTTCCGAGTCCAACGCTCTAACCGCTGCGCCACCGATGCCACTTCAGCATCTGATTACATCAAAATAAGGCAATTTGTTATCATTGTACAGTTACAGTGGAGATCAAGGTTACTGATTGTTTGAGGAGACACATGCCTTCCATTATGACTGGCCACACTAAATACAGTAATATATCATTCCATTTCTTAACAACTTACTTGTCTAGTGAGATATTGCAATATGTTAGATGTCCTTGGTGCTGAATGTGCAATCATTTTGTGCTCTTTGTAAAATGGGTGATAAAATGCATTAAGGTACTGTGTAGTGATCCTATAATGTCTTTGCTAATTCATTTGCTTAGCCAGAGTGCTGACAGCTCTCCTTTCTCTATCCATGGTGCTGATTGGCTAGCCAGTTGTCATGAAGGCTCTTATTGGCTCATGGTTCCCCACAGCTAGTAACTCCTTTATGTATGCCGTGCATGCGATTGGCTAATCTTGTCTTTATTCATACTACAAAAAGGCTAGTATTCTTGTTGATGGTTCTGATTGGTCAACAAGATTACTACCTAGTGTTCTGATTGGCCGGTTCCTGATACAAACAGAATCACTCTTACCATCATCATTTATGATAGTAATCTCGTTGATGCTCTTCCGTCCCAGAACAGCACCGCTGTCGGGATCCACCGACAGCTTCACGAAGAAGGTCTCGTCGGTCTCCCATTGGTTGTCGTCCACGATGACGATCTTGATGTTCTTCATGCTCTCACCTGGCTCGAAGACCAGGACATCCTTCTGGGGGATGTAGTCTGACCCAGCCTCAGCTGTGCCGTCAATGGTTTCATACCTGTGATGTAGAATAGACAACAGATTCCTTAAGAATTTTCTCTCTGCTAGATCCTTCTTACCTATCTGATCACAAAACAGTTACTCCAGTTGCTTGAGTATTACATTACCTGGATGTCTAACTTTCATCAACGTACCATCTGAACGTTAGCAAAAGAACATTTTACAGATAAATTCATACAGATATTTCTGTACCTCTCCATATTTAGTGATAACATTTTGATCTTATCTGATTCATTGCTTATAGAAAAATCTCATAGCAACACTCAACACATTCCTAGTTGAAATATTTTAAAGAATGGACCAACAAAATGGCATTGGCCTTAAGCTGCAGTCATGTACAGTACTGCTACTGTCTTATTGGCTTAACAGCTAATTTAGATTGACAGGCTAAAATGCTGACCTGAAGGGCACCCTGGTGTTTGTCCTGCCTGAGCGCAGCACAGACACCTCCACCGTGCCCTGGCTCTCCATCACGGCACAGGATGACGCGGAGAACTCCACCACGGAGAACGTCCCGCCCTGGGACAGGTCCGACGCCGAGTCGATGATCAGTGGCACCTCGTCCTTATTCTTGGCCTTCTCGTAAACCTAGAGGAAGCGTCCAAATGGCGGAACGTTACTTGGTAGTCTTACCAATCCCTTTCTTTGTTCATAAAAGCACATCACATATCGGTACCAACACCACATACAAGGGTGACACCACTGTGGATAGCACCAACACCACGTACATGTGTACAAGGGTGAAACCACTGTGGACAAAACGGTTGCTGACATGCAAACACATCCCAAACAGTGAGACACAGGTCCTGGGAACAAACATATAACACTGTAACATTGTGAAGACACCTGCTATTTCGGTAGGAAGATGTACAGGTTAGGACAAACAGCCAGAGTGCAGAGGGTAAGGTGACATCATACAGTCTACTACTTCAAGGAGTGTAAACTAAACACAATTATAACATCACATTTGTGAGGAGTCACATTTTTCGTGCATCCAGAGTTGCAGTTAAGGGATCAAAATTAATCAATTTCTTGGGGAGAAACATAGTAATTTTGTTATTATTGAAGATAGAAAATGTAGAGCATGCCACAGACGTTGTTTATACATGTAAACCCTGTGAAGGTATCTGTTAAAGATACTAACATTCCACAGATAGACATAAGGGTCTTCAGACATAACAAGATGTACAGAAAGAAATCTTACCCAGGCAGACAGACAGAGACATCAGGAGGAAAAGTGGAAGAGAATTCCAGACAGACAGATTCAGGGAGGACAACAGTACAGGAAAGATAGACCAAGACAGTCAAAACATGATTACAAAACATCACTAATACACACATCGTTCAATGTAATTGTCATGACTTGCTTGCTGGGTAGGTCTAATTACAACTGTCAGTTTACTTATAGTTATATTTTAAGAGATTATAGAAGTACAGAAGGTAGCACACATGTTAGTCTTTTCATTTGAGAATGTTAACAGTAGAAGTTATTTTTACCCAGCAAACAAGTATACAAAATGCAGGTGGTTTATATTTTTTACATCATGTTGAGTAACAAAGATTCAACAGAAAAAAGAACAGAAACACTCCCTGACTGCATTGCATAGCATTTGTGTGAACCACAGTGTCATGCAAGACAACAATCCACTGTACTGTGATAAATGTAATAATATAATGTGGCATCTTACACCCAAAATCCTCATCACTAATCTAAATGGATTCACATGCTCCTAATCACACCACCCTAATCTCTACCACAAGATTTGACCACTGACGGCACGTCACAAGTACCACATGACAACACCACATCTCTCACATTGCACCAGTCCTGAAACATCTGCCTACGAATGGTGAGCTATTGTCACTACTGATGCAAGGAGCACAGAATTATTGAAAAGAGAAGTGCATTAGTGGGTTAGTTCAGTCAAGAAGCACACCAAGTAAGTAAAACATGGGGGCACAAACCTGAGACCCTTCCAGTTTCTAGCATGCATGGTGCATTGAAAGACAAAACAAACAAAGTGCATGGTGAAACAAAAGTGTTAAAAACAACATAAAAGAAAATCATGGACATGTTGGTTCGGCATCTTAGGGTGACATATGATGTTGAAATGGCCAAACCTTTGCCTGGTGCAATAGGAAAAACAAAGAGCTGCTCAGGATTTGTCTGGGTTACTTTCAGAGCATACAATCTTTCTGAGATGCACTGATTACTGGAGATTCTGAAGTAGCAGGCTGTAGTTAGTACCCATGATAGTTCTGTATTCTCTTGATAATCGATAGAGATACTTCTGCAAGGTACATGCTGCATGTAAGACACCGCAGTTTGGTAAAAGAGAGGGCCATTCTTTATCGACATGCAGCAATACAATTTCACCACTTTTACAATAGGTCCATGGACATTGATGAGTCCTTAGGTTTAGGTATGAAGCCAGGAAGAGTATACTTTTAAAATTCCCCTTAGTAACCTTGTTGTAGTGACAACTAGACAAATAGAAAATAACATCCATAATTTGTGATATGATGTACAATTAGTACATAAACAGTTAACCAATACCACTCCAGCAGTCTCAACTAACCAATGCATCTCTAATTGAATTTCTTTTAATGCCAGAATACACTTCAGATTATTATTAGAACATAATATTCAAGCATGTGTGCAAATACTGACAGAGTTTTATTGTTAGTTGCAAATACAGTGCACTTACATGTATCAAATCAGCACTATAATAATAATACAGCTGCATCAACTATGAAGCAACAATACTATTATCAAGATTATTCACAACACACACACAAAGGAAACCATTATAATAGACTAAGTGTTGTTGTGTGGATGGATTTAGAAACCTATTAGAAAGTAGGAGAGGCAACTTTGCTTTACTTGAAGTTTGAGACACACACACATCTGCCTGATCATTTAAATTTCTACAAAAGTTTGTGTCCTTGCACAAAAGGCCTGTACAATATTTTATTGGGAAATTCTATATTTTTGTAGACGTAATAAAATTTTATCTCCTTCCCCCTCCTGTTATGATACTCACTTCCTTGAGAGTGCTGTTCACGTTGACGGAAACTTTCCGCCCTCCCACCAGCCATCGCGTAGCGTTCACGCGATACCAGCTCCTGTCGTGCTTCTCGTTCTCCTGGATCTTCAGGGCCGCCAGCTTGGCCGCCTCCTCTGGCGACAGCTTACCCCCGGAGTACTTGCTGATCTCCTTGACAAACTCGGACACGGACTGCTTGTTCACATGGCCGGGCTTCAGCTCAGAAACTGCACCTGCATATTCTGGGAAGCACAGGAATCATCGGTCACTACAGAACTGTTACGGTTACAGTACTTATACATGCAATAGCTTTAATAATTGGTATAGAGTGCTCGCTTTGTAACCGGGAGGTCGTGAGTTCAACCCTCGTAGACTTAAAAAATGGTACAACACTTCTTTCTCTGCTTAGCACTTAGCACATATGAGAAAGACTGTGGGAAGGTCAAACACACAGCACTACCAGCGGACTAGCCCCCTGCTGTAGTGCTTGCACAACTGTGTGTTGCCCAAGGGCTACGAAATGGGCACCAGTGCCACACCACCCTACGCTTGACATAAGAGCACGGAAGACCTTCTTCTTTTTCACTTGTACATGTATAAAAAAATCTGATACCCAGGTGGATGGGTATTGTTTCCAATATGAAAATGTCATTTAACAGAGAGGTAATCAATGTGAATGATCATCTTAGGCCCATTGAAGCCACACTAACCAACAGATTGAATTATCAGTACCAAGGACAGTACCAGTTTTTTCATCTTAGAATTTGAGGCAAAATTAAGGTAAACCTGCCATCATTAACATAACATTGATTCTGGAATTGTTTCTTATATCAAAATGATGTAGAAGGTCTTCTAACATGTGATAATTACATTTGAATGTGTAGAATTAGTTCTATTTATCAATGAATGCATTTTATCTACTGAACTACTGGTGTGGCCGCCAATATCTGAACCTGAATCTGCTAACTTTGCTGCAAGCAGTAAAAATTTTGATGTGCTACATGGTACAACAGCAGTAAGATTGCTAAAGAGAATGAATTAAGAAAATATTAAGAAAGAAGCCTGTTTCAGTGTTTGTATTTGCATGCACAATGCAATACCGTTAAGGAATGGCCTTGAACCGTATAGTTACATGTATAAAGGCAGTACCAGGTTCTAGCACACAAAGCTTCTGTTTCAATGGGTGCTGTGTATGAAATTTTAATGCTTTGACCAATATTGCTCCTTGGCACAGTACAAGGCATCATACAGTAATCAAACAATGTAGTTGAGGTATGTAAACACTTGAACAAAGGACTTTGCAAATCTAACAGCTTAGAGCATTGCCGATATGCCAGATGTTTGTATGCCTGCACTATAGCAACAGCCATGATGCATTGAAAATGAGAAGAACTGTCTTGAATAATTAACACTAACCATATAACACCCTGACAGAATGGACGTGTTGGACAATGCGTTGGTGGAAAATGTCACGCAATGATGGGTTTGGTAGACAGTGATGACGTTGTTCCAGGTTAACGACCATGAGCTTGAGTCTTACTAAGGTCATGGTCGCAGCGGGATTTATTTGTCTGGCATTTAGAGGCCATGACCAGCACTAGGCAACTGACACATGCCTGGACAGACAGACGGAACGGTGAGGCTGCCTTTGTACCACGCCATTATCCGAAAATGCCAAAATATTTGTCATGTTTAGCTCAGAACCTTTCAAGTTTCAAAATTTTGAACGAACTTGAAACTTAGTGCAAAATGTACATGTAGACAATACGTTGCAGATATTATATGAATTGTCAATATTTCTATGAGTTTATCATGATAGTAAAAGTCCCTCCTGCACTGGGTGGTGCATAGGACGGTGCCAATCTGCAGTTCAATAGCCTTTGGGCCACACAGTAGTGCAATCACTACAGCAGGGACCAGTCACCTAGTAGTTGGCATAAGTTTATTATAATCATCCTGATATTGCTAAAATGGGCCAAGATGATTTTAATAGCATTTTCTGTCACTTTTCAGCTGCCATAGTATCGCCACATCAATTCCCGAGGGAAAGATCTTAATGTGACAATACAATGACTTTGTAAACAAGGTATAAACCCATATAGTCAGGAAATTGTTAAAAGTGCCTTTTATGTTGTATAATAAACTACCTGCTGCACTCACAAGGAAGTATTATAAGTATAAATCAGATGTTGTTTTTACAAAGTAGCTGTCTTTAGTAACTTATTGAATGTTTAATGACAATCGCCATTATCTTGTAAATTTCAGACTTTGACTAATGGGACTACACGCGATGATGTCACATCTGTATCCATGGTTTCTATGGCGACACGATGTTAGCCTCCTGCTGAACGTTTTTTTTCCTCCGCAGAGGAAATGGAAAACTTAAGACAGGGGTGATAAATGACTTGCTCGGAGCCGCCATTATTGCTTATTGTAAAATATGTATGTCGGTTTGGAAGGTTGGAAAAGGATCAGAAGACGAGTAGTCTACATACCCCGGGGCCTTTGAGGAACATGTGCAAGATAATGTAACACTGACGTTGACTCCATTTTGTAATTCATTTGACAACATGAACTTTTTTCCTCTACTGATAATGAAAATGACTATGGACATGAAAAGAAGCATTGATAAAATAATATGTTACGCATGATTTTATACAATCATGTTCATTTTCCATCAATGAAATTCTTGGCTCGGAAAAAGGTGAGCAATATGACAGACTTTAAAACACACTATTAGGAAGCTGTGCGAATCTGTCAAAATTGAGATGAAAATAAAACAGAAATCAAATATTTATTTACAAAATAATGAAATTTTTTTACCTAGTCATATTTTGCAAAGCAACTTCAGGGTTGTAAAAATGACTGTCACAATGTTATTCATTTTCCTGCTTCTTAATCCTTAATCTCAATGTAAATTCTTGCTCTTCCAGGTAGCATTTGATAGATTTGCTACCCACAGAGCTGCAGTAGACATGCATTGCTGGATATTGCTTCGTCTTCTTGCTTCTTGGGGCATTTTTGAAAGTACATGTAATCAGATGAACTCGGCGGTGAAAAGTGGAGGAGGTCCATCATTCCCTGCTGCCTATTTCCATAGAGATATCAGTCTGCATGGCACTGAGCCAGTTTGAACTGCCACAAGATAAAGGTAGAGTATTTTTCTATGTGTACTTGGGCATTGACCTGGGAAAAATATTGGACATTTCTTGGCACGAACATCAGGAACATGAATTGTTTGGTACTAGAGGACATATACATATTGCACACTGGCTGAGCAGTTTTACAGGTTCAGTTCTCCAGGTTTGCCATGTCATTTATCAATATTATACATATATCATGTGCTTGGATTACCAAACTTTCATGAAATAGGTTTCTGGTGCATTGCCAGTGATACAATGTACATGACAGTGATATATATACCAGTGTCTTTAGTTGGCATGTTCTACATGTATTACGAACACTTGAAACGTGGCCCTTGTCGATATTGTAACACAATCAAGGTTGAATTAAGGTCAAAAAATTCATTGCAGGTAGAGCTACACCAGATACCGTGATATGAGGATATGGAAACTTAAGAGTTTATCAATTTTATGAAAAGTTTTTGGCATTTAAACTTTGTTAGACTCAGTCTAGTGTGGTTTTGGTGTTTTTCTTCAAAACTTTTGCATTCAAAAATTGTTCGAACTTCTGGTAAGTAACACTTGGTTGTTTTGGACAGGCATTGCGTAGTGGTTGTTTTGGACAAGCACTGCAATAATAATACGGTAATACAGTATTGACCCGCAGGCACAAGCAACATCTAGATCTGCACTGTGACCTGCACAATACATGCTTTTGGAGTATTTTGTAGAACCGACTTCTTGACATGCATACAATGACAGTGTTACTACTCAGGTGTCCGTGTGCCAGACGCATGACCAGACTGAGTATCAGTACCATGACAGGCATGCATGAGCTGTGTCGGCATGCTTTGTCCTTTCAGCTCAGTGAAAACAAACATTACTTATTTATGGTTAGCTCACACCCTGCATTGAATTTATGAAGAAGCTCTAGAATCTTCTGTGCTGTGTGATCAGAAGAGCATCTCAAATGTAAACTTCAAATTACAAACTTTCTTTTACTTTTCACACCTCGAGTAATTTTGAGTACTCCAGGTTTGAAAATGGAAGAACTGAATACTTTCTCAAGTTTCTGCATGCAACAGTAAATAGTTTGTTTATTTTCCTAGCTCAAATTTACCAGAAGAATTCTTATATGTATCAGATTGTCTCTAACCCAACTGGCTTTTCAGTCAGAAGGGTCTGATGCCTTGCTATTGCACATTTCACTTCAGATCTTATACATGTACATGTAACACTACTGGCCACTGAATGCGTGTTTGGAAATGGAGCAATTCTTTTCAATTCCAACTGACGTCAGTTACCATGAGTACCTACGTCAAGGCCCACTGTTTGCTGATTCAAACCAAGCTAGTATTCCTTTAAAGGTTATTTCTCTTAAAAGCATAGCTTGGCAAGTTGTCACCTTAACGTCTGCATCACTTAGTTTCCTTGACACCTCACGAATAGAAATATAGGGTTGAAGACATCTGTTTAGAACAGGTGTGACCGGCTAGAGTACATCCCTGGCCAAATGTACCATTGTGTACCCGGTAATTTCTATCCTGGACTATTACATTGTACATTAGACAGGGTAAATTTAGATTGTGGACCTGTAGCTGACATTCTCACATACTGAGAATTAAGCAGTCATACTTTAGTTTCATAATTTTTCTGTAACAGTTAGTCTACATAGAAATACATAAGCATAAAAATGCACATTTAATGGCAGCTGATTATCGGGTAAAAATCGACATGTCATCAGCTGACGGTGAAATTTATAAATGGACCATTAGCCTGACTCAAACTGTTAAATGTTAACCATTAGTCAAGAGTGGTAGGTGCTGTAATAGTACAAATTGTGCAATTTTTACATCATACAGGACCTGGTGACTTAACTGTGCATTCTTTGCAAAACTCACATAAACCTCCAGCATGCTGATTTATTCCTGTCTCAGCCATGGATTGAACATTCAGGACATCTATATGCCGATCTTCACAAAGTCAAAAGTCCTCGAGTATGATTTGAGGAGGTTAAAGCACATTGGAGCCTGAATGGCCCAATATACACTTAAATGTCCTTGGCTACATGTGTTGCATAGACAAGAAATGTAGGAATAACATTAGCATGCTGGTAAGGTTATTATAGATAATCACACAATGCAACAAGACTTAGAAATGAGTGAAAAACAGATCACATCACGACATGAAGGGTACTAACCTGCCAGCACTGTACCTGATTGACTTTCCTCTGATAGGAGAGAAGGCAGAAAAGAAGCAGAAAAGAATGAATGTAGAGTTAGTACATTTAGAATTTAGTAAGAAAGAATTATGAAAAATGTCTGATAACATAGTTTTTTAAAGATACCTGGGAAATCTGATAGAATGTAAGATTAATAAAATGGCATTCAACAATTTGAAAACAAATATTATTTTGAAGTTAAAATCATTATGTTTATAATGTTAATCAGCATGTTGCATTTGTTATACTAGCATATTAAGTTGCATTTAGTTGAAACTAATACGTAAACTATGGGTACAGCAGTATTAAATTTACCCTCATTACAAGATAAGATCTTAACCTGGAAGGTAGATCGATCTTCTTTATAACCCTCCCAATGTCAAGGCCAAGGAGAACTGTACATATTTGGCCTGTAACACTAGGAGGGTTAAGGGGGGCATTCTTAGAAAATGACATCTTCATGATTATCATTTTTCAAACTATCACTGGCATTAGAAGTGCATGAAATTAGCATTGCAACAAACCTAACCCTACAGATTTTTAAGGACCTCTAAAGTTATTAGAGTCTGTCAGTATGTGCATTAAAATGGGTGGATGCATAACTTCGTTGCAGATCTATTGAATTGTTTACATTAGCACTCTTGTGTTAGCTGTGAAGAATTGCTGAGTTGAAGGTCAATCAATGATAAATTGACATTCTAGCACTATGGCACCCATCCTCTATCTGTGACTACATGTATGTAGCCGTTAATAAGTAAGGCACCACGTACGATAATCACCACATGAAGGTGACACCAAAAAGGCAGACGCACCAATTATTCAACACAAAATTTTGACAGAAGGAGGCCATTGATTACTTCACCATCCTTAGAATTACCAACACTGTACATGTACATGTATTAGTGTTAAACACGTAACGTGACAGGACCACACAGTTTTTATCCCAACTGGTCAGCCACCATACTGATTTGTTTCACGTACCTTCGTGAGAAATGTACGACGAATTGCTAAACTGCAGCCGTGGCTGATCATGCTGGCTCCCTCCCATTCCTAGATTTCGTTGTTACAAAAGTAGAGTTGTTCACTTGATATTTTAATTTGCGTTTCATCATTCATTCCCATAAACTTTCCACAGCCCAATCTTATAATAGTCAAACATAAGGTTACATTAGACTTGGCACCATACAATGGGCATATTGTCCACAGCACTGGACTTCATTTAAAAAACCTAGACTTGTTAAGGATAGTATTTATTGTTTATTTCCATTTCTCCCCCATACCACAATAAATAAAAAATGCCTGGGTGGATTGTCTTAATATTTGGTATGTGGGTAGGTATTGGCAGGCCAAAGGATAAGTTTTATTGTCCCTAGTGGCTTGTTTATGATACTTCAGGGGAACTTCCTGGGTTTTAAATCTTAAGGTACGGTCAACAAATTGACATGGGAGTTCTACTGACAATGCAATTTTGTCCTTAATCAATTTTTTCCTTATATTTAATTTTATTTTCACAAGAAAAATACCACAAAGATCTGATTGAGACATTGCGTTATTCTCCCATTCCATCTTCTCATGGCCTGTTCCTTACGTAATGATCATACTGATGGGTATGGAATGGATGTCAAAATCCGCCCACACACATTACGTATGTGTAATGGACAAACCGTTTCATTAGCCTGAAGTAATCCCAGCAAGTGCTTCCTATGAAATATTGATGTCGTTGTAATTACCCCACTGCACACCGCTTGACCCGCCCATTAAAAATTGGGAGCAGTCACGCAGCTAAGCATGTGTTGCAGGGACAATTTTTCAAACTTGAAGGATATTGATTTCTGATATGGTAATGTGTGTGGTGTACAGCGTGTCCATCATATCTCACTTCAGCATTTTAAGTGTTCTGAGGGTCAAAACTCAGTTTCCTTTTAGTAACTCTGTAGTCATTTTTTATTATTGCAAGACTATACATTTTGTATTTTGCCACAAAAGACTAAAAAGTTAACAATTTTCTACAATTTTCTGACAGGTTGATAATTTTTTTGCCTCTTTTAACTCAATGCATGTAGAGTTACAGCTGCATGACATTCTTCTTATTATCATCAAATAACTTGCAGGGAATTGTCATAATACAAGCTATTATAGATACTGATCGCTAAATTTTTCCGGAGATTCATTTGGCATGAGAATTCTAATAATTTATTTCATAACAAATTGTGTTACAGATAAAATTGTTTGAATGTTTGAAACTTAATGCTTTTTATGAGAAACTAAAATTTGCCTGCAGGCATTTCATTTTAGTGATGAGGGAAGGGGAAAGGGTCACAGTCACACAAAAATGATTATATGTATATAGTAACAAAAATACAGTTTAAAGTCCTAATAAATGAAAGTTTTATTGCAAATTCATGCCCGAAGGCTAATTGCATGAACAGAAGAAACATTTGTATAATATATATAAATATACATATAAATAAATATACATAAACATATACATGAACATATTTTATTACACATAAATGGTACAAAAGTACACATTAAAGAGTGTCAGAGCTGGTATATGGTTCATTCCTTTTGGTCATTAGTGGTAAAAACATTTGGAAAACAAAGTTCAGCAAGCCACATACCATGCACCACAGAATGCTACACCATTAACAACTCCTAACTTCTAAACCCACCTCGGGCTATATTACCCAATTCATCACCCATGCAAAAGCGATAAGGGGTAACATTTAGATCTCTGCAAGAAAAATGGGGAGCGATGCATTTGGGTCATCTTTCAAACCTGTTTTATGGCATACGTTGCTCTCAAATTGGTTGGAAAATTTTCCAGCATGCATAATTTAGATAGGGTGGGTCGGTCATGTGTTAATTGGTTGGATTCTCAACAAGTTGTTGTGCTCATCATGTCACAGTGGGTAAAAATGATGACAGATGATGTTTCATCCCAAGTGGTTGGCAAAATGCAGGTCATCTCACATCCACAGATACTGGTGTATCCATCCATTATTGATGTAGCTTGTTGCTCTTTTATCGTTTTTTTTTATGGAAGACACAATATTAGACAAGTAAAGAAAAATATGTATTTTGGGGGGGTAAACTGTAAATACAACAGGAAATAGACCAAGGACTTGAGGCCATGTATTTTGTAGACATGACTTTTGCCTTAAGCTTGGGATATTGGACAATTTTTCCATCCTTCGGAAAGACAAAAAATGACCTTAAAGATGCACAATCTAAAAATTACAAAAAGATGCCTTCCTATATGCTAACCCCAGGGGTGTGAAATGTAATAATATCCACTGTATAATGGTAAATTTCATAAAGTTAAAACATAGCTCTTTGCTAGATATAGAATAAATGATCATGAATCATATCCTAACAACTGGAATTCTAAGAAACATCCTTTTTGCAATGGCTCCACCACTGCATGCCAAGTTTTTCTGCTGACAGAGCGACTGTTACTATACTTTTTATCAGTTGCCTAATACTAAGTAAGAATCTGGAATGGATCAAGTTTTACAAGCTTTACAAACAACTTCCTGTTTGAAATGACAGCTTGGAAGGGAAATCCTCACTGATATTTCTACACAGTCAGGAATATTGATGAAAGAATCCTCTTCATCGTAAATTCTCTTCCAAGAAATCAATGAACTAAGTATAATCTTGGCATAAGGAGGTAATATTTTTTCATGAATTATAGAAACATTAACCAACAATGATGGCACTAAGTGAATGGATAATTCTGATATAATCTGACTTATTTTACTTAATGAATCAAGGAACAACATTAACATTTATGTTATTTAATAGTTTTTAAGCATAATGTCTTATAATTTGTAGGTTGAGAGCTAGTACCATGCAAACATTGATCTATTTACTTGTGTATGCAAGTGATGTCAGTAGACTTTAACACCCATAAATAACCCAGGGTTGCTTAATCCTTCTATAAGTTGGGATCTTCACCATTAATCAACCGAACGGAACAAAGGAAAGTAACCAGCACGTTCAGGAGGGAAGTAATGCTTCCTAAGCAGATCAGCGGGAGAAAAATGGGACAGAGGGGAGAGTTAGGAAGCTGGGATAATCTCCGGGGACGGGTAGACTCCAGGGGAAACTGATTCCATCTGTCTGTGGGCAGGACTAATGAATGATGATAAAGGGGCTCGGAGTGATGGGATTACTGTGACCATGGGAGGGCTGATGATAGGGGGAGGCATGGCAGGAGGGAGGTAGGGAAAGGAAATTACAGCATTTGGTTCGCAATCAGAACCAGAGAAGGGGAAACGGCTGAAAATAGGGTTTCCTTGGCCTCATCGGTCCACAAATAGGGAGCATCAATTTTACATCACTCTAAGGTGGCGTTCTTAGCCCTAGGGTGAGGTGATTTATGTTTGAGAGGTTGCAGAGAGGGTTTCTCTCTTGCTTTCAGCTGTTAAACCCCAGACAGTAATGATGTAATCATAATCCATTTTGATTAGCATTCTGTCGCTTGATGGCTTTGCAGCGATTATTCTCTCATTAGCACGTTGGTAATTCCTGAATTTGTTATCCCTCTACGGAATAGCACGTTGGTAATTCCTAAATTTGTTACCCTCTATGGAAATGAGTTGAAGTATAAAGGCATGATTAATCTCATTCCATTCAATTTCAGACTTGCGAAGATATTCAATTGTCACATTGTAGTAACATCTGTGTCCATAATATCACCAGGGTCCATAATATTGCCACCTTGAGAAATAGTGTGCTTAAAGATATTTTTACTGCAACATACCCTAGGTTACAATAATGTACATTTGATGTGTGAAGGAGTGCATACCAAAAGTATGTTGCAGTAAAAATATCTTTTGCACACTATTTCTCAAGGTGGCGATATTATGGACCCTGGTGATATTTATATGGACACGGATGTTACATGTACCCCTAAAGGTGCTTGATATTCATTGGATACACAGCGTATTGTAGATGATTTGTGTTTCCAATGAACCAGCATCAAAGAGAATGAACATTCAGTCAAATATTCCCCCATCTTTTGACTTCAGTATTCCTATTCACCCACACATTTAACTTCAATAGTTTGCATGCCCCTCGGGAGCTATAGCTATTTTCTGGTTCACTTGTACAGTAAATATTGCCTGTCTTTACCTTAGATTGGTTCCACCTTTCTCAGAGTGCTAAATAGGTGATAAAGTTTACTGTTTTCCTCAGTTTTCTTAGATGTCAACCTTTCGACCGAAAGCTACAATGCAAAGCACTTTGCAAGCTACAATGTTGAAAAAAACTGAAGCTGGGCTATTTGTGAATAATGACACTTATTTTTATGCAGATCTACCTATGCCTTGTTGGCCACTATTTCATCTTTTAGCTAGCAAAATTGGCTGAACAGGACTAACTAGACGAATGTAGCAGCAATCAACTCAAAGATACCAGTATGTCAGTTAAAATTCAGTGAATCTTTCAAGTTTGTCCTATGTTTTCCTATCCAGTTGCTGTCATGCTGCCAAGTTTTTAATTAATTAATATGTAGAGTTTAGAATAACAGATGGTGCACTTACCAAGTTCTAAGTGGTCCGTTTCCTTCTCCACATCCACCCTCCTGGAGCAGTAGTCCTTGTCAGCGATGTAAGCCAGGATGACCAGGATGGGGAAGAACATGAACGTGACGATGGCTTCCCACAGATCCATCTCATCCTTGGTGTTCAGCACCAGCACGATGTACAACCACGCGTACGCAAATATGGAGAAGAAAGCTGTGACCGCAAACACCTTGACCGCCTTAATCCTGCGTACCTCGCCCGCAGGTATCGCAGAGACGCACACCGCCGTGATGATTAACAAGTTGAAGGCAGCAGAGCCGACGATGGTACTGGGACCGAGTTCCTCGGCTCTGAACCCAGTTTTAATGATCCCGACTATGGATAGCAGAATCTCCGGCGCGCTGGAGCCAAGAGCCATGAGTGTCAAGTTTGCTACCGTGTCGTTCCATATCCTGACCTCCACCTCCTCTACGATGTCCGTTCCCGGACTTGACGATGCTGATCTTCTTGGTCTTACTGGTGATGACCTCGATGGAACACATGAAGACATCGGCAATGATGGCCACACCCATGAAGCAGTACAGCATGGCAAAAAGGTACAGAAAGGCTCGCAGTCCAATAGGCCATGTTGCCTCCACAAATATAGGCAGGATAATACCCTTGTCCGAACAGAAATAGTTGTAAGGATTAATACAAGTCTCTGGTGCTGCCGTGGTTTGGTTCAAAAGTGGTGATATTGTTGTATTTGCCATGGTCAATAGTTTGTGCAAGCCATGTACTTTTCTCTGCAAATACCGATTCACCCCACGGCCTTGGCTCCAGTAGCTGCCTTCTTTTCACGAGCTGTTGGTCTGTAAAGAGAAAAGAAATGCTATATAAGAAAAATTGTCCCACAGTTCACAAAATGCTCTGTATATTACATGAATATATACATTCAATTCAGCATATTCAGTTCTTTTTCTTTCCTGTTACAGCACCTGGTCTATTCTTTTTTTCTGCTGGCAGCTACCAGACTGGAATGACAAGAGCACTGAAAAACAATTATAAGGTAGGGACGACACACAAGCTTTGTTTGTATTGAATTTCTTAGTATCACTGGGGGCACCTGTTGTTATGGTAGCAGCATAGCTGATTGCCTCAGGGTGGAGTACATGTAAAGGCACTCATGTGGCTATAATGAACCCTGACACTACATTCAACTTGCGAGAATGCTTCAGCTCTGCATACAACAAGTATACATGTACAGTATATATGGCCTTTTGTGTTGATAGCAACTGTCTAATTTATTTCTGGAAGCAAACTTTAATTGTAAACTTTAAGGCAAATAGTACATATTGTTATGTAATGTTCACCTAAGGGTGAGACAACTTCAGTGCTCATTTGAGTACTCAATCATTGTAAATGCCATAAGCCTCACATAATTCCTGCAAAGACATTAAATACGTTAAACCAGTTAAATTGAAGCAAACAAGATTCAAATCCTGTTACCTTACTGTGGCATGGTCTTGGGCCATTTCATCCACTGTGAAAACATCAGCAGGAGTGCTGCTGAATACACAACCAGTCACAGTTGTGACCGTCTATTGACTGCCGACCTCCGCCCATCTCACCTAGCTACTGTCGTCACAACACTGCCACGGGAGGTTTTACCGTAATAGACTCCTACGTACGCGTCAATCATGCCAATCATGCCCCAAGGCACCGCCCTAATTAATGCCGGAGAGATCTAGAGCGATCACTAAAGGCAAGAGTTGCAGACCCACTATTATTCCGGTTAAACTATCTAGGGTGATCTTTGGAGGAGTTTACGAGACACCTGTTTTGCCCTGCTTCTCTAAAAAAAGAACTCAGTTTAAATGCTAAACTTTTGTAGATATTGTCCAATGGAAGACTTTCCTTATGTATTGTGGTATGCATTGTCTGACTGAAAGATAAGAAAACCTATATAGTAAATAATATAAATATATTTAAAGCTTAAAAAATTTTGATGTCTTTGAAAAACTGTAACAGGTTTCCCCATAATCCTCTGTTACTTCCAAGTTGCTGAGAATCCACTTAACATGTGTATGAAAATCCCACTCACACTACTGGTCATATCAACCCTCAATCTCAACCTCAGAAAATCCCCCCAGTTCAGAAGGGCCTCTTGGACACACAATCAAGACTGTAGTCATTGGCCTTAAATATGACCTGAGATCCCTATCTACTGTTGGCAGCACATACGGCGTACATCACGGAGCGAGCATCTGACTTGCAATTGGAACCATTCCAACCTTTCTACCCAATAAAATCTCTTGTCCAGAATGCGCAGTAAGTGTTCATCGTATGTCATTCTACTGTCACCTTTAATCCAAGTATACGATGGGGAGAAAATAGCTGTTTCAGCACACAGCCACTAAAAGTGTTCCAAGTTATAGCTTTGCATTATCTCCCGAGACTTACCCAACAAACAATTGCGCATGCTGTGTTAAATAGCTCTAGATTTTTCAGTTCATAAAACATGAATTACTGAGTCTGTTTTTCATGAAAGGTGATGAATGCAGAGCATTTAGTAAAAGCTAAGTGACGGCATACCAAGTATTTCCTAATGTATTTAAACATACGGACAAGTTGAAATGAGGTATGAAATCGTACGGGGAAGTGGATAGGCTGTAGCATATGAAGGACGTTCAAGTACAGCCTAAAAGCGGGATTTTGGACGCTGGCCAAGACAGTTACAGGTAAGGTTATTCTCGTCACGGGCAAGGAAGAGACCCAGCTCTGGGCCACAATGCACCGTGACAATCTGGGGGCCGGTGATAAGATTTATCAGTCCGAGGCAGCCATCACTTTTCTACAAATCGATGATGATGATGACATAGCCATGAAAACATTGTTAACTGCATGTTGTACCAAGGCTTTAAAACTTAAAGTCTGTGATCTAATCATAAGCGGGCATAAAACGTAATGCGGACAGACCAGGGAGGATATCAAAGAGGGCTGTCTGAAAAGTGCTTTCAGGTCAACAGTTCATGTACCTACTTGAGGAACTTTCTCTGTCAATGTTTGTTGAACATCCCTAACCTGTGCAACTTATTTTTTCACTTGCATACATACTGTACTTTCATACTTAACATCCGTGTCCATAATATCACCAGGGTCCATAATATCGCCACCTTAAGAAACAGTGTGCTTTAAGATATTTTTACTGCAACATACTTTTGGTATGCACTCCTGCACACCTCAAATGTACATACCTAGGGTATGTTAGAGTAAAAATATCACTTTTTCTCAAGGTGGCGATATTATGGACTATGGTGATATTATGGACACAGATGTTATATCATTGACACAATGACACACATCAACAGGTTCTTCAGAAAAACAATGTAATTTGACTTGCAAGTTGCATGACAGTACAGATCATCTTCAAAGGCCGGAGACAAGGATGTATAAAGACGACATGCCTACAGTATCACTTCTTTGCAGACAGACAGACAAGACATTAGAGATCTGGATTAAAATGTTCTGCATGCATATGTACCATATCCATACTACAGACAATAAAACCTGACATTTCACAGTAGCCAGGTACATCATGCATGTTACTCTGGGCAATCTTAAGAAAATACCACGGAAGCTAGACAGTCTAGACACATGTGTACCAGCTAGCGTGAGATGGATAATCAATAGATGCATGTGCTTTCATATTAAACTTTTACCAGTTTGACAGAATCCATTAAAAACTGCAGATCCTCTATCTCAAGTCAGTAATCCCCAGTAATCCAGGTAGTTGATGTTAAATCCATTAAACATTTCATAACAGGATGTTTTAAGGTCAAAGTGGGTATATAATCATGCCTTGGAGGCAAATTTAGGCATGGACTTATAACTGTCATGTCATACAGGTGTCTGTTTCTATTTTTAAGACCTTCTCATTGATGGCTGTGACTTTAAGGATATACTGCAAATCTTTTATTTAAGGTAGGGATCAAAATCCTTATTTTGAATACCCTGAAAGACTGCCACTTGGAGAAGGCCTGGGTCATGTGAATTCTTCCAATACAAGTTTCTTTTTTGGCGACGCCTCAGGGGCGGAGGCATTTGTGTAAGTACTGCGATCGCTTTGAAAGAATTTCAAAAATTGCATGAATGCATTCCCTAGGGAATTGGTTTTGAGGTAGCCTCCGGCCTTGTGGTCATCAGAACAAGCAGGAAAGGCTTATGTTACCATGCATGCAATAGCACCTTTTCGGGCAAACTGTGGCTTTTTGCACACAGAATATTAATGATTGTCTTTATTGATATTTCAAATATGTTTTCTTCTATCAAAAGAGAACAAATTTCTTGCTCAGGAGCAGCATATTCAAGCTTATAATATTTCAAATATGTTTTTAGTTGCAACTATATGATGCTGGTCGTTTTTTTATAACTTTACTGTGTGACACATGTAGTGTAACAGTGATGTTTTGTGTAAGGAATTTTATTCACTTGTGTGTTTTCTATCATGTATGTTTGTGTCAGTCTTGCTTTTTTATTTATTATTTTCTTCGCTTTCATGATGCTGTTGCATTCCATGCTTGTTTTCAATTTTCTTGGCTGCAAAACATGAATGCACACCCCAATCCTTCCACGACTAGGTTTCATGCTAAGGTTTCATGCTAGCCAGTGAACTCCTGCTGTAGTCTGCATCTCAGGGTGGGCATGGCGAAGTTTACCTGTGGGTATAAAAAGAGAAAAGGGCATAAATGAAACGTATATCTGAATTAAGTTTGAATAAGTTCTTGTATTGTACTGGTAATTGTGAGTTGTTATGTATCACCTTATGGACAAAAATGGCTGTTTGAAACTTATTTATGTCATATACCGTCAAGATTTTCAAATCGTGAAATAGAACCATATTATAATTGTAATAAAAAGTTTAAGAGTATTTCATTTCAGTATAGCCTGGCAGTTAGACCATCGTAGACTGCCTGGTATCCGTACGGTGAGTTGAGTACTGCCCGCCCGCTCAAATCAATTAGTGCATGCCAGGGTGTTTACGGGGTTGGTTTTGTTTGCCTACATGATGACAATAACTAGAAAGGTCAACTGGAAAGATTTATAGCTAGTATGTCAAAAGAGGTTTATGTCTAGTATGGCTGGGGCCTGTAGAACAACCCTTAGAAAGCCAAATATGTATCTATCTGTTGGAACGCCGTGGTTAGAATTGCTTTGCTGTAGGTGGAACGTGTGTCAGAACTAGCATGACCTACGAATTCGGACACTATTCAAGCTCATGAATAGGTGAAATCTCTAACCTAACAAAAGCAGTGAGTATCAGACAAACATTTGGGAGGGTACTGTACACAAAATGTTTTAAGTTGAATGATGTTAAGTTGTTATGAAACAGGCATTTGACACTTTTGTAAGAAAGAAAGTGAAAGTACACACGTAGCCTGTGTAGGTCAAAATATACTCCTACTACTACAGGAATCGATGGTCAGGGACAGGCAAGCCTAGTCAACCTCGGGTACAATTTCTGGATAAAGATATGGCTTTATATAATTTTTTCTAAGACCACTGATAGTATCGACTTTCTAGCGAACATAAAACATGTAGTTAAGAATTCTTCAATGTAATAGAATATTTCACAAATCACAACCAAATTGTACTTTCTCTACAAAGACGTAAAGAATTTTTCTATGGACAATTTCCGAAGATCACAAGAACTGCTTCACGATGGCACTATGACTATGGGGAAAATTACTGTCGACATTATCGTAAACTGTAATACATTGCCAAATCGTAGGTCATACATGTAATTCTTCTTCACATATAGTGGTGACCCCATTTAAAACCACAATTAACAACTTCCTAAGGACGGGTTTATAAATACAAAAAATACTAGATTATTTTGCGACAGAATTGCAGGGGTACAGACGTCACGGCTACAATCGCAACATTTGTTACAGGTATGTAACACATCAAATAACATAAGGAAGTACAAAATAATATACGGTGAAACATACCTCTCAGCTTACCTTAGGCCTGGACGAGCCTGGTATGGTATTTATCAAACCATCGTGGGCTGCCCGATATCTCTGCGGTGCTGGAAGAACTGTACGGCCGCCAAGCATGG
>NW_017802769.1:706685-748860 GCF_001625305.1 Branchiostoma belcheri
ACAGAAAAAAACCGTCGCCAAGAGTCCTTTTTTAAGACTCAACTTGTTTCATTTTCCTACTCTCCACAAGTTGACTCTTCCTGATGCTTCCTGGGCTGACCCTTAGCTTATTACCTTGTACTGTACAATGTAATTGTGCTGGGTAGGCCACCATCCCAAATGACCGCTGCTTCAATCACTTGACTCTCAATAATAGTATTCTCATGCCCTTAAGTGACTATAGATATCAGGTATCCCATCTATTTGGTTAATGGAAGCTGCCCCAAAGGTCTTTCTTACAAAATTTCTACGAAAATCTGTTTTGGTAAATGGGCCCCAGAATGTATGGCAGCGTGTCTGCCATCTACCATCCTCCCATTTGTTTCATAGAAGTTTCTCTTTGTCCAATCAACGGAATGCTGCCAGGGCTTCCTTGTGATTCATGTCATCTCGTCTGAACATGTACATGTGCTGTACTGTGGTTATTGCATTGGGCTGGACCTCCAATCCTGCAAGCTTTAGAAGAATGGGCTGTCAGAGTTGTGTTTCATGCAAGGTGGGTAACAGGACACAGAAGCACTATCTACTCTGTGTACCTACACTAAGGTTGTCACGACTCACGGTATCTCAAGTGCCATTACGACCATACAACTTTACACAGCACATATTTTGACGTCATGGTGATAGATTGCCACAACAATTTATACGAAGGAGGCTTTCGGAACCCAATCAACAACCAAGGATTATAAATTATGGATTACAGATGACCAATGGCTCAAGGGAATCGGGAGAAAAATAACTTCAACATTTAGTTCCTTTTCCAATAACTTAAGTCGATGCAAAACGGCTGCAGGTAAGGGGTAGGCAGACAACCTGGCACCGAGTCTGGAATTATTGAATTTGGATCTCGTAACTGTGCAGTGTTGATATAAAATTGCCTGCATGATCGCCATTTAATTAACTGGAAAAATACCCTACAACATCAGTATTCTTTAACCTCCCAGCTAGGGGTACCTCCAAGTACCAAATTTATACCGGTTTTAGAAGATTTAGTCATCATAGAAAGGGTTAAGTCCCCCAGGTCTGAAATTACAACACGAGTTGTCATTCCATCCTGGTGCAAGCCCCTACATACTTGTCTGCCTATACGTCATTGCCACCTTTCTGAAACTAGCAATTCATCTAGATGAACACACCAAGCCTATTCTGTCCATTTTCCAATATCATTGTCCTTGATGTTCCTTTTGAATACAGAATATGACAGCCTGACGAGAAGTGGTTAGGCATACCAGCTTACTCCTGGCGTTAATTTCCATGTTGGCCAGCTGCCTAATGGCATGCCACGCCAGTAACTGACAACATATGCTGATTAATAAAAAATATACAAACACTGCACTAAGTGACATATTATCCCCTCAATAATAGATGATTCAACACATGATCAGAGCTATGTCGAATAAGCTCAGGTTAAAAAAAGTAATCTTTTGTCCCAAACATATTGCTCTGTCTGAGGAAAAATAAGCCCACTACTACTCCAAACAACACAAAACTTTACCACTCAAACTTTATCACACTAATATTCTGAATCATCTTTCTGAAGCACAATATTTCATACCATGCTTTAAAGAAAACATCAGATCTTCAACAAAAGGATCAACATCTGCTGAGAGTTCACCTTATAGCTTTGAATTTAAAAAGGACTGGTCAGGTATAATCAGAAGATGATTTACTATGTTGTACATACAGCAGTACCTGTCAAACTTCTCTATGTTTTATAACTCTTCATCCAGGACAAAATAAGTGCCAAAAGCGTACCTCAGTTGGGAAGAAGATTAGAGAAAGGTCAATTCCATTGGGGATGAATTACTAGTAAGTTCCCAAGATATCACCTAATGATTAGACTAGTAACTGAGAAACATACACTTCGCATTGAGTATTGTTTGGAAACAGAGTATAGGTAACTTCACACAACAGAGTATAGGTAACGTTATAGATAAAGGCATCAGGAAGATGTAAAATTTGTATTTTCTTCCAACTGATGTGCGACATAGGCCATATTTTTGGCTGTTCGCCAGTTGTCGGGCAAAGGGAACTTCCAATCTGAGTGGCGTTAGGTGCCCATAAAGGAAGGAACAACAAATCATTCAGAAATGAATCTGGCCCAAATGAATAATTCATCAGAGAGTCAAAGGCAACGCCAAGTAATAATATCCCAATACCCTGTACTCAATGGCATGTAATATCTCTATTCCCACGTTGCTTTCACTGTGGGGCTATTGTACTGCCGATGGCGCATTTGTTCATAAGAAACTGGATACCTCGACTGCTGTTTGCATTTAATAACAGTACTGGAGAAGTGAATGCAGTTGGGTAAACTTACAGTATTGAGCATATAATAACTCTTTTCCCCTGTTGCCTTACGGCCAGGCCCTTGGGGTACAACAGGCACGTAGGTCGATAACTAAATATCTTCAACTCCTGGAGGCATAGGATTGTCTGCTTGCTTGTCTTTATAAAGCCCTGTTTCTTCTGATAATTTTCCATTTGGATACATTTATTACCAACGCTCCCAGGCATACAACAATCTAACATTAATTCATGCCACAAGTGGGACCCTCTTGTCTATTAAAAGTTCTTTTTTTCATTCGAAGTTGAATCCTAAACTTTATATCATTCAGTTATCACGTCAAAATTTTATTACACATTAAGTGCCCGTGTTAGATTGATGGTTGAGAATTCAATAATGCGAAAGTAATGGTTTTAGCCAATTCTCATGCATGGCTGAGATCTAATATTCTTGCATTTCTCGTGTTCTTGATATGGAGATTAAATATAGTATTAGATTATTTTCCTCCTGTTACAAGGTTGGAATGTAATAGCTTCTCAGATAAGTGTGTTAGGAAAATGTCTCCAAGGCATCATACAACTGCCTGGTGTAATATGCATGGAAATAACTCCCTTGCAAGAGTAACATTGTCACAAACATTATCAACCATATCCTGTAGTAAAAGCTAAGCCGTCATGGTGCCCAAATGCATGAACATTTTCATTTATGTCCCACGTACCTTTGTGACAGTGGAACTGTTATATTGCTTTACGAGCTGAGAGCAGCGGGAAGAAGGTTAGAACAGTGTGTGTTAATGTAAAATCAATAACATTCTCCTTTACTCTCCATAATTCAGACTGTAAGGTCTCACTGAATGCCTGGTCCCGACAATAAGCCACAAGAGAGCCTCTGGAACTGATGTGTTGAATTTTCAGAATTCTAGAACTATTCTAGCCTGGGTACCATCCGGATTTTTGCTGCGCAATGATTTTTTCGAGCGTTGCGGAGCAAAAATCCGGATGGTACCCTTGCTAGAACTATTCTGGCCAGCCTTGTATGTGTAATGTCACAGCACCTAACCTGATGCGATGTAAAGAACATGCAGCGTATCTTATCTTAGCATGGAGGGACAACTGATAAATGGTGGCATTGACCATAAGACAAAGAAATCAATACAAGGCCGGTCACACTGGAACTCGTATCAAGATTTCGACGGCTCCAACAAGTCTGATATGCTATTGGAAGGGTTTATCAGCTTTGGCAAAAAAACCTCCTTGAATCCTTGCTTAGTTCAAATCACATTGTGGCGCTCCAGCTAGACAAATTTGATTATTTTGTTAAATGGGTCCCCCTCTTCTGTTTTCTGGGAAACCAAAGGAATTAAGCTGGATCAATATCCAGTATCTGTGCCCAGAGGTTGGAAAAGTCATTGTAAAGCCTTTCCCTAACTCCCTTCAAGTTTGAAATTTCCCTATTCCTATATTAGGGCATGCCCCAATATGTGTATGTCAACTTTTGTTCAACTTGCTCCAGCCAGAGGGTACTGCACATGGGGGCAACAATATCTTGATTTGGATATTAACTGAAAGAAGCACCCTGTCTTCAACATTTACTCACTTTTAATTAAGAACCAGTTGAATCAATTAATTGATGTCTGAGAAAAGAGTTTACAATAGGATAAATTCCATAGATTTTTAGGAACCCTGGACTTTCAATATCAAATGCACTACCACCATCAAGATGTTGCACACTTAAGATAACAATAACTTCACAATATATGATTATGAGGGCATTTAAACATGTATCTATGATAAGGCCACACCAACCTAATTTCTTGGTTAATGGATTTTTCTAGAAAAATAATGGAGCGGGCAGGCAAAAAAAAATAAAAATAAAAACAGGCCTAGGCATCCTAGTATTATGGTCCAAAATGGTACGATAGGAGCCATGAAGTCAACACACCAGGCTGGTTCAAAATTTAAACAATGAATTTTGAACTTTTAATGATACCATTGCATTGAAAGATGGAACAACTGTAACAACTAGGATGAAAAGGACTGTTTTCAACTGTTCAGGGCAAAATATGAGCATTTTGCAGTTGATTCTTAATTTTTATTTTATTTGCAAATCTGAAAAAAATGAAGCGGGCGAATCCGTTAACCAAGAAATTAAATTGGTGTGGCCTAAGCCTTACTAATGTATCTGGTCTGTTGAAAATGCTAGACAGGAATTTTACCTGTACAATGAATAAGTCTGCTAGTCATCTTGCACGTCATTAAGTGATAAACAGACAGATGTTTTAATACATCAATCTCAAAGTTAATGGCCTATGTATGAGTTCTCCGAAAGAACCCACATAATAAAAGAAATAAATTCCAGTAGTTATTATGTGTAACGCCTAATGACAAAGACTTGCTACATTTTCAACATTGGTGAATTATAGTGAAACTGAAAGAACATGTCATTTTCTACAATAAATATGTTTTGATACATTTCCTTTATCAATCTTGTTTAGCATCCTCGTGACATGTAATGCATATGTTAGAGAAAATTATTACTTATCAAGCCACAGTTTGTCTGTGACGTTACAATGAAAGTCAGCATTACTTTTATGTTGGGCAACAGTTTGTAATCATAAATTTTTCACCCTATGGTAATATCTTTTGAGACAATCGATTGCTTTCTTGCATTCATGACGGGATGATCTGTTACAGTCGGCTTACAAAGAAATATGAACAATCTGATGATTAATATCTGCAGCGTGCAGTGTTAATAGTTTGTAACATTGCTACTGGGTATGCATACTGGCTCCCTGGGCCTTCCAGTAACAGTTACAACACTGGCATGACAATGAGGTGCCCAAATACTGTGGAGGTCAACTACACCAAATTGGAAATGCATGTTACCATTCCCTGGGGCACAACAAGGCAATTACTAAGTCATAAGCCCGGGATCTGAACACAGTATTGACGTATACTCTGTACTCCCAGGTCAACAGCACATTTTTTGTCAAGTACGTAGAGGTACAGTTGGAGGTGTAGGGGGTATCCACAACCTATTTCATCTCTAATTGGTTATTTTCATGGGGTTTTATTTCACACCACCCTTTCACAGGCTGACAAACCCTCACATCTGTATACAGACCTCAACACTTGCTCCACTGCCTTCAAAGACTGAGACAATTTTCTAAAGAAAGTTCTAGCTTTTTTTCTGGGGACAGCCCTATTTTAGAAAAGCTCATGTTTTTAGTAACAATATCACACTACCAAATTTTAATGTGCCATATGGATGGGGAGTATTATGATAATGAGCACAGCTGTATCGATTAGATCAAGCTTTAATTATCTTGGACATTAAATGACCTATTAACAAAGTAGGCCAGTTAAATATGTTCATCTGAGGAATTGTCTAACCTAATTTCTTTAATGCATAATTTATCGGATCTTGAGATATACAATGTAATAAGATGAAAGTTTCAGTATATATTTTTTAAATTCAAGATTTGGTGACAAATCAAGAAATTCACTCAAAACCTATTTAAATGCAATAAGATGTATATTTCAATTTTCACTTGCAAATAAAGTGAGTCTATCATGTGCATAAACCACTTTCCATGCCTTATTGCAAGCTAAAACATTTTGGTGTTGATAAAAGAACCTACCTCAATGAATCAAAGCATTATATCAGTGGGTTTGCCCCATCTAACGACAGCAACTTCAGTTTCACTTACTCCAAGTCCTAACACCTTAAGGCCACGTCTTGAATGCTATCACCTCTGCGCCATGCAAGTCAAGGATGGCACAAATGGACCAGAACAGGAATTCATCTTACATCCTACCTCACAGTTGGACAAGTTTCTTTCTGCGGCTCCTCCTGGGTTCAGCTGGAGAGAAAAAACTGACCTTTAGATTTTCTTTCTACAGGCTGCTTGATGTCAGCCGAGTACTTTGCTTACGTTGGTGACTAATGCTCGGGAGATTTTCTTCCAGCCAGGGGGGCTAAGATGGATTCACTGGCCTGTGCTGATGACAATCTCAACACTCTGTTCCAGGCTTTTCTTTTGTCCTGCAGGGTCCATTAATGTGTTGCTGATAAGGTGGCAACAGCGTGATGCACGTCACGCGTCTAGAAAGAAAGGTCTCGATTGGCAACCTTGGAGAGCCGTCGCCCACAAGGACCACAAACAGCGTGCTCCCAGATCTGACAGATTCTTGCAGAGCAAGACCTTCAGTTGGGGACACATTTGCTCAGAACTACAAGTGCCCTCGACAACCATTAAAGGTTCCATCACGAAGTAATTAGAAAGACAAGCATCTTTTTTTCCTTTACTCTTGCAGGTTAATGGACTCCCTGGCTGGTCTAAACCACAAGAGATACACAACTTAAATAGTGGGGTAAAGACCAAATGTCTCACAACACGAGGGAACTCAAAGCAGATGCAAATTGTTGGATTTCCTGTGGCATTTTACATGGTAAGCGTGGGCTCTGCATGCATGCATGTGCGGGTAGGGAGAACAACATCAATCCAGTCACAGGAAACAGTAAGGGATGTGGAAACTGGCCAAAAGATAAGGGTTGCGGCTTGGTAAGCTTGTAATGTCGGTACTCTCATTCTAGTACAGCACTCAACTGTAATTTATTGGCTAAATCAATCTCATCAAGAGAATGAGAGGATGTTTTTTCTGAATACCTCTGGGGCACACTTCCTCTGAGGAGGTACTTAACGACGGAATAGTAAGTTAAAAGATCTTATATAAGCCGGCACTGGAGGGTGAAAGCTGCGTCGTGACTTCCCAAAGAGACAGCAACAGAAAAACGCCATTTTAATAGATCAGATATAGAAAGCTACGGCACCACCATTTGCAAGTTACATAGAACAGTAGCGTGCAATAAATCTTGTCTCCATGAATCAAAAGACTTCTTTGAAAACTGCCTGCAAATGCAGGACATTTATATGTATCAAGTTCATCCAGAGAATCCTGTTCTATGGATATCGTCCTGCTGGTGCCTTGTGGCTTGTAGATCATACAATAACGCCACACATAGGGGATCTATGAGGTACCGATAGTTTGACAAACGACCCTGCTAGTATAACGTATTGATTTCCATTTTAGCCAGGAAGAAAATCAGGATGACCCAGTCTTCACAAGTAAGAATTCCACAATACAATATCCAGGATTGGAAACCGACCCCCTGTTTGGGGGTTGGCACTGGGCATTGATTTCAAGGCGCATCCAATATTTTACTTGTCTCGTCCTGGAATGAACTGAATCCTGATTACATGGTATGATGGTGATTATCGTAGTTTAGAAGAATTATTGGCTAGGAGGGCATGTACACAAAGCCTAGCAATTATTCTGCCATTCTAGATGGCATGGGCTGAGCATCATTTGGTATCTAAGTACTGTACTTACCTGTATGTGCACAAATTACTCTTGTGAACAGCTGTTAAAATGCATAGAAGCATACTATATATTTATAGCAAAATTATCTCTCTAATTCATATCTTAAGTGCCTATTCTTGGCTGGGTTATGTTACGGCTTAGTCTATACATTATCATGCACAGCACACACACCTTCAGGATACAAGTACTTTAGTACACGGACGTGGTCATAACTAAAAGTGTTATGTCCCTGATGTGTGCCATCAAGGTCAATGTTAACTCCTTGGTACGCTCCATGTTTTATTCAAACTCTAATGAAGGCCTCACATCATAGATGGATGCATGTAGGGAAGAAAACTTAGGCCTCAACTACGCAAACTACCTATCATGTTTTTTTGCATCTACTCAACCAATACTGTAATTTCACTTCATGTTCACGGTAGCAAAATTTCACGGTCTGAAAAAAATGGACTATATATTCACATTGGCGACGGGTGCAGGAAAATGATAAGTTCACGGTACAGAAGTGACAGTGAAAACAGTGAACATAAAAGTACCGTGAAAAAATCAGGAATTACAGTACCAAGTTTGCTGACAAGAACACACAGTAGCTGTTCTTTTTCATGCCATATCATTTATTTCACATAGATTTTGTCCTACTTTTTACTAATATCAATGGCATAAAAGAATATTGTATCAAAAGACAATAGCATTCTTACAGATGAAAGCTACTTTTGAAGAGATGCATTACATTGTCAAAACAATTTGGGTCATCCATTGGACTTGTTTATACTCCAACTGGAAATTTTCATACCCAATATACAGTTGAGTACAGCATAGTCCAAACTGGATAATAAGATTTAAAAGCATAGATAGGATTTTTGCATTCATGTGACTATAATCTAAGTATTGTTTGCTTGGTGGTTCCAGGTAACTTTCAATATATACAATAATGTAAGTACAGTAACTGTTACATAACTTCGCATGCAAAGGCATTACACACAAATTGATAGCTCAAATTCTTCCAGGTTCAAGCAGCCTGCATAGCAGCTGTGCCATCATGCACAGACACCCTATACTCGACTGGGAACTATGATTTCCATAGGATTTAAAAGCTGCTGGGAGTGGGTCTTTCCTTGGTGCTGAAATCATGGTTATGAGTATGTCGGTTGCCAAGATGCTTGAAAAGTACTGTCTTGATGAGCAGAAACACATACGAGTGATTGTACTACAAGCTCACATGAAATGGAATAACATACATGAAAATGGCCATGATATTAAGTACCAAGAATGGGATACTGGTGTAGTGTGTGCGCTTGATTGGAAGGTTTTTGAGAGTTGATGGAATGAGAGGTGCTGTAGAATGTTTCCAAATCCAAAAGCAATTTCATTTGATCTGTACCTTATTACATGTAGATCCAAGAAGTGCTGCTGTCCTATGAATACCCAAAAATTACTGCGTCTGAAACTATGAAGTAGCAGAGAAGATGTCTGCAGAGGTTTTCTAACAGTGCCTACGTGCACACTGACACAAGTTCCAACTACAAGTAGCTCCATTCAAAACTTGACAAACATGCAACATTTAGTCAAATAACATTTTTTTCAGATACTCAATGACAAGAAAGGTCAATGTGCTATAGCTCTCAGTCATGGCTTTGATGTTCTGCAGGGTTAGTTGTTTGTTTCAACTTGAATAAAACATTATAACAATGTACTAGATATGATTGTCTCAACATTCATCTTTCTTGACATTGGCATAGTCATTTAAATGAGCCATCCTTTTTAAAGGTTGATATCATACAATACAGAACAATGGCAAGTTAAGCTTTTGAACACATCATTCTGTGTGATATTTCTAAAATCATTCATCTTTCTTTCATCTTTCTTTACATGTAGGCATAATGTTAAGTCGCCGTTTTGTCATTGAATGTTAGTACTTTTCTACTCAATGCCATACAAAGAATACATTCTGTGGGAGTTGTATGAAGATTGTATGTCTAGAAAAGAGCTAGAAAATAGACCTGGAAAAGTTTTTCTCCTGCCATAAAAATGCTATATCACAGTCTATGAGAATTGATGACAGAACTGTTTTGAAGTATAACTTCTCAATTGACTGACTGAAACTATGAAGAAAAATTGGCAGTTACGCGATATTTTATCAGGACCCCCAAGTTGGTAACTCCAGCACAACGTCAAGCATCAGTCACAGTTCTTTTCCAGTCCTCAGTAAATATGGGAATAAGATGAATGATTCCAACACTAAGCCAACCACCCCTGGTCCAATAACTCCATGGGTACAAGCCATTTGTACTTTTATGTAAGTTTGAGAGTACAAAATGCTAACCATCAAAAGCAACATGAGATTCCCAGTCCCTGGGATCTTAAGGTTTAAGTGTTTTCACTCTTATCAGTTCATTCAGACTCACCTACACCCAAGCCTCATGACATGTGGACTTCATAACACCCCATTGAGTTCGATTTTGCTTATCTTAAATAGTCATCTCCCCATCTAGTGTCCCCTTTTGGAAGCAATGAATAACAACATGAGAGCTGATTCCATTTGGCACCCCTGATGCCAAGTTACGCATTGATTACGCAGCAAATTTTCCACCCAAATGTCAAAGTGACAGTTGGGCCATTAACAATTTGCATATACGTCACAGGCTTAATTGTCATACTTTTCTAGCGGGACACACGCTCCTAACAATCTGTCGAGAACACTTGATTCTGCATGGAACCTTAATTATTTTCAGCGCAGTACCCTTGGGGTTTCTTATCGATTTCCCATTTAAGTCATGGCACAATACAGATACTTTTACAGTTGACTTTATGATAGAGCTTTTGAAGATCGATCCATCTTTCTTATCTCTCAGTGCCCCGGCAAACTTGAGAAGGGATAACTGATGAAACAAATACCGTGATTAACGACTTTAATCCCAGTTACGGTTGCTTGTTTTCACCCGACTGCTTACACTTGGGCCTTGGTAGAAAATCTGATTTCAAATCTATATCCAAGTAAGGGAAAGCCATGGGAGTATTCCCCATTAGTTATTCTTCATTATAGAATTCAATAACTGTATTCCCTTATAAACATTCACATCCATTGCTGATGATGATCATACTAGAGCTGACACTTAGGCAAGGAGAGCAAAGACAATCTGACATTACAATTTTCATCAAATACCAAATTACAAGGATACCCGATACCTTATATATTCTTCACCACATAACACAACTAGAGGGCAACTTTGAGGCAATAAGTTGCATTTAATTTAATAGGACTAAAACAGCAACTCTTCTCCCAAAGTTAGAAGCATCAATTCTCAAGACAAGCTCAACTCACTCATTAGATATGTCAGAGTGAATGTCAGACCCAATGAGAGAAGCAGGGTAAACATTATCAACTTCACAAGAAAAATCAATTAACAACATTGCTTCATAATCGTATTCAACAACTGCACATGTTTCATTTTGCACGTCAAAGTTCACTTTAGTATTATGAATGGCGCAGCACACCTAAAACCACTGGATCATCCCTGCAATATGCACAAGGGCTCTACATCCATCAGCACCAATATGATTCCATATTCCTCAGCCAACTCGCAAGTTGAACTCATCTATTTGTCATCCTCCACCCACACTTGAGCAGTCTCTGTAGACTTTGTGCTGGGGAATTTGTGCACTATCAGAGGCCGTGGACATGATAGAATCTGTCAGAACAAATGGATTGTAGTGTTAGGGAACTGTGTGGAGAAATGTCAAATTTTAAGTGCTGCCATTACCACCCATGGAACTTTGCCCTTTGTGTTTTGCAGCTCTTCCACATGCTTCTTTTTACCGCTGCTATAATTTTTTTTCCTTTCAGATATAAATCTATAAATTTCTCATAGATCTAGTAATATTCCATCACATGTATAAGGATGATTGATTTCTTGCATTTGCATGAAATTTCCTACTGAGTGTGCTCTGCTTTTGAAGTTAATAACAGTCTGTGCAAGGTTATGAATCTACAACTTAATGTTAATGTCAAAGATATATATCTATATCCATAGACATATCTCCACAATTTACATAGGGCGTAATGCTAATTCTACTTTAAATCTGATTTTCAGTGGAATGAAAAAACCATTACACATCCACTTACAAAAATGTAGTCTAATAATTCCACCAATTACACAACATTGCACCTTCCTTCTATTCCCAAGATGTATTGCTAAGCCAGTTTGCTACTTACTTGAACTTGTTTGGGTTATATTCAAAGTTATTTTCTATGATTAGATTGTCATTCTAATGTTTACCAAGTTTCTCAGTAGTACCTACAGAAAGGATAAATAAGTTATTGCAGGTGTTTTCCCATTAACTTGAATGTTTGTTCAGGTGTACTGTTCAATGTAGTTTTTTTTCTCATTTCATGGCAATGGGAATAATTTTCATCGCCATCAAATTCCACGTCTGATTCACATTCCTCTCGGTATGCAAACAAAGATTCCATTTGGATACAATGGGATAAAGTGTTTAGAAGTCAGACGGCATTCCAGATGGAATGATCAGGTTGGGAACGTCCGCTGGGAATACTCGATTCAGCTGCCGGGAATCTGGGAACAGCTTCAATTTTGAGAGGTTTAAAGTCAGAAATTACCTGCGGCTCTTCTCGCGGGCTGTGTGTATGCTGTATGAATGCCGATCTCATGAATTGAATGACGCTTCAACTGCCTTGAGGTGATATTATAAGCAAGTATGGTGTGGAATTTTTATGTGCAACACTTGGCCTGCCCACCTCCGTCATTTTCCGTCTTGTCATGATGCAGCTCACACGGAATATGAAACCATTCCTGAAGACTAGGACGCCTCATCTATAACCCATTACCTTGGAAATAGCAGCCATAGATCTCAGTCCTACCCCTACCATATAAGCTCGGTCTATTGCTTCAGTTACTTTGAAGTGCACAAGGTATTGAAAAGGATTTAACTTGCATCACTACATCTTAATGCTGTATTCCTCTCTCACGGAACCATACAAGTATGGATTAGCTGTTATCCTTTATCAACTGGGACAAAAGGCACCACACAAAAGGATGTTCTGAGCTGGAGGCAAGGCATTGGGTACTACAATTTGTACAAAGCATTGTATAACTGAACCTTGCAGACTGAAAAGAAAATGGTTCCTCAGATGTCAGTCACGAGAAAACACTAAAAATGGGAAAACGCTGTCTAAAGATACAGCACAAGACAGACTATCCCACATTTGGCAACTCTTCTGCCTTCACTAATATTGGTGAGATTTCATCTAAAGGAATATTGCTGCCTGTATTAATGTGGGTATAAATGTAGGAATAGAGAATTTAATCTGAGGTTTCCATTCTTCTTTCACAGGGTTTATTGCTATAGACAGCACAACGATCATGTGTGTGATAACGGGAATTCAAAATGTAGTTTGATGAATAATTCAATGGATAGACATTTTTCCTCAGTGATACCCTTTGATTCCAAGTAAAGTTACTGATAAATTGATCTACAGATACTGACTTGATATTGTATATCACATTCAGTTCTATAATATGTACTGAAGAAAAGTTATTTGAAGGTTTGAAAAATGAGATGATTTTGTTCAATTACATGTAGTTGATATAGACTGTATGCATTTGTTTGACTTTGTGTAATGATGGTATTTCTGACACCTGTTAACAAATCATCTACAATACGTTTGTTGTTGCACAAGCAACAATCAAGCTCTACATGTCACAAAAGGTACACAAAATGTCATATAGTCCATGACAAAACAATGGTTCAGAAGGACATTAAGTAGTGTTTGATTCAGCCTTACAACAATATTAATGTATGTAAAATTGTTCATTCTGTAAACATTTGGAACAAATCAAGTAATCTTCCTTTGAATGCCCAAATGTGTATGATGGTGACATCAATGCTGTTGATGCCTTTTAATGACAATGCAGATTTAAGATTGACTTTATCAATGCACCTTAAGAAAAGATGAATGCAGACTTCATCAATGCACCTTAGTGAGAAAAGATTGATGCACAAAATTAGTCGGGTTCAGCAAACTACCTCTACATCTCGATCAGAAGCACCCATTGAATCACATTAAGTGCCTTACCATTAGGGTGGGCAGTGGCTATAAAAGTAATGGTCAACAAGCAACGATGCCCTTGGTAATAGCTATTCTCAAGGTTAAATAAGAAATAGAACTTAATGAGATACTAAATGGACAAAAATACTGAATAACACTGCTGATAATCAAAGTTAAGATCCAAAATTTATCTTTATGAGTAAATAATATTTACATTTTATTTTTGATGAGTTTTTTTGCCTTTGAGTGTGTGTACATTACACTACATGTATGACTTCTTATAAGGTAATATTATAAAGTTTTAACACATAAAAAACTCACTTGTCTATTTTATTCCCTTGACTAATTCCGAAATCATATCTAGCAGGTATATCTGAGCTCTCTAACATTTTATGGCAAACTAGAAATCTATCACGGCTCAGACGCTTCAAGCCCTTCCTGTATCTACGCCAATGCCACAAAGCTAAAAGTCGCGCAGACGTCCGTGGTAAGTGAGCGTTCCCCGGGGAATTAATCCCGAAGAAAGGGCGCATCTAAAAGGCAGCTAAATATCATAGGTTCACACTAGTCCCCCGTGGCACTCTCTCAACTGCAACCACTTACAGCAAATGCACTTTGTTTTCTTAACAGCTCTGTCTTATCCAAACACCCAGCTATAAATCCTGTATCGGGGAGCTTATACAAACCCAGGGCTGTGTAGAATATGAATTGTACAACTGATGCTCACAGTCAACAAGAGATTTTGTACTTCTAGGAAATGATAAGCAAAGACTTTTACTAAATGAGCGTTTGACGAGGGATTATTATAAATGCTATACTTCATTGGGTTTGGAGTTCTTAATGAAAGTGTCTGAAATTAAATACATCATATCTAAAATGCAGGCTTTGCGTTCCATTTAAATTCTAACAAGTTTAAAAAGAAAAAGAAAAATAGCAGCCACTGTCAACCATGTAGCTGGTGTGTTATATTACGCTGAAGTGTGGTTATACCAACTATACTGATACAGATGTAAAATGCTTCACAACAGAAAGTCTGAAATGATTTGTGGCTAAAGATAGAACCAGTTTATAGACCCTGTATTGTCCTGGGCTCCTCTTAAAATATTTACTTAGTAAATAGCAAGGTGGGCTGAAAATAGACTTCATGGGATTACTGACAGTAAATGAAGAGTGACATTTACAATGGTAACTATGCATAACAGAATCAAAAATCAACAACTGTGCATTCAATATGTTTTCTATTGACAGTGGGTGGTCAAATGTTGAAACATGCAACTTCAGGTCTTGAAGGGCATTTCTTCAAAAGGCATTTCTGCAGAAAATTGGATAATCACAAGTCACAATGACCATATTGACATAGCTGGTGATCAGCAAATACACAGGGTAAATAGGAAAGGCTGACCCCTGACCACAGGTTTTGTCTGCATTGTTTAACTTTGGGCAACACTCATACAACTTTCAAATTGGTTGAAAGTGTCAAACTGACTGTGCTGGTATTACTTTGCTGACTGCCTTTGTCAGTTTTTATAGTCAGTATGTTGGAATTATCCAGGTATGAGTTTTTGTAGTCTATAGTTGCATCATTCAATCTTACTGCATGCAACGGTCTTTACTAAATGGTGCATGAAAATTTACTGTATGTAAAATCATCAGGATGAAAGCGTTTGTCTGATACGTTACATATCATCATAGACGTTAATGTTACATTTGGTTATTAAACATTCATCACTCCTCAGCAACCAACAGTGTTTGTGTGGATCACTAGGTGTGACTCACTGTTCAATAATAAACCATACAGCATAACCACTGGAGTGTAGATTATCACCAAACATTACCAGGTAACTAAGGAAGAGGATCACGCCCACCATTTAGTGACATTTCAGATGTGTAGAGCATCTTTCTTTTAGTGTATAGAGCTCAGACATCAAAGCTAGCCATATTTAAATATTGTAACAGTACTGTCCTTGGTACAATATAATGTAATATGTGTTTCATACCTTTCCAGAAATGTAGGGTGTTCATTGCACTATAACATCACATCAGCAGAATGTACTGTGCCTGACAGTGATGTATTGTGCATAGCACTTTGGTAGAACGTCTCATTTAAGGTTGTATTCACATATGACATCCTGCCTATAGTTTTCAAATGTGTCTGAAAAAATACTGTCTGCAACAGGCAAAATTCTGATGCAACGCTGACCAACATTCAACAAAAACCAGGTCCAGGTTTTGCTCACTAAAACATGATTGTCCCACAATAATCTTAGAACAGTAACACAGGTGGAGAATTTCTAAAAAAGGGTCTCCATATTGTGATCAAATTTAGATCAAAGAAATGGCATATACAAGCGTTGTTGTGGCATTAGTGCAAGCTACTGTTTGGTGAGTCTTTGATAGCATTGCATTTCTTTTAACCTTGATTGTATTGTGTTTCTGTAAAACCCTGTCGGATTTGTACCCTGCTAAATTATCCCAGCCACTGATCTTCTTCTTCTTCTTTCATTTGAGGCAGCCGCCTTCAACTGGCTGAAGATTCTGCTGCCTATACGGCTAGTACGAGACGGGGTTTGCCAGGCCTCCATCCGGGTGATTTGTAGTGAATCACCAACTTCCAGACAGTATTAGTTTTTGTACCATCGCACACCAGGGCATGCCCCTACTCTTTTTCGAAAGGTGTGGTGGGTTCTTTAACGTGCGCGGGGTATGGCTCTCCCCAAACACGGGACCTCCAGTTTACGTCCTATCCGAGGGATGGCCCTAACCGAGGCTAGGTACTCATTTACACCTGAGTGAAGTGAGGAAATTCGTGTAAAGTGCCTTTCCCAAGGGCACAAGATCGGTGACATGGTTTGGTATCGAACCCAGGACCTCTAGGTCCTGAGCCGAAAGCGCTACCGCTGCGCCACACGACCCAACATGATCATGAGTGTGCATCCCTGAACCTCTTACAAAAAGCGTGATTCTGATCATTTGTCCCTGTCCCCTTGGTTGTGCATTGTAATTTGTATATTGCCCTGTTCTACATAATGTTTTATATGTGTACGATTATTGTGTATATTGTGCGATTCGACTGAACAAACCAGACTATACACTTGGTCTTGTGTTGGTGTGATAGTTAAGAGCCCTAGTCCTTCCTTTAGACCCACATGCCACAGTGTAGAAGACCTTTGCAAGATATTAATAAGACAATACATTAACTGATCATGAGGTACAATATAATAAGTGTATCTCCCTGTACCAGGTATAGTCACAACAAATACAAAACTGTCTTCCTGTGTTAATAGTTCTAGTTGAAGGTGGTCAGGCATTTTTGTGACACCTTGGGAGAGACGAAAATGTCCACATTTGTGGAAACATTGGGTTTTCTTGCATCTGAGCTTTAGTGACAAAATTTTCCAAGAAAAAGACATTCATATCCTGTAACTTAAGACTACATTTTCAATCTGTTTGTTTTTTGTACTGTTTAACCATTGTAGTACATTGTGTTGTTTCCTTGTCCTTCAGCTTTTATCTAGTACGTAATGCCCACACGTTAACCATTTAAAAATCACTCTAGCAAGAATTCTAAGTTATGCACATACAAGCAGTGAAACATTACATATTGGAATTCCTGAAGGCCTTCAACAGTGCCCAAATCCTCCCCCGTTCGAATCACTCCCACCAAAACATTGGAAATCCATTCAATTTGGAAGTCCAGCAGACCGACTGGAATGCCTGTGCCGGCCTCTTTCCGGCAGCTACACACACACACAAGGGCATACATCTAGACTTTTAAGGCTCGGCGGAGCACGATTCCTGTTCCAACCAACCTTCAGATTGTACAAGGACCGTATAACTGGCCCCATCATCTTTAACTGCGATGCTGACATGATCAGAATGCAATAGACAACGGGACAGAATGGGAACTGGGAGCTTTCCGCATACATAACTACAGTTGTCTGCTAGCGATTGAGAACAGACTCACCTGTACTATCGCGGTCTTCGATCGAACCGGGATGAAGAATATCGGATAATTTCCCCGTTTAATGACATAAAACGGCAGAAACCGATCAGAACTTATTACTCTGAAGGATCGCCCAGTACTGTTTGGGACGGTACGTGAAACACAATGCGGCACCGCCCGATCACCTGTGCGTAAGGTGTAACATAACACACTAACATGCACGTATTTTGTGTCCATGACAACTCCAAACAAATTAAAGATGCTTCTTGAGGAGTTGATACGCAAGAGTCGGCAAGACGACTCTTTCGAATTCTTAAATTTCTAACATTTAGACTCAAGCTAGCGTTACCTACCTTAAGGTTTGCTTCGAAATGAATCGTTTTCTCTTGTGTAGAAGGCCATGTCGCGACTGTATGAAGGCGGTGTGTAGAGATGTTAAGGCGGCGGGCAGGTTGGATCAGGTAGCTCAGGTGGCGCGCGCCGCCGCACGGTTTGCTACACGGGCCGCAGATGATTGGTGTGGTCAGGGGTCAGCCCCGCCCATCTTTTCGGCGGGACAGAAGAAAGATATCTGCAGTTCTATCAAGAACTGAAGGAGGTCGCGGCTACACCGTCCTTGATATAGCTGTCCTTGGTTCTGAAGTAGAGTTCCATTACTGATCCGTTTAGTTACATGCCGTTGTGTACAGGAAAGCTAACGATTTTATCAATGATGTGTATTCTTTTTTGGTAACGTCTTGGCGAAAGAAGGAATCGGGTTACTTGTATGTTGAATTTAGGCCAATGGATAGGCAACAAATCTGAGTGATCTGCGCAATACAAACGTTCTCTGTTTGATGCCGTAACGGTCCTTTTCTAGAGTAGGAGAGCTAGGGCGGAGGGTCACTCGTTTTAATCAGGCTATAAGTGTGGGTAATGAAAAACCCCGTCTCCTTGTACGGTTGTATGCTACAAAGACAACAAACAACACAAATCATGTGCCTTTGAAAGGTTTATTATACATATATAAACTTGGCGTGTCTGTACAAGAAATACGTCCTAAGAACAAAATACATACTTAGATACTGTGCGTACCACCTTTGTTGAGACTTAGCTCTGTCCAAAGTACCCTGGTAGATTAGATTTTATCCAAATTCAGAGCGAGTACCATGGGAAAAAGAGCACCTGTCGACCAAATATTGAGATGATACAGGCGATAAGACTACTCTACTTGTTTACTTCATAGTAAAACAAGACGTGTTTGCTTACATTTGATAAAGGAATGCCACAGGACCGCTGCACTATCACTGTACTCGTACAGCTGAGCATATATTTTGCACTACTGGAACTGAACATATTTTATGCCCGTGTGTACATGTGTGCAACTGGTACAAAATCTACAATTCACCAAGCGTCTCGCACAGTTTCGACACTTTAAAGCTTCAGTTGTCGGTGCCCAATGTCCTCAATCCTTTGCTCAGTAGAAGTCCGTTTGATAGTTACAAAGGTCCACAGGGAACGCCGACTTTTTGCACGTCTTCCCAACGGCCTCTGTTGAATTGCGTCGGTACTGTAGAATAGAAGAATGTGTTTGAAATTAGAGAGCAATCAATGCAATTATCATTTGCAAATCTCAGAAGTAGAAGACTTCCTTCATAGTAACAATTCACACAATGTAAACGACGTACCCAATTTGTTGTCCGTCCTTTGATGTCCGGTAGGTGGCGCTTCAGCTCCTGTCGTTAGAGTTCTTCCTCTTTCTTTCCGTGTTTTGGAACTTTGTGACGGTTATCCTGACGTTTCCACACGGGTCGAAACGTTGACTGTGCAGCTCCTGTTCGCGTTTCGTCCTGCCCTTGCCGCTTCCTTGTCCTGTAGCCACGAAAAACAAATGGTTAACAAATCTAACTGAGGGGATATCGGAATCCGTTCAAAAAAGTTAACAGGCTGTGTCTAGCTTCCTCTATTCGGTACAAGTTCCCCATTCCTGTTTTAACAACAAATCTCTCTTCATGCATAATCCAAGGGTCTCATTCCACTTGTCTTGGTTTGAATTTTAAGTCACCGTACAAGGAAGAACGTCTTATCAGTACCAAAAGCAAGGCACTGGAACAGACGGAAGATCAAGTTGCTTGCCTCAAGCACTTTGAAGGCATCAGTGGGATGTGTGGAACGTGCTTCTTATCTGAGTTTCTACGCTCTAGTTCATTTTAACCAATCCATCTACTTTTTTATCATAGAGTTGGTCAAACCAGGTGTTAGCAAATGAGTGTTTAAAATCCATTAAAACGACGAAGGAATACACAATAATGTTTTGTCGTCCCGGGTAATTGAATGATAGCACCATTCTGATGTTTTGCTTAGCTCTACGACCACTAACAGAGACTACATTTCCAAGTTAATCATTTAATTGCTTATCCTTTTACCCAACGAAAACAAATTTAACACCTGAGGCATAGCTGTTGAGTCTTAAGACTGCCACTTAGTTTGTAAAGCGGAACGGAATGCCAAACTCTTCAAACAACATCCCAACAAAAGGTCACCCCAAATTTTGTTCTGTTCAGTCGCAGAAGTACAAAAGTACAGGTCACCACCTGTCACGGGTTGAGAACAATGGTACGATTGTGACTTTCCCAGGTACAAAAATCCCCAGTATAAACTAGTTGTTTGAAGGTTAAAGTGTAGAACTATGTGTGTATGACCCTGTGAACCTATGCATCCGCTTTTCTCACGAACAAGTCTTCGCCAATTGTTGTATCAACAGAAACATCGCGAGGAAGCCTAAATTGAGAATCTTGACAATGTGACGAGTCGAGTGTTTATCGGGACAAGTATGCCACCTTCCTCGCTGCCAGACAAAATGTCGGGGAAGAATTTGTCCAAATGCCCCCAAACAATGGCAAGTCGCCAAATATTTGTACTTAAGTCTGGGGTGGCTGCTTCGGTCGCCTTTTTCTCGGAAAGGTTTTTAACGTTCTGTGGGCTGAAATACATATTTCGGGGAGCAATGATTTAAAAAGAAAAGCTCTATGTACATATTCCGTTCTGTACTATGTAGGGGAGCACTGAGAGAAAAATACCTAGCTTACCTGATGCAACTATTTTGTCAGTGTCGAAGTTGTAATACTCGTATTCGTCATAGTAGTTGCTCTCGAAGAACTGCATACCGTCCTGTGGACTCGACATGTTGAAGTACGTTTCGGAAAACACGAGAAAAAACTACAAAGTTTGCCCCAAAAATGGCGGAAACGATTCGAAAAGGTAGATCTGATAGCCAGGCGACCCAAACAAATGTGGGGTCTGTATGCAACCCAACCTGTTTTTATCGTCTGCAGCACCAAACAATGATGTCACCAACACGCCGCCCCATTGGACGATCAGTAAGGACATCTCAACCGGTGTGGCACAGCGGAACCAATCAGGAACGTTGTTATGTGGGTGGATTTGTTTTGAAACATAGAGACGGGAGTCCCATGACTGTGCTCCTGGTCCACGTGGCTTGTTGTAACGTCCACAATGGTTCATCTAGAAGGTTCAAAGTACCGATTTCGTCGTCATGATTCAAATAAGCTTATCTCAAGGGGATGACGCCGACCAATGATTCACCGGGGTGCGTGTTTGTGTGCTATTAACGCAACTGACGCAACAGGTGGTTTTTCCAGGGGTTTCGATGGGAAACTAGCGGGCCTGTAGCTAAACTTTTGTAGGCATGTTTTCTCTGGACTAACTTCCTTTTTCAGGGCGGAACAAGTAAGTATAAAACCAACATAATGACAAAACTGGAAAAAAACGCGATTTACCATGATAGTTTTTTTTTCTGAATGTCACAAAATGACAACTCATGTAACAGAGTTTAACCTTCAAAAGACCATAAAATTGACTCACAATAACAGACGATGAGCTATTGAATCAGCCTTCTAGAACTTTCCATTCCTTCCCAAATTACGTATTATTGCATCACACAAGCAAAACTGGTACTTTCCCCCACACCCTTTAGCGGTTCGTAACCAATTCCAAGTCGACCTAGGCATGTTTTTCTCAAGACTACCTCCCTCTTTCTAGGCGGAACAAAAAAGCCGAAATCATTACAGAATTTAAAAAAATACCCATGTGTTGCCAAGTTTTATCTGCAACCACATAAAGTAGTAACAGAATATTAAGCCAGACAATTTCCCGCCTTGATGTGTCCTTAAAACACCTTAAAACACACAATAACAGAAGATCAGAAACTTAATCATTGGAGCCTTCTAGAATTCGAACTTTCCATTCCTTCCCAAATCGCATATCATTGTTTTATCACACGAACAAAACTTGTACTTTCGCCACACCTTTCCTCTGAATTCTATTTGATAAACGCACGACGTAACGATACAGGAAAAAAACATCAGACGATAAACAATGACGTTACAGGAAACCGTTAGGTTACCGATCGATAACCTACGCGATGAGTGACTTATAAAAGAGCCCTTGTGGACGGTAAGGGTCTAACTGCATGGCGTCTGAATGTTGTTATTTGTAAGGAGTGGTCTGGTACATACGTGTTCTTGTTGGTATGCCTGGTTCTGGGAAATGCATTCCACACGTCACGCACTTGAAACGATCGGCCAAGTTTTCACACTCTGGGGACACAGTAAAAACGCGTGGAATTTTTCATCTCTGTCAAATCTAGAAAGGATATTAGTCTTTGCTCTAGACATGGTTTAATACATTGTCGATACCCAATTATGTTGTTGAATTCCCCAATCACAATTTTCTGACGAGATACCAATTTGTCCTACAAGTTTATTAATGTAATCTGCCGATTAACCCAGCAAAAAATGACGCGCGACATCACAAGGCCCACCACACATCTGCTTCGAAATGAATGCTTTCAACCACCTGTTGGATTGCGCACATCGTCTACGTATTGTCACGTTTCTAAACAGGAATTTCTTTGCTTTTCTCACACTAATCATTCTCCAATACACGTTACATCCGTGAAACAACGCTGCCGTGTATAAAATATAGCCTCCACCAGGCCTTTCTGTGGGAATACGGATCGTAGAATTTCGGCAAAAAAAGAGAGTAAAATTGGCCAAGGGAGTCCGGTCGCGGGAGGTAGTTTCTTTCCCTCCGCGGCCCAGTCAAACCCACAAGGTGGCCAAACTCCCCTGGCAAATATTCTCCTATATATTGCCAGCATATTTAGTCTGGTAGAGACTATATAAAATATATGAACGCTATTTGGGTTGTTAGGTGGGATCTGCCACGTCCGCAAATATTTGAACTAATAGAGCGAACAGTAAATGTTTACCAAACTCTTCGACCGGAACGAACAAAACAACTCACACAGAGTCATGGCTATGTCTAGACAATGGCAAACAGCTAGGCGTAACAGACGGTCAAGTACATTAAGTACAGAAGGCCGTTGTAAGAGGTTTGAATTTAAAGGATCGCTGTAAATGTAGCGGCAAATTCAACATCCTGTTTTTGAGCACAGTAGTTGTAGCATAGCGCCATGAATGGATCGATGTGGCATAGCTAGGTAAATATATTTTAACGGGTAAACATAATCTAAGCATGGATAAAACCTCTGGCTTGTTGTACGAACATATCAATGCAATAGTATACAGTATTTCATATTTTCCATAGCCTTTGAAATCGGACACATCTGATAGTTCCATAATCAAAAAATCAAAATATATCTGTTATATTTTGACTTTTTGCTGTTGATATTTAAAGAACTCCGCTAAGTATCAGTGACCTTTTTCAAAAGTGTGCAGGGATTATGTCTCCATCCCTCTGCCTATTTTTGTTCTCTATCAACAACATTGTTTGGACTGAATCCAAGGTAAGGACTAAACCTTGTACCAAAATAACAGTACGTGTCTACCTTGAAATTTCAACATAACATGATGGTTGAAGAGTTCAATTCAAAGTTGAAGAGTTCACAGAAGTGGTAAAAGAATTTCTCAGACAATTATCAAATGTTGAAAAGGACAAAAAACAAAGAATTCTTCTCTTATTTCAATGTATCACTTTAATGCACAATAGTGAAAATGAAAATAGTTGATGTTACAGTTTGTTATACCTGAAACATCCAATTAATTCAAAGACCTGTACAAAGTACATGTACTAGTATATACTGAGATATGAACAGTTGTATTAAGCATTGATAACAGCAATAAATATTTATTATTTTAAGTTGAGAAATTGCACTGCCCAAATTATAGGAATCTATTAAATTACATAATCAATATATCGTTAATTGAAACAATGAAGCAACCATCACTAACTTCCAGTTGTACATGCACACCACTATGAGACTTGGAATACTAGTATCTATTTCAGTATGACCCAGTATAATGTACATGAAATATAATAAGTGCATTGGTTTCTCCCGATCAGCTCTTTCATTCCTAGTATGCTAGTCTAATTATCAATAATTCATACCACATAACACTGCTATACAATGCTACGCAACATAATTATGCATTTGATTATAACAAAAATACATGATTTTGGAGATAATACAGTCACTAGGTGCAGAGCTATCTGAGTTTTATCATTATTTGTAACTTCTATCAAGCAGACAAGTCAAAGAATCTGTCGATTGTGGCAGAAACCTCCTCTGCAGAGTACTTGATGTATTTCTCAGGGTTCTTGGTGAACTGCATCGGCTCATACCTGGAAAAACAGTGAAATTGTATCATTATAAGGCTTTGGTTTCAAGCAGTATATCTTGTGTTCTATGATATTCAAGGATCTTACATGGAATGTGGCATCAAACAGCTGTGTGGTTAGGCTTTCTTGCATTCCTGGTTAGACGTTGTATATGTATCTGTATCTGTATAGCCATTACAACCGCCTTTCAGAGTAACACACCAGCTTTGCAGGCACGCGGCACGGCGGCAGCTGGCTGCATTATACCGAACGACTTGTTACACTTAACCCTAACTTAACCCAAGTGTCATAAGTGTAAGGAAAAACTGAAATACATTACTATTCTACATGATCAAAATCTGAAGATTTGGATCAGTTCAAACCATGAAGAACAACAGTGATATTATAAAACATGAGCATACTTCTCTCTGAAGGCTGTGTAGGCGGGTAGGATGAATTCCTTGTTGTCGTTTCTAAGTGACTGCCTCAGCTCGTGGTCCGGGATAGCGTAACCCTTCTGTGTACGATAGATGTCATCAAACTCCTGGTTGAAACCCTACAGGGAAAACAGAAAAGTTATGTCAAGTGAAATGGCAAAATGTCTGATCCTACTTGAGTTTGATCACACTATTCAGTTTTGTTCAACAGAAAAGGCTGTAACAAGTATTCAAACTTCAATTATCTGAATACATGTGGACGTGGATCATCTACTACTACACACAAAATATCATGAAAACTCAGTCACACATTTTGAGTTATCTTTCTTGTCCACAAACATTTCTATTGATAACGCAAATAAGCAATAGACAAGGAAATAAGCTATTTTCAACTAAATCATTATCCCCTGGAAAGAAGTAATGAAGAAATAACCAACAAACTTACCTTGAACCTATCCTTGATAGTCTGTCGCTCCTTGTCCTTCAGCTAGGGAAAGAGTTAAAAACATTCCTTTAAGATAAAAGCATCTGGACATGTTTCATCAATTGAATGTAACATATGAGCTGTGGCTTGAGTGGAGGACTGTAAGACTCTAACTGCAATGAAAAAAGACTTGGACTACTAGTATTTAAATACTGCAGAATATTGAATATTGAGTGACAAAAAAGGGCAGAGTAATGTTCTAAATCAAACAGGTGAGTGAGAAATTGATTGAATCTAAAGAAAAGGAATTTCAACACACTAACTCCTACGGAGGAAAATATATCTATCATCTGGGTATCCAAAAAAGAATGACTGATGTTTCTTAATTTTTGCATGTTACTGCAAAATACACTAAAGGTTAAACATTTTGATCTACTGTAAAATGTTTATTCTCTAAATCTGATCTGTGTTTTTAGTGCAGTACAATTACAAAACCAACTAATTCTCTAAAAAAGACTATTATAGACACTTGAAATGGACATCACACCATATTGCTAGAAAACAACATATTCCATGCTGGGCACCTCTGTGATAATGATCCACATTGTAACGTTAAGGCTCTATCTACTGTGCTTGTTAGCTTAAACTTGTTGGCCTGATTTACCTTGAATTTCTGTGGAATAGGACATTGATGAGGCTCGCTCACAACAGCAACAAGAACAAAACACACACACAACATACAAAATGGGTCAGGTAGGCCTCCTGTCTCCCCCTAACGGTACTGCATGCATCTTTATGCATCTATACAAAATGATGCCAATAGCTGGTACATGTAGTAACTAGGGCATGCTCTTTGTGTATAATATCAAGGTTAAAAGGTTCTGAGTGGGTAAGGGTAAGGGTTAGAAGCACAATGTTCCTAAAAAAAGGCAAGAGCCCTCTAGAGAATTTTTCTAGAATTGGCTTTTAGGGATTACGTTTTACATTTTGCGTCATAATGAAATCTAAAAAAAGTGTTTGAAAGGATCAAAGGCATTATATGTCATTGAATGGATGACGCTATATACTAGTAGCATTTATAAGGAGGGAGCAAGGGGGCAGTTTCTGACTTAAGCAATTAGGTAGGTAGGCTGATACTTTGCACCTACTAAGATTAAATCATACACTGGGGAGACAACAAGCCTTCTGTTTGGTCACACAAAAAGGAAAAATGAACACTATACAATACAAATTACAATACAATGAAATGAATTCATGTTTCATGCAAATCGTTTTTCATGCTTTCAAGGATCCATAACGAAGCATGCATGAACAAAACTACAACAACTCACTCCAGCTTTCTTCTATTTCAGATTTAAGGACAATCCTCTCAAGGGAACTTAGAAAAGAGGTAACTAAAATTAGTAGCAGCTGACCATGCCTGTAATACATGTAACTAAATACTGTACTGTAGGATCCTAAGGGTTGGGGCTGTGTAAAAATTGATTAAAATGAAATGAACAATTGACAGAAAAAAAAACACAGACTGCACAAACTATAGATTCGAAAAAAAATCTCAACATTTTTTTCACACAGCCCCATCTCTTCATTGCCCCCTGGTGAGTTTTGTTGGTATTACACGTGTTCAGACTAGACCGTACCTTGCCCATCTGGGGAGCAGCTCTCTGCTGGGAAACTGTCTTCCCACTGATCTCTAGAATGTGACGTAATACTCCACTCCAGCTGAAACAGGGAATTGAAGATTTTATACCATAAGTATTTGGGGTTGTGAACTGCTTGTTTTATTCATTAGGCCACACCAATTTAATTTCTTGGTTAACAGATTCGCCTGCTTCATTTGAAAATAAAAATAACAAGTAAAATCTGAGATTTTATACCTCCGGGCTTTTTATTGTATATTTCTATATGTTGTTTGTTATGTATAGTTGATGGTGTTGAATTTTATGTGTTTAGCGTTCCTGGTTGTGTTAACACAGGTCAACATTTTCATCTGCAGCCCATAACATGTACCCATGAACTTATGAAATTCTATTTAATCTGCCGCAATGAACTCGTAATGAAACTCAGAATGACAACCGGAACCGTTAAATCAGACGTTAAAAATAACGGCTGAAGTAGCAAGCCATCCTTATTGTCACTTCCTCCATTTTCCGCCAATTCTTCGTATAAATCGGGGAAGTAAAGGTCTGAATCCTCGGTAAAAATGCACGCCGAGAACGTCTGAGACCGTATACCGCGGTATTTGTAAGTTAGTAGTCGTAATATACGCCGAAAACATCCAAAACAAAGATTGCGCAAGAGTACGTTGACCCCTGACCCATTGACCAACCCGGAAGTTGCTGCCGATCACGCGTCCTGTGAACGCGTACTAAAAATACGCTCCAAACAACATTTGTTGCGCCTCGCATACAGAAGATGTATGTGCACAACAACAATTGTTGCGCGCCGCAAGACTAAGAATTTATTGAGACCCGTCACCCCTCTGTGCGACTGTGGACGAGACCGACTATATCTGACACACGCAAAAGATCGACGGTCGCGACCCACTTTCTCACTCAAGGGATGTTCTGGGGCAATCAAAAGGCTCCATTTTCACGCCCGAAAACACATATACAATAAAAACAAAAGAACGTGCATCATCTGCAGCCCGATAGCAAAACATATAACGAGTCTCAAAAGAATCCGTCCACTCAAACGCGAGGAATCGCTGCGAACGTGAAATTCTAAAACTCTCACAAAGCCCTTCCGCGGAAGGATGTCTCCTCCCCCGGAGGTAAAAATTCAGAATCAACTGCAAAATGCTCATATTTTGCCCTGAACAGTTGAAAACAGTCCTTTTCATCCTAGTTGTTACAGTTATTCCATCTTTCAGTGCAATGGTATCATTAAAAGTTCAAAATTCGTTGTTTAAATTTTGAACCAGCCTGGTGTGTTGATTTCATGGCTCCTATCATACCATTTTGGGCCATAATAGGATGCCTAGGCCTGTTTTTATTTTTTCATTTTTTTTCGCCCGCTCGCTCCATTATTTTTCTAGAAAAATCCGTTAACCAAGAAATTAAATTGGTGTGGCCTTATTGTGAATTTCTTGCTTGGTTCTGTTTTGACTTCCAATTTGACCTTCCTGTCAGTCTGTGTTTACAATCAAGGGTTTGTCATTTACCGTGACAATTTCACTAAATGGCCACCAAATCCTATAGACTTACTAACTACAACTGTAACAGGACAGTAATGTCTACCTCTTTGAGTACAATCTCTTCTGCTCCCTGATAATGTCTTCATAGTGCTCTACAATGTCGCTGGTCTGCAGCACCACCACTTGAAGCAGGCCGGAACTGCAGGCAAAGGGACACCATATCATTAGATTTTGCCTACAAATGTAGCTAGGGGTAGTATATTCCTTCACTGCAACTTATAAAGATACCAAAAGATAATATGTATACCACAGTCACCATAAACAGGTGCCCACCAACCTTTTTATAGTCTTTAAGATGTAGTGATAGTTATTGAGGAGGAAGATAGCTGTCAGGGCTGGGTCGTCATATCCCTTGGCCTTATTCTCCAGGTTCAGCTGAAGAGCTCCCAGGACCTTACCTGGAAAGGAGGAAGAAATGAGTTAGATTCAGATTCAGCTTAATTGACATTGGCATGACATGTTCGATGAAATTTAAAACATGAACTGAGCCAACATTCATGACAATATTCAAAATACATGTACAGAGAGCAGATAAAAAGTACAACATTTTAAAATGCGATTTAATAACCCTTTACACGGACAATATACATTATGTCCCTAAGTACAACTATTTATACATAATTTGCATATCGTTAGGAAGTAGTAAGTTGTAACACGGAGTTCCATGGTTGTAAGAATTAGAGTTAGGAGCAGACTAGGAAAGATTGCACAAGCTTGGGTGCTAATAATAGAGAGAAAAACATTGGGCTGTGTATAATACTCATTCCCACTTATAATATTGAGTACAACTATCAACAAATACTTTTCCTTCTTAAAGGTCAAAATTGCTTCAGAATCTAAAGAATCATGTGTTCAATAAGACCAGCATGTGTACAAAAAAATTCATGTACTTACCAATATATATGGACAGCTTCCTCTCATTGACTTCTGCAGCCTGCATGTCACGTCCTGCAGGGTCTGAAAGTTTATAGTGACACAGGAGGTCACCAACCCGCTTTCTTAAAGTTGTATTTTGCTTTCCTTAACTAAAGTATTCACTAAAATCTTCTTCAATCTTTGCATGTGAGAATACTTGACTGACTACCATGCAAAAGTTTTGATGTCCGGTATTCATAGCCTCCTGTGCAGGCTCTGGGGCTGGTGGGAATTTTGATACCGCGTTTTGAAGGGTTTTTAACACGTTTTTTTAATAGCTGGCCATCCTACAACCAGCCTCCGAGAGAAGGTTCCATTCCGCCCACGGTTTAGGATGGCCGGCTATTAAAATAACGCGTTAAAAACTCTTCAAAACGCTGTATCAAAATTCCCACCCGCCCCGGGGCCTGCACAGGAGGCTATGTATTCAACTGTTCAAATGAAAACAATTTCACTGGTTCTTTGAAAATAGAAGCTGATACAGACAAGAACTCAGACAAGATTAGCAGCATCTCTCTACTCATCATTTCTTAGTAATCTTACCATGCCTTACTACCCCGGTATCATGCCTGAAACATCTTAACGTACTTCACAGGACATCTTCCTAGCAATGTGAAAACTTAAATCAAAGGTACATAAACTCTAATAAAATACCATTGACACAACAAAAGGGTAAGCATTTTTGGCTTCATTTGATAATAAACTTGCAAAGAAAAGTTCTAAAGGGAAGTTGGAAACAGAAGAGAGATTGAAAGCAGGAGGAACTACACACAGGTGTCTACTGGGCGCCAGCCGGCAGCAACTACAGGAGGAACAGAAGCAGGTCAACATGTGGCATTCTACAGGGTGTGTTCTCACAAAGCAACGTGAACAACAAAACTAGTGGGAAAAACTTTGTATCATTGTGCAAAAATCTACGACAATGAAGGACATTTCAGCTCTAGTCATGTACATTCAGTGAGTCTTTTTCCTATCATAGATTCTGAGATTTATTGATGTCTAAAGAAACATATACTTGTCATCTACAAAGAATTACTATTTACTTAAATTTTACACTGCCCTGGTGCATGCTATGAACATATAGTAACTACAATTTGTATTTCTACTTTTAGATACAGTTTAGACTTGATGGTCACAAAGTTTTACACAAAGATATGAGACAAGGCTCTACTACAGTTGTACCAGTAAATCGTCCTCTCACCTTGTGCTGCCAACATCCCACCAGCTGTATGTAAGTATTCTAGAAGATTCTGAAGGAAGATCATAGCCTACAGTGATAAGAATATAGAAAAAAACACAATAAGCCATCAAGCTAGAATTCAAAATCTATGGTAGTACATAGTATTCTTACAATCTCTTACTTGTGTCACTGTAGTCATAGCTAGTAATGACTTACTCTGAATTCTGCATAGGACACATTTGAGCGAAAGATCTAGATGATATTGGGAGTAAACAATACAAGTTCTTACATTGCTGGTCAGCTCATGCACTGTCCCATCCTTGGGCATGTTGGACTGCTTGTCTGGGTCATTCTGTATGTGTGACAGAAAACATGAAACTGCAATGGCAAAACAGGGCTTGGGTTTCATGGTTTACAGTTTATCTATCAACCCTCTTATTTTCATTCTTGAAAACCCTCCAACAACCCCTGAATGGGGTATTAATGTCAGTATCTGTACAACTGAAACCAGCTGGTTCCACTCTCTTATTGTGCATGGAACAAAAAAGGAAAACTGAAGCAATCTTTGTGTGCAGCAGCTGATCAAAATTTGAAGCAGTCAGTCGATATGAAATTACCATTGCCATTTTTTATTTCAACGCGAGAATACCTTAATGAGAATTTAAGTCAATAAAAAAATGACTCGCCGGTCGAAAATTCTGGTGAGTCAATTTTCTTGAGTTGGAGAACAGTTTAAGTCTCATTAGGCCACAGCAAGTAAATTTCATGGATGACATCCTCTGCAGACTCCAAATCTAATGCGAGCGGGCGAAAAAAAAACAAGGCGGGCCAAAAAAAAGGTTCCTACATTATAAAATTTTGACTCAATCATTGAACGAATGGCTTTTATTTGGTGGGAACATCACATATACACAGCCATCATCACATATCATTGCATCAAAGTAAGAAACAAAACATTAAATCAGAGCCTTTTCTTGTCTCCTCTCGTCATAGTTATCTGCCATCCACCTTCCGGCATAGCAACAGACATCTTTGCCCATTTTCGCCATGTTGACCACTGTCAGAAGGCAACAAAATTTCTTGTTTTTTTTCCCCAAAATCAGGCGAAAATTAATGCGCGCGCCGATGTCATCCATAAAAATTACTTGCTGTGGCCTTATGTATTTTACCAACTCAGATGAACTTTCATGCTAATGAGGGTACCTTGATGGAGTCGATGAACTCCTCCAGTGCCTTTGCTCCTGTTGTGTCCAGGGTGGACATGAGACTGGGCAGTTTGTGTCCCTGTTCAGTTCCCTGTAGTGGAAAACAACCTGTCATCATCTCAGCTTCAAGTTATTCAGCCTCAGAGAAGTACGAGATATTCAGATTATTGTTCTCTCATTATCAGAACCTGATATCAATGCCAACATGGAGTTAAAATACTACAATACTGTATAACTTGTATCTCATTTTAGCCACAATGAATTTCGTCTCAGAAATAATGTGATGTGAAAAAAAGGATGTCTGACTAAAAAAAATGTTGCATTCTAACCAAAACATAGAAGTTGTGACTATGACTTAAAATCTACATATTTTGGTCCACGACAGTCAAATATGATGCACTAAAATATTAAACTATATATATATATAGTAATATTTGTAAGATGTTAGATAACATGTATACTTGAGAATATTGTAACAGTGGGGTGTTTATAGGCACTACCAACTGACCCAGCCGCTGGGTCTAGACCATTTTGGCCGAGTGGTTAGAGCATCGGATTTTGCTCGGGAGGTCGTGGGTTCGAACCCCGACCCGGGACCAGGGGTTTTTATCTGTTTCTACTTGCTACTCCTGTTTCTTACAGTATCATAGAAGACGCCTCACCTCTAGTGCTTTCTCATAGTCTGGGTTGATGGCCCTCAGATGTTTAAGAACAGGGAAGATGGACAGAACAGCTGAGTAGTCATGTTTACCTATACATCTCTTAGCAGAGGTGGCTATGTTCTGTGGGAGACAAGGGATAATCCATTAGAGAATATAATTGTCACATATCAAAGTTGCCATTTCAATTTCTGACCATTTCTTCTTGTGTACCAATTCTCAGCCTTTTCATAGGGTTATAAAGAAACCAAAGAAACAGTTACAGTCAATACTGCCTCAAATGACCACTCGCATCTATGTGGTAAGTGGAATGACAAGTGTATAGACAGGGTTGCTTGTGTCAATCATATGAAGGACTACCAAAAAGTGGTCACATTGGCCAGGTGGTCCTTTTGTAGATGCGGTCACTGACTGATCATGACTAATTTTTAAAAGAGAAAAACTCGAAAATATCTAGTTCCAACAAACCCCTATTCCAATGATTTATATAGTATACACACACACGTATAATAAAAAGCAGGACGACAAATACAAAATGTATGTGTTATCTGATTGCAGCACTAACCTCCACATCTGCCACCACACCATCCATGGACTGTTGGACCAGCTGTTCAAAGATTTTGTTGTGATCTCCCCGAGGGATCACACCTTCCATCAACTTAGACTCACTCTGTAAAAAAAAAAAAAACACAGAGAAGTCAGGAATCATACACATAATTGTCATATTCACACCAACCTCATGCACATCTTTGCAAGTATGAATTGTCAGGCTCTGCTCATTTGAAATGCTATCACTCACTCATTCACTCACTCGTGTGGCTCAATGGCAGAGTGTTGAGCTCAGAACCTAGAGGTCCCGGGTTCGAATCCTGCCATGTCACCGATCTTGTGCCCTTGGGAAAGGCACTTAACACGACTTCCTCTTTTTACACAGGTGGAATTGAGTACCTAGCTTCAGTTAGGGATGTCCCTCAAATAGGACACACACCCCATGTATTTCAAGAACCCACCACGACTTTCAAAAAAGAGTAGGGGCATGCCCCAGTGGGTGATGGTCAAAATACCAATATCTGGTGATTGACTACAGACTCCAGGAAGAATAGTGTGATTCCCACAGTGGCACTAATAGAGATACTAAATACATTTGTAAAACAAACAAGACTCTCTAGTGGTTTTAAGTAAAAATGTCCAGACCCCCTACCTGCATGAGTTTGAGTAGTGCAGAGATACAGAGGATGCAGGTGTCTGTCTCCGTGTCAGACACATCGTCTTTCAACTCAGCCACAGCAGTAGAACCCTGCCGACGTGCTGGGAGGGAGGCAAGCTACAGTTCAAGGGACTTTCACATACCTAGAACTGTTGTTTTATACTTCATAACTGTGTTAATAGTTCGCTATTTCGGACGGAGGCGTGGCGAACCCCGTCTTGTATTAAGCTAACGAAAGGGTATGCCACCTCGTAAGGGGCGGTATAACCCCGACCAATACGGTCGACCGATGATGATGATGAATAGTTCGCTAGGCTTGGGGGTTCTAGGCTGTTGCTATTTAGGTACTTTTGTTGTGTACAACATCTTACTGAACAGTATAACACAAAAAAAAGTACTCAAATCTCCTACATTGAATATTATTTTTGGTTTGTTTACAAACATAAGTTAACATACAAATACGTTTTAAATACTGGTTGGTATTACAGCAAACAGAAAAAGCATCATTCCTGAAACTTGAGTTGAAAATAAGTGTGTCTATTCCTTAAAACCCACCTTTTCTGTCATACATCTTACCTGTGTCTAATGTCAGGGAGGAATGCTTCATGATGGAAGAGCCAGCTTTCCGGATTATACTAGAATACAACCGTAAAAATGTTACCTCTCAATGATCAGGTAACATTTGCAAGTTTATCAGTAGCAATTGGACAATTGAAAAATACCATGTAGCACAATGGTTTCACATCTAGCACATAGCATTTCTGCTTTATGAACTTTACCAGGATTTAATCATACATACGTTCTCCCTTTCAGGTAGGCAGTTTTCTTGGTGGGTGTGTCCTTTAATGCCAGCTTTCTGCTACCTCCCTGATAGAATTTGAATGTGAAACGTGACTTACTAGTAGTTACCACAATACAAGTACAGTATAAAACTTATTTACATGGCCATACTGCTATGTTAACCTAACCCTGTAACCAATAGAAAATTGGTGTCCAACTTCAGTATGCTTAAGATTAAAGCCATGCTTCCAGCAAATAGTGTGCAAATATTTTATCGTTTGTGACATTTTACCTGTTTTTCTTTTTTTAACTGTATGTGACAGGAATACATGTATTATAAGTATGTTGAATAAAGTCCTACTAGTTCTCAACAAACTAACTTTAGTTTATCAAACAAATTACATGTATCAACATTTCAGAATATTTTCTGTTATTCTTACAGAGGCAGGTGAAACTCCTGCTGCTGCCCCAGTCTTTGCCTGGTGTTGTTTTAACCTGCAAGGTACAATAATAATAATAATAATAATAATAATAATACTCAAAACAATAGATATGGTGTAGAAGGAATATTTAACATAATACAGAATTCACCAACACATGCTCTTCCCAAACTACATGTACAGATGCTCCAAACTGTTCTTATAAAAATACTACATATACATGGTATTTTCCCCTTTATTTTGGTTAAAGCATATTACTGATACCAGTTGTGCTATGGAATAAGGATGCATTATCATGCATACATTTGTATGCTTGACAAATACTAGCAGCTAGACATAAAGAGTAACTGTAATACTCACCCATCTAGGGACCTGATCAGTGTGTTTGACCTGATTTGGGCATACACGTTCATGAAATCTGGAAAGAATTGAAACAATACATGATTTACCACCTTTCATATCTGGTTTTAAAAAATAACAATCAATCATCTAGAAACTATCGTTTGAAAGCATCTAGATCAGTAAGAAGATAAAATACTAGTATCTTACCTGTGCTGTTTTGTGAGATGAGCCAGCTGGAGATTTCTGTTAATTCTGCAACTGTCCTCTCTAATGAACACAACAACACCTTGTGAATACATGTATATGTATAATATACATGTATTTGCAGTATACATGTAATAGTATAATACACATCTAGTACAATAAGAAGAAATGACTATGATACATGTACTCATACTATCCTGACTTACCTGGTAAATGCTCCAGAGGAATATCATCTGAATCTGAAAATACAGTAATCATACAGAATGTTTATGAGTAAGATGTGGTCAGTGTAGTAAGTTACATAAGCATAAATCATATCATCAATACATGGATATCATTTAGGAACATACATGTACATGCAAAAGTCTAAAGATAAACATGTACATGTGTCACGTAGTAGATGGAGTAGATGACGTAACGGTTAATTTAATATCTATATTAATCAATATAAATCCAACACTGAGGACATTCAAGGTCATCCACCATTCAAGGACACTGTTTACACTGTAAGGACATCTAAGGACACAGTCTAAGGACACAGTAGGAATGTAAGGGTTAATGGGTGGAACATTGAGGTTACACGTCTATGGTAGGTTACGTAAGGTAGGAGCGTAAAACATAACTAAATATGGTAATAGTCCCTTCTTCTAGGCCACATAACACAGATTTAGGGACAACTTCAAGTTCAGTAATAAGAAGTCCATTCATTTAAAAAGTAGTAAACAAGTCCCTTAATTTAGTTCAAGGTAAAACAGAGTTGTCATCAGAGAGATAGATGCTTTCTTGAGTCAGTCTTCTCTTGAGCGGAGCGAGAGAGGCTCATACTTTGTGTAACTCCGTTAACTGGGGAATAAACCAAATTAACAACTACAACTTTCCGACTAATCCTTTGTGGACGACGCTCCATGACCACCGTACTAGAAGGGAGCATCGCCACACATGTATACAATTATTGAAAAGAAGTACTAGTAACTTATTGTACATGATTATGTACCAAAGTTCTAGCTTATAAAGATAAGAGTTCATAAGTGATATCTCAGTCTTTCAAAATCTAATTGTACAAGTAAAAAAGCTGGTTAGAATTGAAGATGATCATGGATATTTTATTCCTTGACTTATACTTACCATCTTCTGTCCCCAGCATGTCCAGTATGGTGACCGCCGGTACGGGCCGGCTGTGTCTGGTCAGCAGGTTCCGGAACTCTCTCTCCAGCTGGTCTTTCCCTGACTCAAACAGTTGTGTCTACACGTGGAAAAAGAAGGCATTGTGCCCTTGGACATTAACTTGTAATCTGTTATTGTAAATGTTTTTAGGGATAATTACAATGTAAATCAGGATACATGTACATGCATTTAATTGGGCTTTTGATACATACATCTATACAATATAAATTTACCTAGCACTTTGAATTAGGTTAAATTTGGTAGGTAAAGATGATAAAGATACAATATACTTTAAGTCCTGATTTTTTTTCTATACTAGTACTATTATGTTCACTGTTTTCACTGTCACTTCTGTATTATGAACTTATCATTACAGTTAACAAATAATTCCTGGACTTTCTTTTTCCTGCACCTGTTGCCACCGTGAATATATAGTTCCGTGAACATGTCCATACAAATGTATTTCTCAGACCACAACATTTTGCTACCGTGAACATAAAGTGAATTACAATACCAAGTGGACTGATTTCTTACCACTGTGTGCAGTTCAGGACTGCCAGGGTTGTTTTCACTGAAGAAGTTGACAGCGTTCTGTACCCTGTCCATGCTCTGGAGGTACGACTCCAAACGACCTGTGGGTCTGTAGGGCAGAACATGGCAACACAAGACTTAGGAACTGCCCACAAAAGACATATACATGTATACAGTACTGTAAATCGTTTAACTTTTGCTGTGCTTTTTATTTCTGCAGCTTTGCGGTGACCCCTCCACCATGTACTCATGACACAATGAATACTAGTATGTCTTCCTTGTATGCCTACTGTAGGACATAATTGTTTCAACTATGAAATTAAAACACTGTGAAAACCTTCCTTTCCCTCCTACTGTGAAAGAAAACCACAGTAAAAGTTTCACAATATACATTAGATTGTCATTAGTATTAAAACAGATAACGTAGACACCATGATCACCTGGGCACACCTGTAGATGCACACAATTATACACGCACCAACACCATGTGCATGCAAGTACAGTAGTACAGTGTGCAAGGTGAATTACTCTCATGTACATTTACCTTATGTAATAACAATGATCACCAATGACACACCAGAAACCAGACCCTAAACCAGAAAGAAAATGAGTACAGAAGAATTTTCCTGTATGAAATAGCTGCTGACCCATCTGGAGGTTGGCTGTCAGACTCTTGGCTGGGATATTTTGGAGCGAGTGGGTCGGGGGTACCGTAAGGTCTGTATACAGACATGGTTTATAATATAAAAATTAGAAGAATAAGAATTTACCATAATAGACCTTAGAACTGTACTACAAACATTTACTTGCATTGCAATATTGTTTGCATTATTGAGGTTTATAGTAAACTTTATACATGTATTACAATGTATTAAGATGATACATCAGCAGTGGTTTTAATTCTTAAAAAAAAGGTCATACACACCCCTCTCGGATGGTTTGCTCCACATCCTTGGCTACATTATAGAAGCTGATGACGTGGTCTAGAGAGGACAGGGTCTTGTCAATATCTGAGGGGTTTGGTCAAGAACATAGTCAAAAATATAAATGTACAGTAAGTAATGACTTTCGGCAAACCCTAGCCATAAAAACCAGTGACAATGGCATCTGTACCGTTGTGTAAATGTGTTTTAATGTTATGTCCTTGCATGTGAATATATCAATTTATATCACTGTAGTATATAATGTAACTTGCAATAAATAAATCAAAGAGGACTGTCATTGGCTCTTACAAATAGTTTTTTACCAACCAGAATTTGTTGTTTGGGTTTGTGCTTATTGTACATAAACAGGATAACTAGAAGCTATAAATGAAATTTTATGATTCCTTTTTCATGGGTAAGAACCAAGGGCTATCTTCCCTCTAGTTTTACACCATGGCTGTTGATGAGGCTGAAAAAGGATACTGTCTTGAAGTTTCTGAAGGTTTTTGGTGTCCCTGTGCACTGGCACGATGGTGTCCTCTAGCTTGTGTAAACGGCTACTGAAGGATTCCAGTATAGACACCTGTAATGTATACGTAAGAAATTCTTACTGTTAGGAACATTGTAATAATTATTATAACAAGTACTTAAATATTGAACATTCAGCCAGTAGTGCAAAACAAATCCTTATCCAGGAACGTCCTGTCAATAGTGCAAAAATATTCTTGAATATTGTTTATTGACAAGAACATCCTGACAAATAATTCACTATTTCCTCGATAAAGAAAAAAATTAACGTTATATAACGTTATAATATTTTACTCACCATGTTTTCCGTCAGCTGGTTGCTCTTGTTAAGACTGTCTTTCAGAAATGCCAGCTTCTGTGTCTCCTGTGTGTAGGAGAAATACGATTTTGTGAACTTACAGAAATATTATACCAATCTCCTTGATATACCTACATAGAGCAGAATTTACTACTATAAATTTTTGACAGAAAAATGGGGGAGGGGCACCCCAAAGTATCTCACCATTTGCAGCTTTTCGTCGATCTCCCGCTTCTTAGCCGACAGATCTTCCATCTTGGAAAGCTGGGGATATTTTCTCGCTCTGGTACAGAAATGCGCTATGTTCTCAACTCACAGAACGCGAGAAAATGTTGTTGAAATGCTACAATCTCTAAACAAACCATCCACGGTCGGCCATCTTGAATCCCTGTGGGAATTAAAGGGTAACAAGGAGGTTAGGCTAAATTCATTTCTTGCTCAAACTTTGATCAATAAACCTCCTTGCTTTGACCAACGAAAAGTTTTCGTATTGGTTTTTAATTCTTAGTAATCAGATGATAATTCATATGGCAAAAATGTATCAAACTTTAATTTTAGAAGCGAGAAATTACAAACTGGTATCCGCTTAAACTATCACAGAGCCTCCCTCTCCCAGCATTCCTTGCACAAAATGGCGTCCAGCGTGGGCTAAATTTTTGCCAACAAAAACAAATTTGGTATTTTACTAGTTTCAGTCAGTCTACAGAGGTTTTATCTAAATTCAGCTGCATTCAGAAGGTAGCCAAGATGGGGAGGAGGTCGATCAACACCACCAAGAGTGGGAAATACATGAACCCCACCGATCAAGCGAGTGAGTACCTCAACACCTAGCCAGAAAATAATTTTACATTTTCAACATCATTCATGGATGTCTGTATAATGTTACTTTCCTGACAAACCGTAGTCTTGTTAACATAACAGAAGTTTAAATGAGTTTAACGTCGTCTGGTACTTTGTATCTCCACATTTGGGGAAGATACTGTAAGTAATTTGTATACAAATGTATCTTAATACTAGTACTAGTAATAGAGTCAATCCATATAAATTTTCATGCATACCAGAAAATATTGACATAACATATTTTGTCCCTTCTCAGGAAAAATGGCTCGAAAGAGAGAACTGAAGAAAGTAAGTACACATATTCGCATTGCCCCTGTCATTTAACATAGCTCATATTTGTACATATTTGTAGCTCTTTTTTTTTTTCTTGTCCCTTGAATCATGTCCAAACATTCAACCCCAATGCTTTGAAGTCAGTTTGCAAAGAAATTGAACACCACCTTTGCAGACAACTTTTATACTGATACATTGTACTTGTTTTTGTCTCAACCATTAGAACAAGAAGCAGCGAATGATGGTTCGACATGCAGTACTGAAGTCCAAAGACCCAAAACAGATTCTGGTGGACATGGAGAAGCTTGACCAGATGGGTGAGCTCAGTGTTTAGTTAATCATTTTATTTCCAACGTATTAGTTTCGTATGTCTTGCTTACATGTAATAACGCTGTAATTATGTACCTGTGTAAGGTAGTTCAATGATTATTCCAACTGGTTTCTTTCCTCAGAGTTTGACTCAGCCCAACCCATCCGTCTGAACGAAAAAGTTCTGAGAGACAAGAGGAAGAAACTGAGGGAAACTTTTGACCGAGTTCTAAAGCTATATGTGAGTAGACTCAGTAGAGTAATACAAGTTATCTACATTTGATGGCATCTTTACTTACACTACATGACATAACATGGACACAACAATATTCAATTACACTGAAGAGTATGTATAGAGTTTTTTCTTCATCAAAGTTAATTTTGACCAATCTTTACACATGTTTGCTGTGTGGTTTTCAGGAAAAAGAGGATCCTACTCTGTGCGATGAAATGAAGAGAATGATGGTGGAATATGAGAGGAGAAGACAACAAGCAATCACATACTTTGGTAAGAACAAGCACTTTTGATATGTAGTCATGGATAGCATGACCACTGTTCATTCACTGTTGGCCTTTCATTAACTGGGCAAGAATGTTCGAAGTCTAACCCATTTATTTCCGTTGTTCCAGAGTCGGTGAAACATGCCCAGCAGGTGACAGTGGAAGACATCCCCCTCCCAGAGCAGCCTGACCTACCACAAAGTAGGACATCATTCCTAGTTCATATCATGCTATAATTTTATTGTACATTTTGTATTAGTGAATTAAATACATTATTGTATTGGTGTCTGGGGCTGTGTGTGTGTGAAGGAAATAAATTTACAATTACAGCGTGCAAATTTACAGTACAGTACAGCGTCCACTTGGCTTGCACCACTGTATCCGACAGATGCTTTTTAATTTTAGGTATTAATGGCTATTACTTAATATCAGTTAACCAAAGGCTGTTGAAATATTGTCAAAAGGCTTATGTATGTAACAATACTTAATTTGAGGAAAGTAGTAACTTATAGGTGGAGCAACCTAAAATTCTGATGGGCAACCTAATTTTTTGCCGTAGGTACTGGGCAACCTGGTTCAAAAAGTATTTTGTACACTGAATTATTGGACTTGACTTTCACTTGCTAATATCCATATATAGTTAAAACTAGAACAGAATTGTTGTAACTTGGTGTTTTTGTGTTTTTCAGATGTGTCCATGATTCCCCTGCCCAGTGACATTCCCCTCCCAGGAGCTCAGCCACACTCCATCCTCAAGAAGACTAGTGCCTATGGGTGAGCAGGGCAAAGCTTTATTCTCCTTATCATTGACCATAGTAATACTATGAAGAAAATAATAGAGAAACATGTAGTATTTCATACAGGCAGTTTAGCTGCTATTGCTGCTGGGCTCGAAATTTATTTTTGGGAATAGGTGCACTGGTGCACCCAACCTAAAAAATTGGGTGCACAAAAAAAATTTCTGGGTGCACCATACAAGATCAAATAAGTACCGGTAGAATGTCATCAAAAACTAATCATGTTACATTTCTAAAGAAAAGTACTATAACAATTGTAATATTTTTCTGACACTTAGATGTTAAGAATATGCTGTATACACCTATACATTTAACATCTTTAACGGAGGGGGCCCTGAGTTCGCCACTGTACCCCGAGTTCGCCACTTTGTGTTTCCTTTATTTTTTACGTGGAAAGGTAGAATGTTAGGGCTACTTCAATGATACTTCGAAACTAGGACAACCAAAGATTAATATGCATGTAGTATTCTGTTCAGGTCTAGTCAAGCGGAGATCTGCGTAACAACAACGGGGAGAGAGGACGCACGGCATGGGCACCACGTTTGGGTCGCGTGGCTGGCGACAGCGACCGTCTTCTATTCTCTGATTGTTTTAAATCGAAAAAATGGTTCTGGAAACTAGATATTATATGAAAAGACTTCTTAAAGATAACAAGAAACTGCAAAATAAAGATAGGATGGG
>NW_017802769.1:749547-756975 GCF_001625305.1 Branchiostoma belcheri
AATATAGCGAAAAACCGGCAAGGAGAATTGAAGCGCACGACATCGATTCGTACATAACATGTCGGATGATAATGTTGACGAGTGGAAATAAAAGTTCAACTTTAATAAAGGAACGTATTCCATTTGTGTATCATCGATATTGACACGAAATTGCGGCAAAACGAGAAGACGCACGGTAAGATAATCTAGGTCACTCACGTCGCGGTGTTCGGTCATGCTGACGGGATGGTCGCCAGCCAGCCGCCGATCTCAGTTGAACCCCGGCCGAAAAGAAATACCCCCGTAAGTATGAACGCAATTCTAAGAGGGTTATGAGTGGTAAGATTTAAAATGGTCCGCAAGCCGTGATTGTTCTTGATCGTCGTAACGTAGTGAATAACGTTATAACATGACAGTTGTGCTTCACCTGATGGTCAGTTCTAATGCACTTTCGGCTCTAGTGAAACACAGAAATATTCAACAAATGTTATATCCAAGCCGTTACACAGGTTCAAATGACAGAAATCTTTTCACTTCGTATCACAAATGTCTTTAAATATTAATAGATGCCGCAGAAAATTATTTTGTAGCGGGACTATACCAGCCAGTACTACGTTAAAATGCTGGGTAGGTGTACACGGCATGGCCCTACAATGATAGGGTTTTTCGGGCGAAGTCTTTGAAATATTTTGCTGCCCGCCGGTGGGTAGGGCCCATGTGCGTGCTGCTGTGGGCGTGACGCCGCTTTGTCTGACCAGGACGTGCCGTCGTCTTGGCAACGCAACGTGGGAAGCCAGCGGCCAGAAGCTTTTCATGCTGGGAAGTTTTTATTCCTTTGATTTTGTGACATGAGCAGTAGTTTACTAAACGAGATATTTTAAAGAACTTTTTCGCTCTCTCCGTTCAGAATTGCATGTCCCGGTAGCCCTTCGTTGTTGTTTTGGTTTCGGTGTCAAATTTTAAATACGCTAGCACATAAATTCTCCGACCATTCCCACTTCTCCGCCTCGATCATTTGTTGCTCACCGATGGGCGGTCAATCAGCGCTGACGTGGTTTAGAACGTGGCGAGCGGCGCCGCGGCACCGGCAAGAACAGTCCCCTTACGTCGGCGGAAACTTACCCACGTCTCTCGTTCCGATGCGCCGCAAAGTACTTCATTTAAAACAGCGTACCTGAAAACAGGAAAAGGGAATAATTGAGTTAACTGTTTTGAGGTGTGAACAACAACGTAGTCTACTCTCCTTGATGCTATTATATCACCAAATCCACTGCCCCCATCCACAAACCAAAAAAAAATGTAGGGAAAAATAACGTCCCCGGACGGTAGCAAAAAAACAACAACAACTTCTTTCTCCAGGCTCCTGCTCGACGGGTGCTGGTGTCTGGACGCCCGCAACAGTTCAGGCCGATGGGAATGCTGCTGAAACGTAGGACCTCGCGTCGTGCCGGTGAGAAGGGGCGGGATAATCCACAAAGAGTGCTCCGCCCTCCATTTCTCTGAAGTTGCCGTGCTGCGCATATGAGTGTAGCAGGATCTCGTGGTATTAACGCAAAAGTCACGCTGTATTTTTCCGTAATTACGCTTCTCCCTGCCAAATCTAACCAAGGACATTTTAGCCGTATTCCCGCGTTAATTTCGGGGTATTCCTGCGACAAAGTGGCAACTGTAACGTAGGCTGTACTGTACGTTCTTTCCTGGAACAAGTTGCCGTGAGCAGCATACGCAACACATTGCAACCCTTCACTTATGCGCCGTTAAATAGATGTTGGTATGGACTCTTGATCAAAGCTGTAAGTTTCAGTTTTACGTTGGTAGCATGATAAAAGTAACATTATATCAAATAAATACTCAAAAGCCCACTTGTATATTCATGGTTCAGTAATATGCTGGACTCTGGAACGCCGAACATGACCCACAGTTACGTCGCAGAGGACCGACCTTGTTACGTCCAAATAAATGGCGCGTTTCGTTCCGATGCGCCACAAAGTATTTGTTTTACTACCCCCAAACGAGTAAGCGTTAACTCTAGGAATAAAATCCAAAGGCTAAAAAACACTTTCAATCCATATTTTGATACTTCCTGACAAATTATAAAAAGTGGCGAACTCGGGGTACACCCTTGGAACTACCGCCCTAGTTACGTCGCAAAGTAGAAGGTTGACCCTTGACCTCAACGTTCGATCAATCACCATGGTAACACGTATGTAAAATGTCTAACAAAAACTCTTTCGACATGGCCATATATCATCAAGAGGTTCATGGAATTTTCCTTTGAAATGTGTGATTTATGTTTAAAAGTGGCGAACTCGGGGCCCCCTCCGTTACATATGTAAACCTACAAAAAATACTTGTACAAAAATTGGGTGTACAGCTCCAAATTTGGGTACACTAAGGTAAACATGCACCCTGTATTTCAAGCCCTGTATTGTTAACACCATTGAAAGTTCATTGATGTTTTTTGCACTAACTTTCCTTACTACAGATATGACCGGCCACCCCCTGGCCCCCCTCCAGGCCTCCCCCAGGGACTCCCCCTCGGTAAGAAACCCCCAGGCCCCCCTCCTGGTCCCTCCCCCGGCCCCCTCCAGGACCACCCCCCAGGTACATGCTGGATGAGGACATGGATGATGACAGGGATGAGGATGATGAGGCGTACGATCCTGAAAAAGGTAAGCTCAGCTGTGGGGTGCTTTATTATGTATCTACATTTATTTACTAGTACTAGTAACTTGGATGTAGACTAGTACTACTAGCAAACAAAACGTTTTTAAGAAATCTTCCGAAAACAACATAAAATGGAATTGCAGTGGCACCGTGGCAGCATTTTTAATCAAAGTGAAAACAAATCAGATAACTGTAGTGGTGATTGTGTTTACTTCTGCTATTTGGAAGAAATCAATACATCTGCAATGGAGTTTTAAACTATTGATGTTTGTTGTTCAGCTGGTGTTCTTATATACCAAGGCAGTTGGAATGCTATGGGTTTATCATTCTTTTTATACGCATATTCTTTTTGATACAGATTTATTTTTCTGTCTTTCCTGTCTGTCTGTCTGTCTTTTCTGACTTCTTCACATTGCCTACTGTTGGATGATGTTGCTAATTTCCTGAATCAAATGAGTTTCAAAGAATTTAACAGTCCTGTTTAGAGAAAGTTCTGCCCAATGCACAAGTAACTAGTGGATACATTACTTGTCAGTTTGTATATTGTCCCATATACATGTATTATAGCAAGCTTTCCAGTTCTTCGTCTTCCATTACAATTGCACCATATGCAGCAGTGCGCCTCTGCTGTTTGGGAACATTGCTTGTTTCTAAAGCTTCCCTCAGCCTCCTCCAAAACAGTGGCTCCTCCTTCGGGTCTGTGGGCCACTCTATGTACGTTTTCCTGCACATGAGCTTCCTCAGTCGAACGTAGGTGGAGAGGTAGTGTTCCGGGATGTTGTCCAACAGGACGAGGATCAGGACATCGTTTCCGTCTTCAAACAAGCCCATTTGAGCCAGGTGGAACTCTTCTCTACACCAACCACTCTTCAGGAAATTCCTGGTGACCAGACAGACCACCTTCCTGCTCTTCTGTATGTTCGTAATGATGTTTTCTACGATAGAGACTCCACCAGTAAAGTCTCTCTCGTGTATGCATAGTTTTAACCGCGGCTCTTCTTGCTCGAGTTTCGGCACCAGGCGTCTTGTGACCCACTTCGAATCCCTGCCGTTGTAGGAAATGAAGGCGTGGTAAATTTTTCGCTTACCGAGGGGGGCTTTGGGACGACCTTTCGCCTTTGACCTGAGTAAGTACCAGCCGTACTCGATGTAGTATCTGTTACGGTACATCACAAAAATGGCCATCATGTAAACGAGGATGAAAACGCTGGAGAGAATGGCGGCGTAGTATCGCAGCTGGCTGTGGCACTTTTCTGCTTCCAGGTCATAGTTCAGAATGGTGATCCGGCGGTCTGATCTTGGGTAGGCGCAGAAGTAGTTGGCGAGGTTGTGGAACACAACTTGGGTTTGGTTTTCACTGACCCATTTGATCAGCCACTCAAGGTTACAGGCACAGTTGAGAGTGTTGTACTCCAGGTTTAAGTCCTGTAGGTTCTTCAGCGAGCCCAGTCCTTTCTCGGTAACCATTTGAAGCTGGTTTAGCTGTAGGAAGAGTTTACGGAGGTTTCTCCATTGCTTGTATACTGCAATGGGTATAACACTAAGTCTGTTCTGAGACAGGTCGAGTGACTCCAAATGTGACAAGTTCTTGAAAGGAGCGGGGCTCATATTGTGGAACTCGTTGTGTCGAAGGTTTAGGGTCTTCAAACTGGTCAGGTTTTCAAATGGATTGCTTGTTTCTTCAGAATAGAGCATCATTCTTAAGTTGTTGTGTTGAAGATCAAGCTTCTTCAAGTTGACAAGTCCCTTGAAGTAGTCCTTAGGGAATGAGTTGATGCCATGGATTTTGTAACACTGATAAGACTGGCCTCCTAGGTTGAGAGATACAAGGTTTGACAAGGAAGTAAATGGAGGAAGGAGGGGTTGAGATGCTTTAAGACACAACCGATTCTTGTTCAACTCCAAGACTCTCAGAGAAGGTAGACCATAAAATGTCTCGCTGTGGATTTTTGTGATGAAATTGTCGTTTACGGTAAGAAAAGTCAGGTTGTGAAGACCAGCAAAGCCGTATGGTGGCAGGGAGTTGAGTCTGTTATTGCTCAGCTTCAAATGCTTCAGAAGAGGAAAACCATGAAAAGAGTTTGGAGAGATTTTGTTGATGGAACCGTATTGTAAAATTAAGACTCGCAAGGTTGACCGAACACTCCTTAGGGCCGTTGTTGGCACTTTGTTTAGGTCATGCCACTTCACGATCAGTTTTTCCAGATACAGGAGCCCAGCCAAACTGTTCTTCGCAAATTCTCGTATCGCGAATTCCTCTGGTGGTCCTGATATATACAGCGTTCTCAGATACGGCATGTCCGAGAAAACACCTCTCTCTATAACAGACCTACGAGCTTCCAGAGTTACATACAGGCTAGTCAGATTACCTAGTGTAGAGAAGGACCCGTTTACGATGGTTGGCAGCTCATTTCCTGACATATTTAAAGTCTTCAGATTGCCCAGTCCCGTGAACTCATCTCCCTTCAGTGAGGTTATGTTATTGTTATGCATCAGGAGAGTCTCAAGTTTTGGTAGGTACCGGAACATTCCCTTACTCTGCAACTTCTGTATCTTGTTATTGGACAAGTCTAGCATCATTACAGGAACGTCTGCCAAAGGTTTAAAAGTATCTCTAGAGAGACTATCTAGAGAGCAACTTCCTAGGGATAAGCTAAGCCCAGGGGTGTTAATCTTTCCTAAGTTCTTGAAAGTAGTGTTGAGCTCTCTAACTGTCAACTTGTTCCCAGTCAACAGTATGTTGGTTATATTTTGAAACGGCCAAAACGCTGGCTCTCCGATGATAGCAATCCTGTTAAAAGACAGGTCTAAAGTTTCGAGTGGTGATCCTGCCAAAGAGGCGAATGAGTCTATACTTAGTTGGGAAATCAAATTCTTTCTTAAATCTAGGTGCCTGAGTGCCATAAGATTTCGGAAGGCCTTTCCGAGTTTGCAGACTTTGATGCTGCTGTTTGCGAAGGAAAGGGACCGTAGGTTCTTCAAGTTGGCCGTGAGGAAATCAGGGTTGCTTAGGTCGGAGACTCTTGTCCCGGCCAATCCCAGTACTTCTAGGTTCTGAAGATCGGCGAAGGCTCCGTTTTGTATAGTCTGGAGAAGGGTGTTGTTGAGATAGAGGATCTTGAGGTGGTTGATGTTGTAGAAGGTGTGGTTCTGGATGGAGTAGAGGTTGTTCCAACTCAGGTCCAGATACTCCAACACAGGGAGGGTGGAAACGTGTGGGGACCTGAAAGAGGAGAAATCTTTTAGTATTACAGAAAGGATAGGGTGTAAAGGAGCATGATTTCCAAGCGTAAACATTTTATTCCCTTTGAATCACATGATGACAATAAGGCTAAGCATCAATAACCATGACTTTAACAAACAATGCCATAGTTGTTATTTTTGTTACTTCTGTATGTTGTCATCATATCAATAAACACAAGTCTGTATCTTGATAAAGGGAACAAATATATACAATATCAATAGTAAACATTTTCGTGCAGAACCCAACTCAATATCATTTTTTACATATAAATCCTGAAGATTGGTCCTCAAAATGTGTATTTGGAAGAGCAGAGAAGGGGAAGTTGCGGTGTATGTTTATGCAATGAAACTTTAGCATAAGGAATAACACACCTCCATCGCAGTAAGTTAGATAGTAAGAATATACAACATAAACTATGTAACTCACGACAATTACTGTACAATGTGTATAGCCTACTTATGTTACATGTAGCTCTGTACTTACCAATAGCCTGGAAGTTATTCCGACTGAGATGTAAGAACCTGGTTGTTTTGGGTGTTCCTCGAGGTACACTACTCAGCCCACTCCTGCTGCAGTACACGGAGGTGTTCCTCTGTCGGACACAGTGTTTCAGGAACTCTTTGGGGAAGGTCTTTACCACTTCCCTACCAGTTGCTAAGAAGGTGCCTTTGCCTGGATTGTCCTCATGATAAGAAACTGTTTCTTGTAGGAGAGCTGTTGCTGCAAGAAGTCCTAACAAGTAATACATCATGATTGTGAAAAATGGTCTGTAAAGCAGCTATACAAATGTAGGTGGCCCGTACTGAAGGTTGTCGGGTTTTACTGTCACACACACACACACACCTGTTTTTGTGACAGTAGAGGGAAGTTCCTGCTTTGTAAGCTGACCAGGCCACATTTAACAGAAGTGATGCAAGCTTTATTTGCAAAAGAAGAGGAAGTGCTGGGTATATTTCTGTTTGTGCGTATTCAGGTGTAAATTCAGGTGCCTTTATTCTGCTGATTCAGTCTTGTCATAGCAAGTTTTATTGAACTCTACTTGTGGTTTTTATCGATTTGACATTTTTAGGAACTAAAGGGGCTTCTTTTATGTTCTAGAATTTATATTGTTCCTGTCTTGTGAAAGGTTATGAACTGACCTCTTAATGTGTTATGGGTAAGCCTTATGCTATGTGGAGGAAGTGATTTTTGGGAAAGATGTGCAATCAAATCTAGGAATTTTTGAATCTGAATAGTTGATGCCTGATAGCATTTGAAGACCTTTCACTTTTTGCTTTACCCCCAGTGGGACAAAGTGTTGTCTTGGTCTATGTGCCTGTCAGTCTGTGTATCTGTGTGTATCTCAAACTTTTCTTCCTATTGTCCCAGCACTGTCCCAAAAGTAAATTTCAATTGTCCCAAAGTGAAGATGAACTATCCCAACCTGTTTTTTGGGAAGTAATAAAATGTATGATATCTGATTTGAAGTCAACTTTATTTTGTTTCTGTTCACTCCCATGTGCAATTATAATTGCAGAGTAGACAGGAAATTCGGGGGG
>NW_017802769.1:756995-758451 GCF_001625305.1 Branchiostoma belcheri
GGGGGGGGGGGACGTTTTCCGGATGCAAAAGCCAGGACATGTGGGCTAACATTCTGATGTTGATTATTTTTGTATTGTCCCAAAAATGAGTCTTTTTAGTTGTCCCAGCCTATATTTGAAGTGGTCAGTGGCCATTCAATCAATCAATCCTCCGCGGGCATCATGGTCTGATGCATAGCGGCTACAGTCCCGCAAAGGTCCCGCCAAGATGGCCAGTGGCCATTGAACCACCTTTAATTTCGAGCCCTGCTAGTACATGTGTGTGTGTATGTCTGATTTTTGTGTCTCACCCTGTACTACAGGTCTCCATGCAGACATTGACATTGATGCTGACCTTGATGACATCCATGATGACGACATGGATGATGACGATGATGACGATGATGAGGAAGAGTTTCATCACCGTGACGATGATGATCTCCCCAGGAAAGATGATCCAGGTGAGATTATCTCTTGAGGATATAAATACTATTCCTTGATCTCTATGGAGACCTTAATCTTGGCAAACAGGTCTTATTTATAGCTTTGTAGTCTAAGGTATTGATGTATGGTTGATACTAAGAAACTGCATGTTTTAGTACCAAGTGTCAACAGATTAGCACTGATCACTACTGCCACCTAGCAGAACTGGAACAAACTGCAGCATGCAGACTCGAGGCACACAAGAAGCTCTCTGACACAATGGCATGAGAATTACATGTACTCCTTCACTATGCTGCTTATGTTATAGCCATAGAACCTTTTATTCTGGCAGTAGTCAGTATAAAAGTCAGTATCTGACCTCTTTTCATGTTGACTAATGCCCTTTGTTTCAAATGTAATTTGCAGGGAGGAAGGTTCGTTTTGCAGATGATGATGAGGGAGATGAGAAGATTCCGCCAGGTATCACCCCGCTCCAGTACAAGATGTTAAAGATGGCTGGACAACAGATTCCCAAGAAGGTAAATTTGACAGAGAAAATGTTGTTCTTTCTGTCCCCAGATGCATTCCTAGAGATAGATCATAGAAATTTGAACCAATTAATCCATTTGAAGGGTAATGTTTTCATTTATTGTTAGGCCACACCTTTTTTTTGCAAATCAGAAAAAAATGGACAGGGCGAATCTGAGAAACAACAAACTAAATTGGTGTGGCCATACCTAGGCTTTTGTGGTATACTATCGATATGATCCTCATGGAGTGGCATTAGTGCTGATTGGTCTGTTTATATGACCATTCTAAAGTCCTGTGTACATGTATTTGTCTCATTGCTGACAGGGAGAAAAGCGGGAGGAGAATTCAGATGATTCAGATGAGGAGGAGGCTGAAGGTCCTCAGCCGGAGCCAAAACAAGGCCCGCAGCTGCCGACATCTGGGCCACCTGGAGCCCCACCTGGAGCCCCGCCCGGCCCCCCGACTGGCCCCCCACCTGGTCCGCAGCAGACCCCTCCAGGTCGCACCCCCTGGGCCACCACAA
>NW_017802769.1:758471-810614 GCF_001625305.1 Branchiostoma belcheri
CCACCCCTCCTTCGAGGACCCCCTCCCAGATTACTCCCTCCCGGTCCCCCTGGTGTACCTCCTCCACGAGGCATGCTGCCCCGGATGCCCCCTCCCGGCGCTCCCCCTGGCATGCCCCCTCCTCCTGGCGTCCTACCCCCCAGCAATCCCAGCGTGCTTAGCGCCCCTCCCAGCCTCATCAGCCGACCAATGAACAAAGAGGACTCTGCCACGATCGAGAAGAAGCCGACAGCGACCATCACGGCCAAGCCGCAGATTCGAAACCCGACAGCAGACGTCACGAAGCTCGTGCCCGTGTCGGTACGCATTAAACGTGATAACAAAGGAAAGAAGCCAAAGACGCCAACAGTACCAGTCAAGCGAGCGACGGCGATCACCGTCCCCAGACCGCCGACAGGACCGGGGTCTGGGAAGAACACGGACGAGGCTTATGAGAAGTTCATGAGGGAGATGGAGGGGATCTTGTAGAACACACCTGTATTCAGTACTTCAGGTGAGGATCTTATTCAAGAGAAAACCAAGAAACAATCTCACAAATGACTGACAGCTTGTTTTGAAAACTTGATATTACATTTAACCATAATCGCAGTGTTCTAGCCAGACCATAGGGGCCCCCTATGCTATGATTTTGACCTCGAGTCCTATGCTGTCTTCAACCAGCATAGGGGTATTTTGGGAGAGAGAACCTTCAGAAATTTTGCAAAAAAAAAAAAATAACTTTAGAATGAACCTACCGGGGTATAGGAAATGGAAAATCTGACTTCACAAAATCTGTTCCTCATTAAACAAGAAATAGTGTCTCGGGGTTATGAGTTTCAAAATATTTCGACTCCTATGCTATGGAAAAATCCTGTCTAGATCACTGTATCGTTAATGTAGACATCTGCCAAATCTTTTTTAGTTTAAATGTATAAATACAATTTTTGGGGGGAGGAGAAGATTCATACTAGTACACAAGGTCAAGCAATGTAGCTTTTTTAAACTATGCAAACAGAATGGTGTCTGAAAGTACTTACATAACTTCCGACAGTACTTACATAAGTTGAACATGGTTTGACATATACATGTATATGTCCTTAGGCAATTATTACTACATGGTAGACATCAAAACAGGAAGATAATATCACTTCAGAACTCACACAAAGGGGAAAAAACGATATGCATTAAAGAATGCCCTGAAACATTTTTCACCCATTGTCTCCCATATCCTGTTGAAAGCCAGGAAGAATTGATGACGGCAACTGACATAATTATTTGTAAAGCCTTCATGCATAATAAAGCAAATGGACTAGTCAGGCTTTTCTACTCAAGTCTGTGTGACTAAAGAAGCCATTTTGTTTGCTGCTTGTAAATAGTGTCTATTGTCATACGGAAAGAATAAAATCCGCTGAACTATTTCCTTCCTTTCTTTTCATATGGATGTGTTTTTGCTGAGCCGTTCGGAAGTGGTACATAATGAAGAGCTTCCGTGTGTTAATAGAATTAGGTCAGGGGGTAAATGGTGTGGTTCCTTTTTTTTCTCTTTCTCTGTCCAGAAGTCACTAGTCTTTTTGATGTGGAGAAGTCTCCGGGGAGTCCTTACACCGTCGCTCCAGTTCCAAGAAAGTGTCTGCACGAACGACCAGTGGACAAGTACAGGGATGTATCCTATTCGTCTGTGTCTGTCTCATTTTTTTCACGGTCGTAACAGACTAACAGTGTAGGGCTGCACTTTCGTTATGAATATGATGTATATTCGGAAAAGCCATTATGTTAAAAGGCCTTTGTCTTTTCCCCAATGTTGTAGAGATACCCTCAAAACTCATTGATAAGTGTTGGCATCTGTGTCAATCAAGATTTGTACTTCAATTATGTGTAAAAAAAAATACCTTGTACATGTATGCTTGGTACAAATGAAGCATTTGCATAAAGGAACTTTTTTAAGCATCGGGTGACAACTGGGGAAAGTTATGGGCCTGGAATGCTGGATTTCCTTGTTAAGTAGAGTTTTTTTGAATCATCAATAAATGTTTCCTGAAAAGTCACTAACTTGTTGATATTATTACATTTGTACTTGTTCTTGTCAAAAGATACACTTGTTTTTGTATCACTACACTCAAGGAGTTTGTGAACTTCAAAATTCTTTGCTTCTTTGCTATACATAATTTCCAAATCATCCTGATTAATTTTTGCTGACTTTTATTCTGTTTCCCTTTTTCTCATCTAACGTTACATCACTCTGAAAAAGTTCCAACCTTCAAAGTCAAGAGACAATCTATCCCTGTCCCATTGTATGATACCGCTACCAGTAGCAAACACCCTCATATCAGTATAAGGTACAAAAAAGCTCTTCTCCCACACTCTTACACTAACAAAACATGCTGGTATATTTACCAATGGAAAGAAGACAGTAGCAGTGAGCTAGCATATCGGAATGTTCCCTCAAATAGCCACTTTACTTTGTGTCATCCGGGTTTTTTTCTGAAAAGCGTGATGTTTGAATAGTGAGATTTTCTGGTAGGGGGATCTGGTAGATTAGGGTAACTGGTGTGCTGCGGCGTAACTTGTTGGAGGAGGGTGAAGGGATTTAATGTACCCAGACACAGAAGGGGGATATGTTACAGTGGGCTAGTCCTCTATAGTGTTAAACTGTAGGGATATACTACATATTTGTGATGACAGGGCCCTCTCTCCAAACAAAGCGTATTTGTTGCGATGAGAAGTACACCATGAAAAGAGGCTACAGTGAGATGGTTTCAGAACAGGCATTGTTTGGTTAGATTCATACATTAAAAACAAACTGTGTATGTTGGACTGTGTGTGAACACTAACATAATACTAGCCTCCGTAGCAGGCTTTAAATATAGAACGGGGGAATTGGTGGTCTTCAGCTGTTTTCTGATTAGCCCAGTTCTAAAAAAACGGGGGTAATTCAACCAGGCCGACTATGTTGTCTATATGCAATCAGAAAATAGCACATTAAAGTTCCTGAAGATCCCCAAAACCCCCAGTTTTTGGCATGCTATGGAGGCTAACGTTCATAGAATTTCATAATCTTCTAGTCAACCTTTCAGTAGCCAAGGCAATACCCAATAGGCTGGTTATTGCATCGAAGTCCCTTGCCTATTGGGTACTGTCTAGGCTATGGAAAGATGCCTGGAGATTGGGAATTTTGCCCCACAGGCTTCCCTGGCCATTCATGTATGACATTACTATCTCTGAAGGAAAGGAATTGTTTCAGGAGACAAACTTTTAGGCAGTGTGGCCTAACCAGATTAAAAGAATCGGAACTGTTTTGTGAAAGAGATTACTGTAGACGCCATGCCACAATCCTGTTGTCTTTGTTCCCTTTATCCTTGGCTCAACTAGATGGGATGGATTTTTTCTTGGATTTACACTTTCTATTTTTAAGGGTGTTAATTTGTTGAGATTGGGATTTAATTAGGGTAGTAAAAACACTAGACTCTATAAAAGGATGGTCCAGAGACAGGGTTACTTGTATAGACTTTTCCTGTATGGAAATATGCTTGTATAATGTGATTACTACAGATTATAGAAATTGGACTAGGACTAGCATACTCGCATCGCTCAGAGAAAAAATAATGCCGACGCCCAACAAGACTGCGAAGGAGGCTAGACTAGGACCGAGTAGGGTCCATTTACTGTATAATAGATAGTTGTTCGTCATGTGGTAGTAATATATGGGGATACTTCCAGACCACATGATAATTATAGGCTGTGGTAGATCACAGCATGCACAAAAAAGATAAAAGTCCTACCGGCAAAGGTCCTCAACGAAATAATTGACCAATTACAATCATGCAGGGAAACAGTCGCCTTAGATAAGTTTTCTTATGCAACTGGGAACATCTTTGGAACCTTATAAGTCTTGTAGAGACCTTTTGTTTTAAGGTGTTTGTGATATCCTATTCAGAATCTCATGAACTTAAACCTCCTTACTAAGAATAAGAGAAAGACTCTATTTAAACTTTGTTTGAGTCGGAAAAGTAAATCAGATATTTACATCTCATTTCACTTACTAATTCAATTTATATATATTCAACTGGAAGATTGCCTATTGGATACTGTCTAGACTATGAAAAGATGCGATTATATGACCTGATTGTCTCTGTTCGTATAGATACAGAGGCAATCCATGAGGAAAATGAGTAGAACTTAACAAAATGGTATCCCCAAGCCATTGATATATAGGCTGATACATGTAACTGTAGGAGCATGATTGAAACAGAATAGCTACAAATGTAACAGTTGCTATGAAATTTAAACTATGACAAGGAGGGCAAGCATTGTCACCATGCTCGTACATGTGTAGGAGATGAAATTCTTTCTTATTCAAAACAAAGGCAAAAAACAATGCACAATGCAAATGCCGTCCATAAGTAAAACTTGGTGTCCTCAGCAGTTAAGAATGTGATGTCCCAGTTAAACCATCATGTTCCTTGGTTAAACTCTGCAAGTAGCTCTCAAAGTATGCAGAGAAGCCATTTCCCTCAGAGATTGTTCCACTGTGAGACTTTTTGTGTGACACTGGGGTGTCCGATTATTAGTGAAAGCATAAAGGTGGATTAGTGGTGGTATTTTGCCTTTTGTCAGTATTTGGGTCATAAGCCAACATAAGTCATTAGCTGTGGTGCTATTTTTACCAAACATAAGTTTTAATTGTATCTTTGTGACAGGCACAATCATGTTTATGGGGCCTTCTTTTTTGTGTTTAAAGGTCTTGTTTGTTTTTACAGCATTGCAGATAATGTCCAGGCTTTCAGAAAACATTTAGTTTCTTCATAAAAAAACACAATACAAAGGGAAAGGTACAAACAGAAGGTGTTTTTCTTTCTTCAGAATCTGTTCAACACAGTGTGAAATGATACCTTGTGACGCGGCCATAATGGTGAGAGATGCTATCAAACGACTTGCACTGCCCGGAGCACATTTTTGTCCCTAGTCGACACACAAACAGGGTGACAGACAGATTAACTGGCCAGAAGATGCATGGAAGGAGAGATAACCGACTGCACCCTGTACTTAAGGTGTGCCGCCTCAACGTGACATGAAGATTAGGTTTAGTCTGATTCAAGACGCTTTTTCACATTAAACAATTTATGTCTCCCCTATCTATTTTAAAACATTGCAATGGCAAGTAGTAGTATGGCTAGTGTTTTGCCTGTCAACATCATTGGTTTCCACATTCATTGAGACCTTTGCAGTTAATGTTTAATAGTTTCAAAAAGTGTCTGTTATGTATTATCTACTTTGACACTGTCTAAAACTTTTATTTATTCATTTATCAATCTATGATAAATATTACATAAATATTATGTGTATGGGTTCACTTTAGGCATTTCATTTTATCTACGGTTCTTTTTAATAGTGAGATCATGGTAACAATCAATTAAGTTAGCAAAAATCCACAATCTCATACACGTGTTTACTAAGTTTAGTATAAGCCAATACCAGCAGCAGGTTTGGTACAAGTAGACAGAAATACCTGCTTGTACAGGTAGTATTTCAAGCCTTGAGTGCTCTTCTAGAGAAAGTAGCAGTTGGACACTGATAGATGCAGATGTCATACCAGTGTAGTAGGCACATGTTAATAATTGGGGAACATTATGCTTGGAATTTGTAGTGGTGACTGACAAGTAGAGAGGAGCAATATTAAATATGATAAAACTGTTTAAAACATTTCTTACAGTTTTGTTCTTTAGGCCACACCAGTTTGATTTGTTGTTTCTCAGATTCACCTTGTCCATTTTTTTCTGATTTGAAAAAAAAAAAAGATTTTAGGTTCTGAATGGAAGGTTTTAGGTGGTTTGGAAAGAAAAGGGGTATGTGATTTGGCTTTTTTCTGTAATATGTCCGGAATCGGTTCCTGACTTTTAGGTTTTTTTTACTTGAACCTAAACATTTTTACAAGTCCAGAACCAGTCCAGTGAACCAGTACACAGCACTAGATGCAGTAGACAGTAAAAGTACTCATAATGATGGACGTCACAACGTGTAAACCAAAACCCTGAAGGTCAACATCACCAAATACCTCCTGCTAATTTTGTCCGTCGCTAAGCGACCACAAACAAGCAACTTACACCCGGACAGTTCCAGAGGATGCCGTGGTTTACACTAGGAAGTCACGCTGATGATGTCACTGTTTACCTGCTAATCTAGTCCTGACAGGACACGGCTTGGGTTTCCTTTGTAGTTTACGTTTCCTTTTCACGATTTTTGACAGTGGATGGAAGATGGGCAATGTTTTTGTTTAGTACTGACGCCAGGACGCTCACCTATATTTATCTGATGTTTGCCATGTTCACGGGTTCTGAGCATTGGGATGAAAGACTGACAAAACATCACTTAACCTTCTCCCTGTCAAACTAACCCTTTGGCAATTTGTTTGAATCTTGGCTCCAGGGTAAGGTGGCAGGGAGATGGTTAAAAGTCGACCTTGTAAGTTGTAAGATGGCACAGTTTTTGCAAGTCATTCTGTCTGTGGCAAGTTCAATGTTTAATGACTAGCATGTCCAGATCGCGAGATATCAAAACCGGTATCAAAGCTGCAGTACCAACATAAGCCGCCTGGGGGCCCAGAATCTAACCATTTCTAGGTCTCATCAAGACCTACCCACCTACCAAGTTTCATTACAATGCATATTAAGCTTCTTGAGTTATGCTGTTCACAGGCAGACAGACAGAGAAACAGACAGACAAATGCTACTGAAAACATACATTTTGTAACCTTGGCAAAGGAAATGATGATTTCCGTGTTGCCTTTATTCTGTACAGTTCTACCAGCGCAGGTTATCTGAGGTGAACCAATCAAGAGTTTACAACATTCAGTGAAGCTTGCTTATACACAATACATTCAAACATACTTGGCCTGGGTTTAGGTAACCTTTACACAATATACATGAGATTTTTTTTTTTTTTTTGTAACCGAATTTAACGTCATTTTTCCCCAACTGGGGGTTAGACGTGCTTGCACCAGGTACAAGTCTTTTTTTTTTGAAGCAGGATTTTTACGGCTGGATGCTCTTCCTAACGCCAACCCAAACCCTAGTAGGGCCCAGGAACCCTCTAACTGAGGGGGGAAATGTGTGTTAAGTGCCTTTCCCAAGGGCACAACGTCTGGGTGCATGTCCGGACATGTCTGGGTCCAACCCTGGGGATTGAACCTGGGTCTTCTTGCTTGACAGTCGGACGCTCTATCCACTACACCACACGGACGCCACGAGTGTCATGAGATTGTACCTGTAAAGTGGCATGTTTGCCTGGGGCTAAGAAATGTGTGTGTAACTCTGCCACTGACACCTGTAAATGCATATGATTAATAAGCAAATGTTCATAACCACCAGTTGGAGATGTCCTAAAGGGTAAAGAGGTACATGTTCCATGGAGCAGGGGTGATGAGGTTAGGGCATTGCACCTCTCCCTCCCCACCATTTCATGTCAAAATATGCAACACGCTTTTGCAGAACAAAAACTTTCTTTAGACTACATGTAAATAAGTTAGGGTTTTGTTTTTCTCCAAGTAAATGTGATGAGACAGCCTAGTTATGAGACTCATATTATAAAAGTTAAGTTTTATTAATGACAGATGCTTTATGTGCAAGAAATTCCAACTGCTGTCGAAATGTTGAAAATCTTGTCCCATTTGCTAAAGTATGTCATTACATGTACAAGGACGTCTGTCTAGAAATAGTTATGCTTCTTATATGTGGGTCAGAAGTACTCAGTGAGATATGAGAGGTATCCATGTTAATCCTGAAGGCTTGGGGTACTTGTGTGCTTCGTGCGTCAGGTGAGATTACAGGTAATCCAGGTGTGGTTGTTATTTACGTCAGACTTCCTCGTGTCCATATCGCCAGGGGCACTTCCACAGTGTCGTGCACAAGTCTGTTTGGCACTTCTGTAATGAATGAAAACATTTTGGATTTCATTTCTGTTTGTTTTTTGTCTTAAGGCCTCCCAGACACAACACCTGCAATTATGTATTGTACATGTACATAACACTTTGGCAGAACATCTCTACAGTTTTCAAATGTTCTGGCGGAAAAGATATTGTCTGCAACGGGCAAAATCCTAATGCAACATTGAAAACCGTAAAAAGTCTTGGCTTCACACAGGAGTTATACATTCTGCTGGCATACAGAATGTACCCTACCTTTGAAAAGCAGACATAATTCTTTTGATTGTTATGTTATAATACCGGTATTGTTGCTGTATTGAATTTCATAATATTACCATATGGCTCAGTGCAGCTGTTGAGTATTTAAAAACATGATCTGCATTTTCAAAGTAAGTTTCAAGCACTGAAGTTCTTAAAGTTATGAATCAACAAGATGGCATTTGGTTTGAGGGTTTGATAATTAAATTAGAAAGTTTTAAGTAAGAACGAGGCAGATGTAATGATGTAACTGAACAGTCATTCAACAAATTTTAAAGATGCCCTGAACTTCTGCATGAATTCACAAACTTAAGACAAATTTTAATTTGTTTTGTGTTTCTTCACTAACTGTTTCTTTGGGCTGACCGAATTGGTTAAGACCAGGATTAGAAGGCTTGGCGTGTGTTCTGTCTTGTGTCTGTGGTACAGAGAAGGTGATAGCGTGCCTGCCTCAGGGCCCATCATTTGTCCTATAATTGTCTCTGGATCAACCCTTGTGCATCTCTGGTCCTCATTGAAGTTATTCCACTATTTTATGTGTCCAGCCCACCACATTCAATCACAAGTTTTGCTTCCGAATGAATGAAAGAAATACATTAAATTTTGTCCTACAATTTTTTAGAATCACTATCCATTGTTACATAACATCTGTGTCCATAATATCACCATAGTCCATAATATCGCCATCTGAAAAAAAATGTGCTTAAAGATATTTTTAATGCAACATACCCTAGGTATGTACATTTGAGGTGTGCAGGAATGCATACCAAAAGTATGTTGCAGTAAAAATATCATAAAGGACACTGTTTCTCAAGGTGGCGATATTATGGACCCTGGTGATATTATGTACACGGATTTTACATCTTTAGGTTTACAATTATGATTTATGTATGTTTTATCTTGAATTCATCATGCTATACATTTCTATGGCTTGCAACGGCCATAGCTTATGCCTTCATAGCAAATATCACCACCATGTACATGTACATGTAAATCTGCACCTGATAATAGACTTTTTAGTGTTCCTTTCCTCTTAGACTTACAGAGAAAGGCTGCTGTATCACAGCTGTATCAGGTGACTTGTGTCCACCAGCCAGATCAGGACTCTATTTCATTTGAAAGCCAATCAGCACCAAGTAGGGATTTTTCGCATTTCCGCAAGGTATCGTGTGAAATTTGAGAAGAAGGACAATCATTTTGAGTAAGTTTTTAAGTAATATGGTAATAATAAGATAATTAGAATGGCGCAGTAGAGATCCCTGTGCTTTTTACAACAAACATGTACTATACAGTAACTGTATGTTCATGTCATAGATCCATTATCCACCATGATTGACATGCAGGATTTGCAACGTGTACGGATAAGGCTGTTTGAAACCAAGCCCCTTTACGTTATATGAAATAGCCTTTGATTGTTAAGGAAATGTGAGTTGGTCTCTCACCATCTTCTGAGCTCATGTTAACTGAATCAGATATCCTTCAGTTAGCTTAGCCCTTAGTGGGGTAAAAACTTACAGTGGTAATACCCTCTGTACAAAAAGCAGATTTATGTGTTTGAGATGTATTTCATACAATATACATTCAAAAGCACAAGCAATCATCATTGGTACTCTGTAGCATGTTTAGTTTTTGCTGTTTCCATGGTGTAGCATTAGCACTGTACCGGGTACTTAGAAAATGGTCATATTTTCATGGACCTGGTTTTACAGTAACTGTCACTGGTACATGTACTTTGATTTGCCTTGATAGGATTTGAATGACTGTTTAATACAGAGCGTGCACAAGGAGAATAACAATTATGGCTTGACTGCTGTTTAGTAGGGTACAAAATTTTTGCTGGTGGCATCATGATGATTCTATATGAAAGATAAATCCGCATGTGTACATGTAGTACATTATTCACAGATGCTATCCCAGATTGCATACCTCCAGAGTTTGTCTGGCTAGTTGAAAAATTGAAAGTGCAAGTTTCTTAGAAATTTTATGGGAAGCAGGTGCACCCCACTCATCTCGCAATGTAAGACCTTATAACTCTTAAACTCCTCAAGCAAGCTTATTGAGAAAAAAGCGATAATAGTTCTATTATTCACGCCTGTCAAATTACATGTATTTATCAGTGTCCCAACACTGGAAGACCTTTTATACCTTTATATGTTCTTATCGGTAGCATTAATAATGCAAGGCGTGTGAAGGACTTTTCTTTTTTGAATAGAATCCATGAATTAGACCAGCTGCTTATCGAGTCTGACAAGAAGCAATCCAAATTTTTAATATTATTTCATTTTATTCACATTTATTTGAAGGGGATTGCAATTACATGTACGATCCAAATATGGTTGTATGCTAAGGAAAGTTGGCTACCTGGTAACTGTATTCACAATCGCAATTGTACCTTGCCTATACAAGTTGGAGTAGTTATATGTATGCAGATACATTGTTTATCTGCCATTATACTAGAAGGCTGCACAGGCTCTAAAGTCCACACCAAAGCTTCCGCAAACTTGAAGCCATAATAAATTGATGTAAAAGGCTCCCAAATGTATTTTGTGGAACATTTCCCAACTTCTGGCTATAACAGGTGAAAAAGACAAGTTGAAATTGTGTGATCTCTTCACTTTTTCCCATGTTTAAAAGAAGTTTCTGATAAATGTGAATATGTCATGTGTATTACTGACTTGTTAGATAACACAGAAAGTTTTCCCTGTCGATGAGTCAGTGCAATTGGTCCCAAGATGTATCCCTGTGGGACACAAATGCATGCTAGATGCCTGCAAAGCATGCTAGATGCCGGAAAAAAGTGACATTGTGCCCTTGACCCCAACAATCATGCACAGATAGGTGATCCATAACCTTTTGTATCCATCCCCTGTTAATACTCTCTGTCTGTTGAAGATGTAATTGACAGGGTGGCGGGATCGTAAAGTGCATCTTGACCTTGCGTAGCATGTTTCACCAGTCCTGCACTATCAATAATTCACAGGTCCGCAATGCTGGCCTTCATAGAGGTGTACAAATTGTTTAAGCATGTACGTTATGTAACATTTCAATTGGTATAATGTACTGCTTCAGAGCAGATTTGTCATTGATTGATGGCAATAATTTCGTATCTTAAAAGTTGGAGCTCAGATTTTATTTCTACTCTAAGTACAGTTTTTTTGCCAGGTTATCAATGAAGCAAGTGATGTGGAAACTTGCAAAATGATATTGATCAGGGGTCTCCCCAGGAATTTTTAGGGGAGTGGTGCTATAATTTTTTTGGAGGGCACGTAGTGCCCGACGCCGCGCAAAGCGCGGCTGTGAGGGGGGGAGAGGTCCGGAGAGGGGGGGGATTCCCCCCCTCTCCGTAGGAGAAGCTGTTGCATTTTACCCTTCTGAAATGCAGTTTGTAGCCTTCTCCTGCAACTTGAGTTAAAAATGTTACTAACTAAAGAGATAGAAAATCAAGCCAAATTAAGTACAAATGTAGGGCATTAATGAGTGTACAACAAAATATACACATCCATTTCAACATAATGATTAGTTGGTATGGTACATTGTCTAGTCTGGTCAAAGTCTGGATTCTGAAGAAAAAAACTTCTGAAAAAAACCTCTTCTGAAGAAAAAAAACTTCTTAAGAAAAAAAACTTCTGAAGAAAAAAAAACTTCTGAAGAAGAAAAACTTCTGAAGAAAAATTCTGAAGAAAAACTTCTGAAGAAAAATTATTCAGCACAAAGTTTTGATTAGTTTCCATCCCATTGTTTTCCTAAAAATCAATAATGTGATTTTATCAATTTTAAACGCCCTAAAATTAGCTAAATCGGCGCTTTAGGGTGATTGCGTAATATGCGTGCACTATGACCTTTGACTTTTTACGGGTCATGCAGCTCTGTGCCGGCCGCCCTCCCACCCCTCGGCCGTGCGTTTTATGGGAAAATTTCTACTTTTTTTAGGGGTTTCGGGACCTAAAAACTAACATCAGAGGGAAAATAAACCACATACGTTATTTACATGGTAAATATCGCTAAAATGGACCACGCATTTTTCTTCCGCGGTACCGATTTTTAAAAAGGCCTCGCCATGTGCTTCACGCCGATAGCGACTCGCCTTCCCCCGTCCGGTTTTGTGAGCAAATTTCTGCTTTTTCAGACGTTTTGGAACTTAAAAACCGACAGCAGGCGAAAAATAAACAATATACATTATTTTCATGTGAAATGCCGCTATACTGGCCCGACATTTATCTGTTGCGTTAACCGAATTTTGCGGCCGCCACATGCTCATGGTGCGGTACGGTAGGGAATTTTCCACGGCTAGTTCGTAAACGCATCGGCTTTATAAACTTATTTTCGGGGTCGAGGGCTTTGTTTTACAAACCAATCAGACAATTAGCGTTGTTTACATGACTTAAAAACGCTAGCGGGGAGCCCGATGTTCCACCAATGACAGCTATTCTCTCGGTAGCGTCGTGCGAAATGGTCATTGTTTACTCGTTTATCGCCCATTCACAAGTTTCAGAAACAATGCCGACGGGAAAATGGACGCCACTCGCGTCAAGATTTCGATGTTTTTTGCCTATTTATCCGCGAAAATACAAAGAGAAGACCCTTAATTTGAAAATTTTGGGAGTGGCGCTAGAAATTTTGGGAGTGGCGCACCGCCGTTGCACCATTGCCTGGGGAGACCCCTGTTGATACACCCACATGGGAAGTAACCTCTAGGTTGTTTCTTTTTTCTTCTTCCTAAGTGCAACGACCTTCAACAACCTTCACTTGTCAAAGATGGAGGAAAATTCCAGGACAGGGTTTTTGTGTGTGGAATTCCCATGATGCCTTGAATCATCTGCTCATTTCTCTCTGCCTGATTTGCATACAATGTCACGTAGAAAATGCATCTAAGGTCAACAGACCACAATAAGGGTGAACCTGAACTTCAGAGGGTTGGAAAGTCACTACAGCAGGTGCAGGGTTGCCTTCACCTTCATTCTTTTGATGCAAAGAGAAGACCTCTCACCTTAGTTCATTCAACCCAAGCTCCTCCATAGCCAAAAACTGGGGATTTGGGGGGTCTTAGGGAGCTTTTATGTGCTATTTTCTGATTGCATATAGACAACATAGCCGGCCTTGTTGAATAACCCCAATTTTTTTAGAACTGGGCTAATCAGAAAACAGCCGAAGACCACCAAACCCCCAATTCTATAAGCCTGCTACGGAGGCTATGTATTTGGTACTTTTTGCTGCCGCCAACTTAAGTTATGAAGCGAATTCAAACAATTCTACCAGTAATCTGTGTAACAGTGGGGTTCAAGCGCCACTAACTGATCCATTCCAATGTGCCCAGATCTTTTGGAGTAGTTGTTAGCACACTGGTGTCGTAAGCTGGCTGCCCGGGTTCAGTGCAGGTTTCCTAGAGTTTTTTTGAAATATGAACTGCTATCTTGTCCTTTTGATCTTACATGTGGTATTAATGGGAAATGTCAGGTAAAGCTTGCTAAAGGTTAATTCAAAGCCCTTTTTTCAATAGATGAACTGATTTGCATAAGAGACCACCTTTGTATTGGATAATTATATAAGTGACTGCACTTTAGATGAGGTGGCACTAGTAGCCTAATATATATGATGGCACTGCACAGCATAGAAAAGATAATTGTGCAAGGTACATGTAGTTCTATCGGACGACTTCATAGATGCACTGAGGTGGGTAGTCTCTAGGGATGAGAGATAGATCTGATGTATTATGTAACAGTGCGTGACATGATGTCTCAGTAAGAAATACACCAGGTCCAAAAAAATGAAACTGCTTTTGACACTTTCCCTTACCAAAGGTTTACAGAAAAAGTCAGTTTGAAACCGTCACTATACTGTGACCTGACAAGGTTTAGCCATTGTTTTTTAACTCTTTTTAATGATTTAAAATCTTCAACAGATCAATGATGTAGCTCAATATTATCTGTAAGTTATTGTACCAGGTAGGCATGGCAGTATGATGTATTACTAAGTCTTAATACTGTTTGAATTTTATGTTTGGGTGCACCTGAAAGAAATTTTAAACATGTTTTCTCCATTTTATGCTTCAGTGTATCAGTGTAGATCAACCTTTACATGCCCTCTGTAGCAGATGATAGTGGATTGCATCATTTGTGTTAAGTTTTCTTTAACCATACAATTTTTAACTCACTGTAAGAGATGAGACAAAGGTATCAATTGTGTTACGCTGACCTCCATGTATTATGCTAATGTATACAAACCTGTAAATTGGGATTGTCTGTGCTACATTGTACTTCTTTATAAGAAGGAGTCTCTACGCTAAGTCTTGCAAGTAAAAATGTACCTTTGTTTGCCAGGCACCGTAAGTGTCACGGACAGATACATTTTTGTTGTGTTTAGGATAGAAGTTAACTCATGGGGCATTAGTGACTTTGAAGTTTTGGAAATCCAGTTTTTATAAAGACACAAAAAGATGGAAGTGGAAACAATCTGAAAAAAACAACAATAGAATTGTTGGGGATGAATCAGATGTGTTTTTCTTTCTCCGATACTTCCTTAACAATGAACTGCATTATATTGTGTGTGTTATTTTTCGGGTACTTCCTTGACAATGAACAATGCACTACATGTGTGTGTTATGGTTAAAGTCACGTTGGCTATTTGTATGTTGTTTTTAGTAATGCGATTTGGGAAATGCAATGTTTCCACAATACCGGTTGTAGAATTCCCTTTGAAAATTCACAATGCAGTCCCTTTGTCATGTAAACTTTGGCTTGACACAAAACAGCCCTTCCCATGACTTCTTCCTGTACCTGCATATTCCAAAATTGTCTTTGAAAACAAGAACCTGCATCCAAAAGCTTTTTTCCTGTTTTCAAAGACAATTTTTGACTACCACAATTGCTTAATCTTATTCCCAATCTGACAGGTTGTCAGCAGGCTGGTAGCATTTTAGTTGTTACTTTAATTGGGATATAAACCCTTTGATTGTATGATTCATATAACCAGTCAACTGCCTTTAAGCATAGTTTTGTACAGTATTTAGTCCAAGCTGCATAAGACCAGACTAAGGTTTGATCCCCCCACACTGCATGGGAAGGACTCCTACTCTTTTCAAATGTTGTATGATTTTTAATGTCTTGTATAATAGGAGTGGCTCTTCCCAGGCTTTATGTTCCATCCAAGAGGATGTTGAGTCGAGTGACTTGAGATTCACCTGAGTAAAGTGCCCTTCCCTAAAAAACTAATAAACTGGTGGACATCCCAACTACTAAGTACCTAATATCAGCCCAGAAGAGAAGAAGAAATAGCCATGCCTTCAAGTACCAGAGTTATCAACCAAGGATTGATTGAGGTGTTCAAGAATTCATTCTTTCCTAGAACTATCACAGAGTGGAACTCGCTGTCACCAAGGCCAAGCACAGTAGGGTCATTGTCATTAGATAGCTTTAAAGAGGGCCTGCAAGCCCTTTTTCGTAAGGCGTAATCAGGACGTTTTAGACTTCGTAATTCGTAGGCAGCCTCCGCAAAAATCAATGTAATTCATAATTGGACATTAGACGCAAATCGTAAAGTCGTAATCAGCTCTGAGACTTTAACGTAATTCGTAATCGGCGGCGAAAATTTTACGTAATTCATAATCACTACCCCCCTTGCAGGCTCTCTTTAAACAATGTCTAGAGTTAGAAGTTCAAGGGTTAGGTGTAACAAGTCAATCGGTGTAATGTAGCCAGCTGCCGCCGCGCCGTGTGCCTGCAAAGCCAGTGTGTTATGCCGAAGGGCGGTTATACCGGCTATACAGATAGTATGTCAGATTCCCAATGGCTTGCTAGGGATTCAAACCCAGAACCTTCAGAAAGATTCAACAACCCTCCTTGCCCCAACCACAAGACCACCTTGTCACCTTGGACAAAATATTACAAAATACCTTCCTTGCTGGGTGATGCACAACCATATTTACTTGTTATTGATTCATGTAGAGATAGTCATGTCTGGACACAAACATTGTAATCTCCTGTTTGAAGTTTTTGTTTGCAAATGGGGAGTGAACAAGCTACCAATTAGGCCACACCAATTTAATTTCTTGGTTAACGGATTCGCCGCTTCATTTTTTTCTGATTTGCAAATAAAAATAAAAATCCAAAATCAACTGCAAAATGCTCATATTTTGCCCTGAACAGTTGAAAACAGACCTTTTCATCCTAGTTGTTACAGTTATACCATCTTTCAATGCAATGGTATCATTAAAAGTTCAAAATTCATTGTTTAAATTTTGAACCAGCCTGGTGTGTTGAGTTCATGGCTCCTATCGTACCATTTTGGGGCATAATAGGATGCCTAGGCCTGTTTTTATTTTAATTTTTTTTTCGCCCGCCCGCTCCATTATTTTTCTAGAAAAATCCGTTAACCAAGAAATTAAATTGGTGTAGCCTTATCTGCTGGTATGTTGGCAACACAGTCAACAAGTTCAGGAATTTGAGAAAACTACTTTGGGAATTCCAAAGGAAATCCTTTCTCATGGATCTTCTACCTAACCTTGGGTAACCTCAAGAAGAATTTGATGGGAAATTCCGAATTGTAAATCAGCTGCTATGACTCACTTCCTTTAAAGCTTGTTTTGGAAATAACGTTACCTAATAGTGTTATATTTTTGAACTTGTTTCAGAAAGAAACACACTTTTGAATCTTTGGTTGCAATGATTAGTCTGCATAAACCAACAGAAACATGAAACTTCTGGTAGTCTACATGAAATAAAGCTGGGGTCGTGTGGCGTAGCGGCAGAGTGCACGACTCGGAACCTAGAGGTCCCAGTTTCGAGTCCTGACATGCCACCGATCTTGTGCCCTTGGGAAAGGCACTTTACATGACTTTCCTGTATTGTCCTGTCATGTATTTGTCCCCTGTGTTGATGGCGACATTAATATAAGTTGATAAAACTTGAGTGTGCCGTCACCATGTCTGGTGATTACATGTCGGAATAAAAAAAATAAAAAAATAAAGCTTAGTGCTTACTAATAGATACATTTGTAGAACCGGGCTAACATAGATGTTTAGTATACATCGTATGGTATGCCCAATAAATTGATAACAATAAATTGATAAGGGCAATCTATTAACTACATTTATATTAACACAAACATGTCATGTGACATGTTACACGTACCTTGTGACTTACTTCAAAATGAACCTCCTGGCAACTCTCCTTTGTTAAAAGAAAATTTATGACATTTTATTGCAGTTGAACTTAGACCTCCTAGGAAGTTACTATTATTAGTAATACAGGTGGTTTAACTGTAGGGCAATATGGGAAAAATGCATTGTTACTGGTACTCTTCCTTGTCAAGAAAGACATCATGATCTGATTCAGGCATCATCCTTAAAAGATCATACAATATACAGTCAGTAGTTAAAGAAGAAACAAGGGGGCCTGTGCTACATGTACATGGTAAAGTTAGCTTTCAGCGGGAAAGGTCCAAAGTTCACTTACTATTTTAGCCTAGGGCCTATTTGCATCATTAAACATGTTCAGCTCAAAGTCATCTTAGAAACAACAAACATTGTATTTGTTTTGGTCTCTAAGGCTGCGTAAACTGATTCAAATACTTCTATGGATGACATTCGTTGCAGATTCAAATTTGATGAAAGTGTTTTTCAATAGGCTATGTGACACAAATATAACATTTGTAAAAAGATATTTCATGGCTCGCCCAGTTCTGTTGTCAATGTTACTTTGGTATCCTCTGATTGTCATTTAGACTAGTTACTATACCTTACGGGTATGTTGACCTATTGGTTGTTCTGTAGCCATGGTGACATAACCCGCAAATAGAACAGCTGACCTTGTTGTAAATGGCAACAGCCTAACAGATTACAATAACCTTTGTGCAATCTGATAAATACAAGAGTCATTTTTGTGACTTTCCCGTTTCCATTCTCTTTTGCAGATGCTTCTTCAAAATACTTCACATTGGTCAAATTTGACTGATAGAAATATATCTGCTATACTTTGAAAACTTTGAAAAACACATTTACCATAGTTCAGACATTTTTGGTCAAGGAGAGGCCATTGCTATAATTATACTCAAAGCCCTTTTCTGAGTGAAATAAAGTATTTTCCTATCCCCACAAATAATCCTCAGGATTCCACAAAGTATGTTTCCTTATAGTTAAACTGTAATTTGCCTCTCGACTACATTGTAGATTTTGAACAATATAAGCACTGTAAAGTTGGAGTAAACTCTATTATTAAAGGACGGATGGCCCCATTCAGTGTAGGATTAAGGCTACAGCCTTGACGGGTCAATCTCTCTATGATCCGTGATTGCAGGTTGTCAGGATGATTGTTATCTTCTGAAGAACCTGTTGTCTTGTCACTCTGTGATGTGTGTAACTGATCTCACCTTGGCCTATATCAGGGGTGATCACAGTTGATAATTGCTATGTCTTATCTTGTCAGCCCCTTTAGTGACTCCCCAGGGCACATAGTGAGGATCCCTCCTGCTGAGGTTTAACTGGGTTAGACTCTAGCATGCCTAAAGGCATGGAGACATGGGAGATGGTGCTTTCAATTGAGAAGTTAGAAGAAAAGGATTGGTAGTACAAAATGTATTTTGTTTGAAATAAATATGATACACTCAAACTGCCCAAGAAGACTTAGGGGACCAATAAAATCTGATCAGGTGTACTGAAAATTCTAGCAAAATTGTTGGCAGATTGAATTAATTAAATACTAAATTGAAATACTGTTGAAAGCAATTATAATGTTTGAAAGGTACAGTCAATGCATTGCAGTACCAACCAACATGCTTCGTGATCAATGGCTAAAACCCTTAAAGTTCAATGCTTAATATACATGTACATGCATTTACTTCTAACTCTTATGTTCTTTACAGAGCACTTAACTGTGAAATCACCTGTAGATTTGATGATATTTTCCAATATGAACCTGTAGGATACGTGCGTCAAATGGTACATACAAACCTGTCATTAAATACATCATTATTTTATTCAATGTGACAAGTGTGAAATGACAATCATACATAGACATATCTACAATACCTTGAAATTAATTACTGGCTCTGTTTTTCTTCAAAACTGGTCAAAAGCCTACATGTAGTCCATGATGCCAGTTTCCAATGCCACAATTTGGCTTTAGCTGTAAAGGTTAGACTGTTGAGGATAATTCTTAACAAAGTCGTCAACATGCATGCATATGGCAATCTTTGTATCCTAGTATGATATGGGGTACCAACATGTACGATGTACATTTAAATGCCATGAGATCAGGACCTACCACAGATTTCAACAGGTTTATACCTGTGAACAAATACAGGCTTTGCAGATGCTTGGAAGTGGCTGGTTATGTAATATGGAATCCAAATAACTTTTCACACTTACATAACTGTTGCTTAATGTCAAGTTTGACTTCACAATACATAGGTACTCTCTTTTTTACCATATTTCCTAATGCAATGCAGTTAGAGGTACATGTGTCTGTAGGTTAAACTTAAACCTCTAAATGAAAATTGTAAATTTACATGAAACATTGAGGGCAGAAGATACTCAGAACTTGGAAGTTTTTGTGAAAAGCAAGGGTCATCAACTTGTACAGTGATTTACCACACATGAAGATAATCTGAAAGACAAGGTTGATTCTTGTCAACAGTAGTTAAACTACACTACAATGCAGAAGGAATGCCAGGGCAAAAACCTTCGGAAAGAATTAGTGGTGGGGTTTGAATCGATGACAAACAGTTTGGCACAGAGGGGTGCCCAAACTTTGCACAGTTGAGGGAATTCTGTACCTGTTTTAACCCTGCGTTTCCTAAAAAATAAGTGAAGGAATCCCGGTATCTATCAGTTCCTTTGACAAGCATCTAACTTACTGTGTTTTGGAATAAATACTTAGTAATTCACTTCAAGTGGAAGGTTAACATTCCACTGTATAAGTAGTAGATTAAGTCCCTCAAGTGCTAGATTAAGTAATTACTGGATGCCGATCATCCTATTATACATAATTCTACATAAACAGATTATCTGGTCCTTTGGTGTGTTTGTTGATAAATAGGCGAGCGGAACTTCGGCCAATTACAGATTCCGTGACATAATCCCTGTACCACCTGTAAAAGGATTAGTCTTTGTCAGAGACCACCAGTGCCGAAATTTGCTTAGATGAACTTTGTGTCAGTCACCGGTCATTGACATTGTCAAACCAACAGACAATGGATGGACATAACCATTGTACTTTTGACACATTGATTTATTACATCATGCTTTCAATGGGACGTTTCAATACAGATTTACTACTTTTAACTACTTTTTCGACCACCAGTGATTTACGCCAAAAAACAGTTACTCAAGCAACTGGATATGATTTTGAAAACGTCAGACGTTTCAGCTAGTATCCACTAGCTTTCGTCAGTGACTGAGAGACCAGAGGGGAAAGCAGGTTTTTAAGTACAACCTGTATATGAAAGAATGTACAACCCCACCCTCAACAGGGAAGGGGGGCTACGAGTCGATCTTTCCGGCACTTGGGATTTGGCACTCCCAGCCCCGAGGACAGACAACACTTAAGCTCCTGTTCTGTATAACAGGAGCTGTCAGACTAATTTGCATCATTTTGTCTTGACTTGTCTAACTTTTGTTCCTTTTTCGACTTCCAAAAATTTGTCTTCACTTTATTTGCATATCAATAAACAGGTTGTACTTAAAAACCTGCTTTCCCCTCTGGTCTCTCAGTCACTGACGAAAGCTAGTGGATACTAGCTGAAACGTCTGACGTTTTCAAAATCATATCCAGTTGCTTGAGTAACTGTTTTTTGGCGTATCGTATTACCTGGATGTCTAACCTTCATCGACGCACCAGTGATTTAATTTTTTTTTAGATAAACTTTGTGTCAGTCACCGGTCATTGACATGCTCAAACCAGCAGACAATAGATGGACATAAACATTGTACTTTTGACACATTGATTTATTACATCACGCTTCCACTGGAACATTTCGATACAGATTTACTACTTTTAACATCTTAATGATATTTCATCAAGACTCTTAGCTTTGTTGAAAAAGAGGCATTAAATTTTGATACAAATTTGACAAGGCTTTAGTGACAGCCACAATAAAATGATCATTCCTTTAGCCTAGTTTTCAATTTTTAATTTCAGGAAATACCATTATTCACTATTGTTGAAATTGTAACTGTTACAAACCTTTAGACTCTGACTTGTTAACTGATGATCAGCAAACATGATATGTTAAATAAAAGGGGATTTATGGACCTTTGAACTCATTTTCAAGAAAATTTGATTACAAAAGTCTGTCACACAAACCTAACAAATGGCATCCGGAGCATGATAAAGAAATGTTCAGCCCAGTTACCCAACACCACATGCCTGGCTCTCTCCTTCTTTCTGTTTGCAGAAAATTTTGACCTACAGTCCTACAAACATTCAACATGGAGTTTGCCGCTGTGTAATTACAAATTTCGTAGTTGTTCGGAATCACAAAAGTACCATATAACTCGCTCAGGACTTACACCATAGATATCAGAATGTCAAGTGTATCTCACGACTTGACAAGTTACTCTCGGATTAGCGAGCAAACTCAGATCAGACATCAACAAGCACTGTTACCATAGTGACATCCTTGGGTTTTAGCATCAGAGCCGTTGAAGCATGTAACTCAATTTGCAACGTTAGCAATCTGTCAATGAACAATTTTGCCTATTGATTAATATACAGCTCCTCAAAATGTTGACAATGGCCTTGCCTTGAAAACATAGTGATACTGCAGCAAAAATGTCACTTGGAAAACTTACAGATTGACTCATTATGGGGCAGTACTACTTTTATCTAATTGTCAAAGCAGTGGTTTGTATCAAAAGAATGGAATAATCCAATGTAGAAGGCTATTTAGATTTACAAGAATTTGTATGATGATGTCTTTAACCACTTTTTATCCAGCAGTATTAAGAACAGTTGGAAAGCTCCCTTGTGATAAGTGCCAACTGTCACGTAGGGTGTTAGAAATATTCCCAACATTTGCCCCTTAAGTACTGTGTTATCCCTGTCACATAATCCAGGTAACCCTGCCACAGGCACATTGTCAGGCAATTGTTCCTTGCCCAGTCATGGCTGGTTTGTCGTGTGTACGTGCCAGCCTCCATGCACGCGACATTTCTGCATTTCTTTCACCACTTGGACATGATCCGATGATTGCCCCTGTGTCGTGGACACCCGGTTGGGACTGAAAGGCTAACATAAGCTGTTGATCCCATAATGAAAATTCCAACTTGAGCTTCGTGATTCTTGACAATGTACAGCATAGATTTCTTAATCCAACAGGTCCTTGCATCATGAATGAATGGTCAATGGGAAATATTCACATTTATCATTTTTCGACATCATTACATTAAATAGCTAAAGGCCATTGTTTGCAGATCTCAAAAGATGTATGAAGTTTGAGAATCTTAACACATAAAGACCTTTAAAACGACTTGCTAGAGTATCCCCCTTCTTCCCAACATACGATTGTCAAGCACATCGGCAGAACATACTGCACTTGCATGAAACCTGTAATGTATTGTGCATAGCTCTTTGTCAGAGCATCTTGTTAAAGGTTGTTTTGTGTATTTAAAGATGACATCCTCTCTATAGTTTACAAGTGTTGTGCCAGAAAAGATATTCATTTGAAACGGGGAAAGTTCTGATGAAACGTTGACCAAACATCCAAATTAAATGAAAAACATGAAAACTCTGGGTTTTGCAAAGGTGTAGTGTGTTGCCAACATGCTGGGTGGTCACAACGTACGGGTGTGACCAATAGTACAGCACAACAACTGATATGGCATGCCATTGTGACATAATTGTCATCATTGTCCCTTGAACAAGTGTATCCCAGCAGCTGTAATATTGTTCATCTCTGTTGAACTGTTTCTTTCATATTACGGGCACAAGTAAGTGTAAGTAGGCACGAACATATGATTAAGAAAATAGACATTATTCACATAAGATAAAGCATGAAGGGCATCCCCTATTGTCCCATAGTGCCTTACTGAGTCAGTAACCTCACTGGCTCCATCCTGAGGGTCATCCAGGGACATACACAATGGAAATCATAATTTATGAACATTGATCAATGGGAGATAGCACAATCCTAATGTACTGTCAGTTTTAAGAACTTGTAAACAACCTACCGGGTCATTCGGGGACAAGAGCAAGAGTAGGAAGACAGGGGGAGGTCAGTGGTTTTGAACATTCTAATCCATCTTATTTATTTTCTGCATATTATAACTATTATATGGATTTGAGTATCTTTTTTCCAGACATAATGTATCACTATTACCAGTATGTGAGCAACTGCAAAAGTTTGCATGTTTTTTTTGAGTGGCTTGTGGTAAACAGAGGGTAAAGAGCCCTACACAGTCCCTGAGTTGTAAAATGTCAATCTGCACTTTTTCAAGTCTTGGTACTAAAGTGCAGACGTGCAGTGACATGTAATAGTCTAAGTCTGAGAGATTTAACTGTTTTGCTTAGTGCTGATCTGTTGTCAGCAACACATAGTACACTAGATTATGGCATTGTCGTAACCAAGGTTTTTTTTATTTTTGTTCAACTACAGAGGACTCAGGTTAGCAAAAAAACTTTGCACAACAATGTCAGTGCTTGGCATTTTAAGGCGAGACCCTAAAGGTGTTCTACTATCACAGTACTATGATTATTCCCATTGTAGTTTACAAAAAGAACTCCCATTGTACTTCTCAATGGATGATCTCACTAACCCATCTAAATCTGTTTAGATCTGAAGACTGCTATCAATGTAAGTCATGTACAAATGACATCTAATACCTCATAGTTTTGTACTTCACCCAACCAAAAGCTGTCTTACTGTAAAGGTATTTCCGGAAGCTTACTGGATGTTTTTGTCTGTTTCGACGCCCATCCTGGAGGCCAGTATGTCTCAGTAAGACTTACACAAATGTACCTGTACTTTTAGTAGATCAATTTTGACTTAAGTTGGCTAAAGTTATGTTGCCAGTCAATCCACAGGACAGAGGCAAGTGGCGGGCTGCCATCAGAGTGCAAGCGCGTCTAACCCTCGGAACACTGGGAACAACAGACGATAAACCGGATAGTGAGAGTGAGTGAGTGAGTCTCCTCCTTGCCTTGTCCCCAGTTGAACTGTTGTGTACCTGTTGATCAGTCACAGGTGGTGGTCTGTGGCAGGTGGCGGCTGGCACACTTGTGCATGTACAAGGTACCACCTGCCTGATATTTTGTGTGTACATGTCATGCATAAATGCTCAAAAGGTTTCAACTGGTATAGTAGAATGTATGTAAGATTTTATCTCTCATGTTTTTGTTAAGAATTCAAGACAGTTCCAAAGTGATTAAAAAAACGGGATAGTGAGTGATGTAATGTGCCTTCTAGCTATTTTTCTATCCATCTGGAGAAGATCTACTAGTATCAAAAATGAATTTCCTTCTTGTAAACAAAGCATGTTTTGCACCTTCTCCAGGCTGACACAAAACTTACCAAATCTACCCTATCTAATAGATGAGATCTAAGAAGTTCAGCAATGTCAGCAATGTTAACTACACCAGTCCCAGCATTCTAACGCCTGTTGTGATGGGAGATGTTGATAAGGTAGATGTTATCATTTGTTACCCAAACCAGGTGTATCTGTTCCGACAACTCAACTCATGCTCTGACAACCTTAAATCAACCCTGTGTTGGAACATCATACATAGGGCACCAGAACATAGGACTGCCAACATAACATGAGGTATTGGTATGGTTAGCTGTATATTGAATGACCGCTATTATACTTAGTCTGGGGTAATCTTATGCCTCTGGTTCTAACTAGTTGAGGCAGTTAAATGATCATAATGCCAGTCGGCCTGCTTCAATTAGAGGCATCAGGTTGAAAATTGTTCCAAAGATTTGACAATTACTTTGAAGCACAACAAAGCATTCTGAAGTAATATGCATATGATGTCAGTGTTATCTGATGGGAGCTTTGGTGACCCAAGTATGACCTTTCACTGAGGTTAAGAAGATGATGACTTCTCTTGGTACGGCAGAAATGTATCGCCGAAATTGCCAAAGGGAGGTCAGGCGGGCCGCCATCCATCAGTAGAAGTAGACAGTTGTTTGGAAAGTGTCTTGGCAGGGGGTACAGGTATGAGCTATTTGGTGTCTTCTGTGTCATCCTGACCACCGGTGACTGTCACATATATCATGCTTTAACGACATGCCCAAATCCTTTCAAGAAGGCATTTCAAAAACAGGTGTACCTCTGCTCAGACTTCTCAATCACCCACATTGTTACTTTACAAGGTACTTAGAAACACCATTGTTTCACGGTGTAAAAATTCCATGCCAAATGAAGCGGACCTGAGTACATGGGAGTGACTGATGTCTCTGACTGACAATTTTTTAATAATGACGAATTGTCCTCTTTGCATACTTTGTGGTCATCTTGACCTGATGCAGTTATAAGTTACAAGACTATAAATTAAGAAACACATTTTGCCGTTTTCTTTCACAATCACGGCAGACATAACCTTGAGGTACATTGTAGATATGTTTTATGACTCTCTACGTCTTTAAATCATATTCTGTTCAGTTGTTTTTCTTTCTTGTTATCTTTTTTACTTAGGGGAGGGCTTAAGGCAGTCTCCATTATTAGCTGTAAACTGTCGCCATTTCTTTTGTTGTTGTCTGAGATGTGAGACGATAACGCTCATATTGTCAGATTTATCACAAAATGATGACCGATCATGAGTAGTCTGTTAGGTTACGTGAGTTCATCTTTCATAACAACCCAAGGTCGCTGTGTCAGAGGACACCTCTCTATCAAAGGTCTATAGCCTGGTTAGTGGGGTCGTGTGGCGCAGTCAGTAGCGCGTTCGGCTCACACCCAAGAGGTTGCGGGTTCGAATCCTGCCCATGTCACCGATCTTGTGCCCTTGGGAAAGGCACTTTAGGCCACACCAATTTAATTTGTTGGTTCTCGGATTTTTTCAGAAAAAATATGAAGCGACAGGGCGAAAAAAAATAAAAATAAAAACAGGTCTAGGCATCCTATTATAGGCTTAAATGCTACAAAATGAGCCATGAAGTCAACACAAAAGGCTGGGTTAAAATTTAAACATTGAATTTTGAACTTTTAACCAAGCCACTGCAATGATAGATGGGAAAACTGTAACAACTAGGAAGAAAAGGACTTTCCTCAACTGTTGGGGGCAAAATATGAGCATTTTTCAGTTGATTCAGGACCAGAATCAAATTTTTTTTTTTTTTGCAAATCAGAAAAAAACGAAGAGGCGAATCCGAGAACCAACAAATTAAATTGGTGTGGCCTTACACTATTTTCCTCACTTCACTGAAGTGGAAATGAATACCTAGCTTCGGTTAGGGACGTCCCTCAGATAGGACATTAAATGGAGGTCCTGTGTTTGGGGAGAGTCACACCCCACGCACATTAAAGAACCCACCGCACTTATCGAAAAGAGTAGGGGACCTTCCCGGTGCGAGTGGTTCAAACCTTACAGTCCGGTCGTACGCAGCTTGTACATGTACGTATATGGACAAGACTGGTGTGTTACGCCTAAAGGCGGTTTACCGGTTATGCGAAACAAACAAACAAACCTATTGTAGCTGCCGAATCTCTTTCATCATCTCTGCAAATAGGCAGAGAGGGCAAAACTACCCTACAGGCAGCTATAAATATATTTATACTATGATAATAAACTTTTATATTCTCTTCTTTTAAGTCACAAGTGATCTCAATTTTAAATGATACTTGTCTTTCTGAAACATGTTTTGAGCTGTACTTTGCAAAACGAAAAAGCTGGAAATTGCAGTTCAAACCTGTTTCAGAATGACTTTTACCAACAGAACACAGATGAACTTTCAAGCTGAGACTTGACTTTGTGGCACTATTTTTTTTACCCCTCTTCAATTTTTAAAAGAAAACTGTCTACCAAACTCAAAATGCTTCTGGATCAAACAGAGCATCCATTTACGTGTGTCATTATTTCTTAGGTGTTGTTGACTTGAGCATTATTGCCGTCCTATTAATCAAGCAAAGGATGCAAAAGGTCAAATTAAATCAACAGGAGACGCAGTCCTAGATTGATCCCGGGTGATCAAATTGACCACTTAGGATCAAGCCCACCCGTTGCCCTTGGATACATGTCTTTCCTTAGGTGCAAAGGGCTGAGTGATAGTCAGACTACCGCCCAGCAATGCACACAAACATCCTGGTCTCTACATCCACAGAAGAGATATTCAATACAGTCAAACCTCTGCAAGTAACCACCTGTTATCATATATAATGTAACATAAAGACCACCTGGTCAGTGTGACCACTTTTTGGTGGTCCGTTAGATCTAGGACGTTCTTGGTTAGGTATTTTTTTTCCCATTAACACAAGCGTTAAGATCCTGTGTAACGCAAACTCTGTCGTCTGCGGCCTTAGCGGCCCCAAGGGGGGTGGCTGGATGTTGGGCGGCTGGCAACCGTAAAGCGATTTAATAAGGCTACTGTCTATAGTGACCAGATTTTCTTGGTCCTCTGATGAGTGGACTTCTTGGACTGTTTTGACTGTATGTCCCCCTTTATCATATATTTTGGAGGGGTTTTGATGGTTGTAAACATGGGCTTATAACACTTTCATAGAATAATTTGGATAGAATAATTTGGATTCGGACGTTGGAATTGATGTTACAATTTTTGGTACAGGGATAACAAATTTTCTCAACCTTTGTTGCACTTCGCATCAAAATGCGTGTTCTCTTGGATGGGTACATTTATTGCTATCGATTCTGTTTTCTTCCCCCAGGTCGTGATTAGGTTGGTACCTTGGGTGATACGTATTACACTGTATAAATTATATAGCATTCTATATTATATACAATGTACACAGTAAGGGGCAAAGGATAACAGAAACAAATCATATTGTTCATACTGCAAAACTTTATTCCCAAAAGTCCTGCAAAGAATTCACACACTTCACAACCTTCCTTTTTTTGCACAATATACAGAATTCAATAAAAGCACAAAATGCCAGCATAATTCTCATATGTTAAAACTCTTAACCAGAAAAAAAACAAAAAACTCCACTACACACAAACTTGGCGGAACCCAAGAAGCTAACAAAAAATTTGCTCTCTCTCTACCCCTACACAACAGAGAACATCACACACTGTGGTATTAGGCCTGGAGCCAGGCAGATAATAAGTTAGTATAAATCTCTGATTGTAAATAGACACTGCACAGAAAATGCAAGACATTTCCATGGTGATAGTAGCCATGGTGACATAACAGAGTGCTTACATTGGTAAGAATCCTCACACACCCCCATGATATCACCCTGTGTTTCTATAATATTAAGGCACTACGGATGACTGGGTGTGTCCAGGATACCAGTGTACATAAATGGCTGGGAGTTTGCATCGTTTGTTCAGCAGGACTGTCCGTGCTAACAATGCACATCTGCCAAACCTAACGTCGTTCCCAGTTCTCAGCCAGCCACCTTGCTGGATTTACAGGTTTGCATAAGGCCCGGCAAAAGGACGGGGGTTAATGTCCAAGTATGTGGCGTGGTAAACAGTAAGGTATACGCCTTCCTAGCATGACATGGCAAACAGTCGGGTATATACGCCTTGCCAGCATACTTTCCCCCATCCTTCAGCGCTCTGGAAACAGCCATGCTGGCGCAAAAACACGTCCAAACAAACCTGTGCTGAGTAAACAAGGACGGGCAAACTGCCATGGGGCACCGCTGGTGCTATTGACAGTTTAATTTATCGGAAAACTGCCTGCACGCAAAGTGCGGACATGATTCACAATAGCCCCCGCAAATATTTGATGTTACATGTCGACGTGAAAGCACTTTTACATGCCGGCCCTCTCCCTCTAAAGGACTAGAGCCAATAGTTACATATCATTTAACACCTTGGAGTACCGACTAACCTGTACCTTGAGTATCAGCAGATAATATAGAAAAATATATACTCATAAAATATGTTGGATATTTCTCCCATTTGGAGTGTTCTTCATATACATATAATGTATGTTATTAAACTTTATAAGACACACAAGCTGTGCAATATTATAACATATACTGTATCTTGGATCGAGAACTGATTGCGGGCCTAAATAAAATAATAAAACATTTCATGTACATATACTTATAATATAACTGATAGATAATTCTGGTTAAAATCTATGGTTGAAAGCGAGATAGGTTTGGACATTCATCATAACTTGACCTTTTTCCTTTGTGCAAACAGAGCATAATGTTTACGAAGTCGATTTCAGGAAAAAAGAGGTCACTCCGTGAGACCTTGGAAAGACCATGTGCTTTGTTTTCTGAATAATTGATTTGCCAGCCTTTGTTGGGGACGAATTCCAAGAAGGGAAGACTGTCAACTGATAAATGAAGGCAAAAAATTGGTCATAAATCTGCAAACATTGCTGAAACCCAAACTTGACAGGAAATTCAATGTATGACCTTTGGTATGATTTTCGTTTTAGAGATGATGCAAACATTCTTGCATCAATGTAGTTGAGCCACAATTTCCAAAAAGAGACCTTGCAGCAGTATTGTATGATAAAAGAGTCAGTTTTACTGTATGCAGTTTTGAAATGATATTTCTTGTTTTTCACATCCAATTTCAAAGATGATGTAATTCTTGTTATGAATGAATGCCAAAGTAGATGTTCCTTTATGGTACATATTCCCTTTCAACCTAATTGATTTTAAATAATAAATGACTTTGATTTGTTGTATATACGATAGTATTCTCTAATGGACGGAACATGATACTACCGGACTAAATCAACAATAACAGAAAATCTGATGGACGGATTCTCAATGTAGCAAGCCGGTCTAATGACCGTGGACGGAACAGATTTTTTACTAAGAGCAGAATCTGCACAAACTAATTTATGATGGGATTTTGAGAAGTCGCCATCCCAGATGTATAATGTATATAACTAAAATTATATTGGAAAGTAAGTGCACAGCTTGTATGAACAACACCCTTCACCCTAAACTTTTGGCTTATTCTGTTACCTTTTTTTCAGTGGACGGACTGATTGAGATTAAATCACCACAATATATTTTGATGCCATGGAGAAGCATCTGCATGACATTAATAAACTATAGATACGAAATTCCACTGTCCCGAGGTGTATACAAAAGAGCTAGACCGAACACAACACATCACAGGCCCCACCCAGCATTACAACCCAGGCTCAGTTTTGATCCAGGAGAGATCGTCTGGGCCCAGATCATCTAGAGATTCGAACAAGTGGTTCATGTCTACAATAGAGTCCAACTCGCTGGCCTCTTCCCAGGGGTGGCGGTATCCCTCTGAGGAGGGTGGGGAGGGCGGTAGGTTAGTGTTCAAAATGTTACTGGTGGATTCGTTCAGGTGGGATGGTTCGGACAAGACTTGGTCGATCGGCAGCCACTCGGGCGGAGGAGGGATGGAGATGCCGCGAATCGTGAGATCCAGGGGGTCGTCGTTAAAGATGTCGCTGTCAACCGATGATGACGTTTCTGTTAGGAGAGGGCTGTGTGATCTAGTCAGGGCACAACCAGAGCCCAGAATGTCCTCGGTTTTAACTTTGATGCCATCTACTGTGATCTCGTCGTTCAGAATAGCGTTCCAGTTCAAGTCGCCCTTCAGAGACCCGAGGTTGGGGTCGTCTGGTGGGACGATGAAAGAGTTCTGGTTGCCGTTGTGTTTCTGGGCAGTGCGCTTGGGCACGGCCTGCTTTCTTCTGTTGTTGCATGACTTTGCCTCGGGTTCTTCTTTCTTTATCTTCTTGGCTGGCGGGTAGGACTCCAGCGTGCTGGAGGGCCTGCGCTTCTTCAGGGTACCGTTGACGATCATGTCGGCATGCTGGGGGTCGATCTTCCAGAAGCCGCCCTTGCCAGGCTCATTCTTACTGCGAGGCACCTTGGTGAAGCACTTGTTGAGAGATAGGTTGTGACGGATAGAGTTCTGTAACAACATAGGAGAGTTCTGGTTAAAACGATGTTTCACGTCCGAAATTACTTTACATAGAACTCAATTTTGCATACAACAACGGTTAATTAAATTCATTATCTTCTGATGCACAATATTCTAACTTCTTCCAAGCAGTTTATTGCAGACGGGTTATGTAATGACACATTTCGTGTTAATATGCGGAGAACTGTCGTGCAAGAGGCAAATCAGCAATGACAGTTTTATGTTTACATCGATTCTTCCACCGCAGACATGCAACATATCAAAACTACTGACAGCTCCCATTCAGGCCATGCATTCCATCACAGTCGCAACACAGAATACTTCAATCAGTCATTGTTCTGGTTATGGAAAACTATTCTTTGTTGATGGATTAATAATTGAAATGTCCAATCGTACAGTATGGTGGGGATTATGAGAATCGTGAATGATTGGCACCTTGTGCTACATAACTTTCATTTCTAGATGAATAATTTAGTGTATAAGGTCATCAGCATTATCCACAGTCGTTAATAATATTGTTTAATAATATTGTTCTTGTGATTGATCATGCTTTGTCTTTGGTTAGTGTTGTCGGAAATGAAACAAAATTTTCATTTCTTCGTAACGTTTATTATACTTAGGCAGGAAAACTGTATACCGTTAGTAAGATATTCAAGAACATTTAACCATGTTATGGGAATAAGACCGTTTGTAGTTCACTTGCAAAATGTGTGAAAGGTATTTCGATTAAAAGATTTCACAGGTATTTCTGAAGATATTGTGTTTCGCCGTCACCCTCCCACCATGGCACAGTATTTCCTGTAGGCTTGGCCCCATGTGAACTGCCCTGGGGGTAACCCAATTACACAATCAAATAAACTTTCCTGTTCGACTCTACTGGTCCTGATCAACCAGAACAACTGAAGAGGTCTCTTGTATTACTCCCTGTCCCTGGTGTAATTTTTTTCTCCATTGTTTAGGTAGAGGAGGATTACCGCCATGCATTTCTTGCAGTCACTTGGGATTAATTTTGCCTCTAACAACAAAAGATCCAATTTTTGTGTATTCTGGTTTTTGTGAACATGTTTACAACGGTGTGCTGTGACAACAGTTTTGGGAGAAATGTACACTTTGGTTGGGCAATAACTGATGAATATTCTTATGTTGGGCATTAGTCATTATGCTAATGATGACTTCCTCCTTCCAGACTTGTGGTCACAGACCAGCATTTTGCTAACTTTGTTCTGTGCATTTATCTGGGCATTTGGAGGACTAACCAAACAGGTGGTTCTACAACAGTCATCACCTTAGCAACTTTATGAAGCCTTCCTTTCATAGAAAAGCTGCATCATATAATGAGAACAAACTTCATGTTTGCTTTTAATGTACAGGTGTGCGAGCTTTTTGTTTGTTTATCTCTCTGTGTATATGAAGTGTGATATAATTGGGTGTCCATTTCCTCCTGTTACAGAAACTTTAGGCCATCCGACTTTTTTACTATTACAATTGAAGCCAACTCAGATGCCTATGGAAAGGTAACTTTGCATGCGACTTAAAGTAATTGAATATCATACAGCTATAGGAGACAATACCTACACAGAAGGCAAAGTCCATTAAAAGGATACTCCGTTGTATCATATCTGTTGAGCCCAAATAGAATACCCCAAACACTGTGACTTAACCCCTGACTGTGTGACATAATGCGGCCATGTTGATGGCTTGCACCACGCCAAGCGTCGGTCCTGATATTCTAGACGACCTGCTAACTTTCAACCCTCTGGGTAAGATTTCTGATGATTCTTTTGTTCGTGGGACACCCGAGCCTCCGTCATCAAACATGGCGTGCCTTCTGCACAGCGTACATTGTACCTGGGAGGAGGAGAAGCTCCCAGTATTATAGCATTGTGGGAAGGACTTTTACGCTTTACTTAATGAGATTACAACTTCAAGCCTTTCATCGGTGTTTGCGTCAAGATTTATGGCATGCTCAGTATAAATTTGTCATAGGGAAAAGTCAACGTTCTTCTACTAAAAGTATTAGCGACGAGGATTAGGAATTGTTTGGGTGGGGGTAACACGATATCGGGTCTTTCACTTATCCTTATAACCCAGAATTTGGGATATGCGGAGGAAAAACTGGGTAAGAGTGGATTTTCGTCGTGGAGAGCTTTCTTACTTCGGGACAGCAAACACGGGAAAAGGCTGTTCAAACAGAAGAAATGTGTAACATTTTTTTGGCCTTGGGTGTAAGTTACTGTAACGCGAAAGAAAAATACGTGGAGTTAAAAAAAGAAACAGATCTGACGTCGGTAGGTTTCCACTGTGAGGGGTGCATCCGGCCGCCACTTCATAGTCACTATGTGTGACCCGTGCCTTAAGAACCTTAATGACTCAACCTGTAAAAACCCGGCGTCTGCCTTTCACTTTTGTGTCCACTACACATTTAGCAACTGTCCGCTAAGAAAACTGGGTATTGAGGTCCTGTACCGATCCCGTATTGTTCCGACTTGATGCATAACGCGGGTCTTCACGGTCCTTTTGATGCAGCCCACTTCGTGTTGTCCCTCACAACAAAGGGGTAATCTTTGCAAATATTTTCTCTAATTTAGTTCATTAGGCGGCGTGTCGTCCTGTCGATGACGTGGTTTAGACCGGCCTGTTAAACATATTACACTTTTCAAACAGTTCTGAAGTTTTCGTGCGTGCTTTGTCAGTGTATTTGGTTTGTGACCTCACCCCTTTGTGTTCACTTCTACTGGTACTCTTATGACGACTCAGTAGACATTTTAAGGACCAAGAAGTGAGGTAAAACGGTCGGACGTTCTGCAGTTTGGGAGGAAAATTTGACCAAGGATCTACAGCCAAAGACGGTTAAAATTCAACGAGACACTTGCAAAAGATGCACAAAGGCATCGGATGCATAGATAGCTGATGGACACGCCTGTTGATGCTGTATAATATATACAATTGTCTGGAAGTCTCCTGCATTACCATAATTGTTTCAAAACCGGCCGGGCGTCGCGGTGATGACAGGGGTAATGCCGTGCGTCGTTTTGCATGACTGCGGTTTCTGACGTCTGCAGACGGAAGTTTTCCCAGGGGAGGAAGCGTTGAACTAGTCTGACCAGAATGGCAGGATGTACGGTGGGAGCGCGCGGCCCCATGGGAGCGGTGTAAACGAGCTACCTGCGTCATCAAATTACTTATTAATTAGGTATAAGAGACCTTCTTCACACATAAAAAAAACTTAGCTAAGAAAAGTTGGTCTTGTAAATTTATGACGTTTGTATGGCGTTACGAAATCATTATCGTCATGGTCTTTTTTAACCAGGCGAAATAAAATTTGCAGTAGCTTTCCAGTTATACATTTGAAGCATGGAGGTAAATGTTTGAAGGAATGTTGCTCGCATGACAAGGTGTAATTAGTGTTAATCTTGCAATTAATCAAGTATAATGATACGGCTACTTCGCTGGAGGCTTACTAGTAGTTCGTCAGGACGTTGCCACTGTGTGGGTGAGTACGTACAGGCCACGCTACCACCGAACGCCGGACATTCCACAAACATGGCTACCACACAGACGGCCGATGTACGATTACTCTTTGTTGACACAATGTCGGATGAATTGTCTGAGATTTGCTGTGTCATACTGGGATGATTTCAAGAATTACGCTATTTGGCACAGTCTGATCAAGTTGTCTCGTGCAGGTCATTTACTGTGATAAACCCTTTTGTTTGCTTTATAAGTATGCAAATACCTATCATCGTTGTCTATCAGGAAAAGGGTGACTGCTGGGCCGTCCTATATACGATGTACTCAGACACACTCAAGACAATTTGTGAACGACATCTTCAATTGCCGCAAACAGACAAGCAATCAATTTCCTCAATTTAGAAAGTATACAAATCATTCGACCAGATGTTTTGGAAATTGTTGACGGTCTTTGAATATCCGTGTGATTTTGTTGCCTGCTCATTCACACACTTCATTTTACAATTTCCAAAGAAAGAACACGTGTAGAGTTGCATTTCTGTGTTTTTCAACAGTATATCGCATGTAATATCGATATATTGACGAGGTTGGCTTTACACGAGTTTCTACATGTGCTATTTCCCCATGCAATATTCTATACATTTTTCCCTAATAGTAACGTAATTTGTACTGAAACTATCTATGCCTAATTTGAGGGCGTGTCTGTAGCAGCCCTACGTGAACTGAGGATGCGTAGGCGCTGAAACAGGTGTCACAAATAATACTGATGAGTGATAAGTGGCAAGGAACTCTGCTAGATTGTCTTCCAAACATCACAAGATTGCCTGTGGCATTGTTGGCTTCCTTTCTCGGACGTCACAGCACAGTTGGAGCAGTAGTCGGCGTTTCCTTCTGCGTGGTTTGAATACTTGACTCACAACAGTCGAACTACCAAGCATATGTCAACATGCGAGAGTATAAACACAACTTATGACAACAGGGGCTTTTTGGAATCGCGAACATTTTCAAGGTTTTCGGGCCAATGTTTCTACAAACGCACTTAATACGTAAGTTTTGACAACGACATCCCAACAAGTTGTCTAGTAGTACAGACTTGACAGTAAATGGTTTGTTTGCTGACTATTTCCGCCACAGTTCTTGTGACCTGTGGTGCCACCTGGTAGCACAAGCTCAGGCCGTGGAAAGTTCCCAGCAGCCATGCCAGGTGTGTGTGTGTGACGTGGGGCCCATGGGAGGGTTGTTCCAACCCACTCGTGACAATGTATACCCATGTGAGCAATACATCGGGTCGGGAAAGGTCGCACCATTTCCATAATTCAACATCGCTGACGTTATACTACGCATTCGTAATAAACGTTGAGGTGTGGCGTTTGCTCTAGTGTACAAGTACAAACGAACTTTAGATCTGCCGTTATCAATTTTGATTTACACTGGCGCCTGGAGTCAAAAGCAAAATCACGATTTCCGAGATCTTTAGCTTCCGTCCTGTGATAAGGACACCACCCTTGACAGGTGAGTTTGCCCCCCGTATGGTGGTACGTGATTTGCGGCCTCGCTTTCTACCTCCGTTCGTGTGTGACCGACCGCGGAATTTTACCCCCGAATTCTAAAATGCAACCGGGGTTGCCGACGTCGAAAACGCGACAAAGGGACGGTCATAATTTGTTTTCTGTGGGATCATGTTCACCCACGACCCTTTCACAACGTAATCGGCGTGACCCTGTTTAAATGGGCACAAGTCATAATACTGGGGCGAAAGGTTGCGCACGGGAGCGTAAAAACAGGAGCGTCCGTCCTGCCAAACTTGCTACATCATGATTGACACATTAAGACCATCTCCTGTCTCTACGTGCAATCTTACACGAGTCCTCAGATGTCCTAAATCCGGACACTCTTAAAACCGATACGCGAGGTTTAAATTAGCGTTGGAAACGTTACACCCACACAGGTGAATGCGGCCGCGTATTTACCTTACCATGAAAATAGAACAGGACCAATATTGCCCGACGCCTTTGTATGGGGCTAATTTTACGGCGCTCTTTCAGCGCATTTTTGCACGCTCTATCAACGCATTTTTTGCACGCTTTTTAGCTTCTGGTTGCTTGTAATTCCGCCAAGAGGACAAGAAAGCAGCAGGTAGAAGGAGATGTGTCATCGTGTGATGAAAAGCATTCGTGCTTTGGATGGTTTTGGAGGGCTGTTGCGGAACAAAAGGGAGGAGCTAAAGTTACAGCGTTTGCAGCGCGTGTTGACACAAAGGTTGAATGGAGGGGTGGCCCGGGGAAGGGAGGTCACCTGTCAACCCCGGGCCTTACAGATTATTAAGGACGCTTCCTGCCTTTTATTGAATATTTTATGATACCTTTTGTACACGTTTCGTATGACTCGATGTAGGGAGTGGCCGTGCATGGCGCAGGGCGGGTTGAAAAACGCGTAAAATAGAAGAAAACGGGTCGAACCGATCCACATTTATCTTCGCTTCACACCGGGTGTAGAATTCCAAACCTTTGTTTCCACTGACTGAGTCTACAAGCTTGGCTCCAGAAAGCTCGGTGTACTCTTATCTCGCACGTTTTGCTGCCCAAAGTGCCAATCAATGTTTAACACCACTTCTTATCTAGAATCCACCACCAGTGCGATGATTACACTGGTACATGTTTGAGTCTTTGCTTCTCTAGCGTTCAGAAATGTGCATGACGACCCGCCCCCTTTTCCTACGTCCTGACCCTAGAGCCGTGCGAGGTTGACCTCTGTCACGACAAACGTCAGCTTTACAGCTGTTCTACACTAAGCTTTCCTGTCAAACCGTGAGCGAAGCTCTGTAGTCGCCAAGTTGCCACGACTTGCTCCTTAAACCCACCCAAACCTCGCGGAGTTGGTTCGGAAGGGGTTGAGAGTTTATCAGCGGGAGGCGGGGCCGACAAGAGCACCTGTCGCCGGACCTCACGTATCCCGCCCGGCTATTAATGGACGGTGGGCCACGCTACTATTGACACAGCAGGTGAATCAAAGAAAGAAGCAAACATTACCGAGTCTTACGTAAGACTTCGCGTATTCGTGTGTTTTCCCAACATCCCGGTAATATTCATATTTCGCTGGTAATTTGAGTCGAGCGGAGAGTGTTTTAGGAAGGGTTGTATTTTGTACACACCATTCAGACCACCCACTACACAATAGTGTGTAAGTACTCACCTGCCAGCTGGGTTCGGCCATCTCGTAGTACTTGAAGTTGGTCTTGATCCATTTGTAGATGTCAGACAGCGTGATCTTGCTCTTCTTGGTCTCCTTCATGGCCATGCAGATCAGGGTGGCGTACGAGTAGGGCGGTTTGACGTAGGGGTTGGTCTTGTAGTCGATCTTGTCGATGCTCTCCGGCGTGCCGATGGGAGGGCCGGCAGGTGCATACAGCGTCGCCTTGTGCTCCTCCTTGACGTGGACGTGCAGGGACGCGTTACCGGAGACGGCGGCGGGCTGGGCCTGCGTCTGCCGCTTGGAGCCGTCGTCCGCCGGCTTGGGACTGCTGGGCGGCGTGGGGATCTTCATGATGTTCAGGTTCTGAAGCCACGACAGGCTTGTTAAGCTGTCGTCCAGGTTCTGAGTGTCCGGGTTCTGGGAGTCCGCTTGCGGATTTTGCGCCATCCAGTTTTGCTTGAACTTATCCGCTATAACTTTAGTCCGAGAGTTAGCCGTGGTACTCACGGCCGTTTTGCTAGACGCTACTGGACTTCCCTGACTTTGCCCGATCATGGTGAATAGTTGTCTGTAGCAGACGACAACCCTTGGTCTGGAGTGTCGGCACCGGTCCGGTTACTGTCGGAATGCGCCCCGCTAGCTTGCGTGATACGCTGCCACAGCAGGTAATTGAATTATTGCGTGCAATAGTCTGCTAAATCCGTCCCGGAACAAGTGACTTCTCTTACCGAAGTGGTTCTCAAAGTCCGTCCTAAGCGCGGTACTGGTCCCACAAATCGCTGTCTCTACAAATGAATGACAGATATTCTGTAGACCACTAGTGCTTGTCCCATCTCATATACAGAATACAGAGTTTGTAAAATGCTGTTCTTCGAACGGGTAACAGTTCTAAAACCCTGAAGAAAAGCGGTTCTTACGTTTGTTCGCCCTTGGTACGCTCACCGCCACCTGTCACCCAATTTTTCCGGGCGCCGGAAAAGTTGTCCGACCAGAGAAACTCGGATCAAAACACCACGAGTTCCGCAGCGCGTGGCTTTATTCTCACAGAATGAACCCCTAGTCCCTACTAGTCTAATATATTCCAATGGCCGCGGGGCTAGCAACTGCATAAATAAATATCAACAGCGGTAACCGCGCGCCCATTGGTCCACAAACAACCACCTGTTGCTAGTGACCTATGATAATATCCTTTGTTCTCGCTTGCGCGCGATTGGTCGGCGGTCGGGCCAGCGCATTCGCCAAAGTGGCGGGGGTGGCAAATATGGAGGGGCAGTATGTCACTTACATTTCTTCATGTAAAATTATTAAGCGACACAACTTTTCTGTTTTTATTTTATTTAAGCTTTAGGTATACTAAGGGTGTTATCATACTTAGTTCAGTAGCCGCAACTTTTCTTGCAGCTTGTGGTGAAAAAAGTAAGGTTTGTTTTTGCTTGTTTGTGTTCACCCCGTTACCTCACCCGCCATGCACCGGTCCTAGCGTCGTCTGAATGGGTATTCCCGCCACTTGGGGGTTTAAATTCGTGCCCAAACATCTACCGGCGTGGGGGAGAACTGCAGGTGTCAAGTAGCGGTCCCTGGTGAGCCAAGGTGTTTTGGTTTGTTTACTTCCGAGTTACGACGAAGCTGAGATTCGCGTGGGATTGACTTTGCGGTTTTTACGATTGCATCACTCACCGCAACACCAAACAAATAGATTTTAATCAAATTTGATTAGACTAAAGTGGTAATAATTATCACCTTGAAAGCGTCTTACATTTCTTTTCAATCTTACATAGAGACTCTTGGTAAAACTCTAGGGAATGAAGTGAAAGACCTCTAGGCTTTGTACTTCGTTAACTTACGATCGAACTTGCAAGCCAGTTGTCAACTCTCACGAAACTTCGTGGTTCTAGAACATACGTTGATAAACATACTGTCATTACTGAGCAAGCCACAGGACGCTACTGAATATTGATATATTGGCATTGTTTTCTACAGTTAAAATGTGTAAGGAAAAAAATAAAGTTTTAGAATATGAGTAAACTAACAAGACTACATTTACTTTTAATGCTATATTATATCATAATGTAATGGCAACGCTATATTATCGTAGTGTTTCCTAACATATCAAATTATCTTCGCGATATACTACAAAAGCGTACAGTGAGAAATTGAACGTGCCAATGATAGATTCACATAGTAATATGTATGCACATAATATAGTTTCATCGTTAGATATGCGTTGGGTCTGATAATGGATATGCGTATTTTTTCATGTCGTCAGTGTACTATCTACGGACGTTACGTGGACGTGGACGCCCACAGACTACCGTTGCCATGCGTGGACACACTATTTGAAAAGAAGAAAAAATAAACTTCACGAAATCAGATCTACCGTGGGTGCCTTCGCTTTGATAGGGTGAAAAACACCTATTGACATGACCGTGTTTTCATACCTCGCCTAGCGGCGACAATGGAACTGCAGGACAGGTGGACTGTTATGGTTTGTTTACCGTGGGGGTAACATACCTAGGAAAACACGTGGTTTCAAGTTTCTCGGGGGATTTTGGATGTGTCAGTGTGAGTGGGTGTCCTATCAGACTAAACACTGAGAAATAGTCACTAATAATGTAAAGGAAACGACGTTATCATCACAGTTTTTGACAGACTTGCATGACCAAAGAGTCGAACGTTGTATGGCTTTGCCCAGTCCCAACCGCACGCACGTATAAAACGTCTGGGTCTGAGTTAACAAGTAAGAGTTACATAACGAGTAAGACTCAGTTTATACCATATGGGTTGTGTGGTATTATGTGATCGAAGTAAGGCTGACACAAGAACATACGTCGAAAACTGACATACCGGAGTTTTCAATGAATGTACAACCTGGTAATAACCTTTGACTGATTTGTAACATTAGCGCGGCAAGCCGAAATAGGAGAAGACCTCCATTCATTCGGCCTTGCCCCCTCTAGTCATGCCCAACTCCCCTAATGTTGAATGTAACTCTCGCTGTTATTGGTCGCCTGGTGACGTCCTAAAACACTTAAACCCCGATTAATCTTCTCCTATTGGCGCTCTTCTCGACACGAACATGAAATGTTTGTGTACTGATCGTTCCTGGCGATGATATTGTAGTCACGACCTGTTTCATGTTGACTCGAGGATTTAGATTACTTTATATAACCGGGACATCTGACAAACACAACGCTAGTTTTCAGACAACATGGAGCCTACAGGTAATACAGGTTAGGAGATAGGTGTGGTCGATAACCGAGGTAACGTTATATCAGCTAGCACCGATCCACAACTGGTGATACAATTACTGAGTGGGAGTAGCGCAAACCACGAAAGGCTTCTTCAGTGGAACGCTTATACGGTCCCGGAAGACAGGTAGGGAAACAGGTGCAGGAAAAACATGACGAATAGGGCGGCGTTTTTTACCACTGAAAACTTCTGTTCAAATATATACGAACGTGTAAGACTTTCTCTGCACCCTTATTGAGAATAAAGTTGCTGGCTTACTGTATAGTATTGATACGTGAGGTCGTTCGGTCCGTGTCATTTCAGCACAGGTAAGAAAACAGGTGCGCAGCCATATTCGGCGGACGTTTCTTTGGACTGCATGGAGACACTTTTTCTGAATATCTTATCACAACAAGTTCAGTTATATCAAATTGCCGGTTACGTCGAAAATACCGGACAATTGACGAAAAGATTCGAGATAGACTATCAGTTACGATTCTACGATTGGCATTGTATCTGCTCTTTCGTGCAATAAAGCTTCGTCATACCAGTTCGCTCTTAAGCGTAATACGCCAACGAAAGAAAAAGGGTACCGCCATGATGAGATCGTCCTTCGCGGATGCCCCAATTGAATTTGTTGTAAAATGCCAAACCACTGTGACCGCTGAAGTAGCCCGATTGTGTGAAGTGACAGACCAAAAGCGCCCCCACGCGGCCATTTTTCAAACGACTGTCATTCAGAGGTGTCATACATTACATGTATATATGGGGACTTAATGGCACTCAACTTGCAACTGCCTACCACAGGATGGAATAGGAGGAACATTGGGGAACGGAGATGTTCTCAATTTTATAGAATCACAGGCCTCAGTACAATCCACACTGATCAATTTGCTATGATCATGATTGCACTACTCTCCAAGCAGAAGTTTGGGTTTGGGGGTATTTTAAACGTGTTTTTAGGCTTTTTTGGGGGGGGGGGGTTCTTTTTTGCACTGGAATTTTTCTTTCACCCAACCCAGGTGTTGTATATTTTCTTTGCACCTGCTTACGGGTATTTGCATGGTATTTAATATAATTGCATACAGAGAGCTAGTGAAAAAAACAAGGACATCAACATGATTTCTGTATTCTATACTTTATTAGCACAATCATGTACCTTAGCATCACATGTACAGTCGTTGACATCAAATGACCTTGAAAATTGAAGCCTTCAAGGCACTCTGTATCACAGACAATATCTGAAATACAATAGGAACTTGATTGGAGCCAAGTTCAACATACAGCACAAATTACATTCAAGTTTCCCTAACATTCGCTAAGTCACATATTGGATCTCATCCCTTCAAATTTTCACTTTGTCCCTACGCTTAACGTCATTAGACAGCAAAATGTCTTCAGTATTTAAAGAGACCAAAACCATCCATCCATATTTCTTAAGTGCAAGATAAACAATTATTATAGACATTTCTATTTTTAATCGATTTCACAACCTCAGTTATGGACAAATTTTTCTACTACAAGTTTGTACTTTACGAAGCTACAATTATTGGATGTCATCCCAACTTTATCACCTTTTCCAGCGCTTAACATCATTAGACTGATCAAGATGGGTCTAGGAAAATCTATGTTGTCTTTTCAGTTTCAATCCTGATAAAACTAGAGTCAGTTAAGGGATTTTTTTTCTTTTAACTTTTTCAAAAAGATAAGATAAAATGTTTAACAATGCATCTGGTTTGGTTCGGCTTAGTCTGGTTTATCAAAGACTGAACTGTCTCAAAGACTTGTCCACCTGTTTGCTTGTGGACCAATATTTCACCCAATTTATATACAAAGAAAAAATTGCTTCTGAAAATGTGTTACATGACGATTCAGAGGGTTTGAAATTCAGATGGCAGATACAAAATTTCATAGCTATAGTAGCGGTTGATCGAAAGAAGGGCTAGGGTCTGAAGATTTTTGCAAGGATCTGTCGGGGAAACCGGAAACACAACATTATTTTTCCAAGGCCACAACAAAATGTCTTCAGTAAGAGACCAATTCCACATCCATCCATACATTGTTTTGTGTGCATCCATACATTGTTTTGTTTATTTCCTGGGTGCAAGGTTTTAATTTCTCAACCTCAAGATGTAGGGAGTCCCACACGTTTTACAACTTTTGACTTCTTTTAAATGTAGCATTTGCCAAGCCAAGCATGTGCATAAAAAACATTCATAAGTACAATGTCATGATAACATAGTTGGATGCCAATGGCAAGTATAGGATAGAGGAGTTTGTGAAACATGTTTTTAAGGGTCAGTGTTTCAATTTCGTTTCCTCAACATGCAGTAAAATGTGGAGAGTTACATATAACCTTCAGCATGTTATTCTAGGCATTTGGCACTAGATTTGAATTGGTTATGGGGTTAAGGCAGTAGGAAGAGTGTTAAAAAGGGGGTAGGGGTACTATATGTTGTGACCTGAGATGACCTTTAGTAACAGTGGGGTTCAAGAGTGATCAACTGCCAGTGGCCAATCTAACTGGTCCGGACCTTTTAGCCTTGTGGTTAGTACATGTACTTTGCATTATGCTAATGTCTGTCAGATTGGGCAAGGTGGTTGTTGTACAGAGGCATTCTCTGAATTCTGAACTTTGCAGAAAATGGCCAGCAGTCTCTGGAAATAACATAATGATACAAAAATTAAACTCTACTTTTCCCCGCCTTAAAAATAAAGCTGTTTTGACCTAAAGTTGATTCCTTCAGTACTTAACATTTTCACGATTTGAAACTGATGGTCACACATGTGCCAGCGGGTATATATAGAACACCTACATTTTGTATAGGACTGGTAAAGAAAAAAAAAAGGTTCTGGGTTCGAATCCCTCGCACGCTCGTAGCCATGGAGGGAGTTTTGGCATTCCCCACGGTTCTATTACTGTATTACGCGGCCCGTAATACTCCCCACCCATTGCACCGGCTCAACTCTACCGCAGCGGTACTAGTAATTTAGATGGGCGGGCGAAGGGCTTCTGGCTGCCGAAGGAAAACGGGTAGCGGCCCGAAACTTGTCAGGCACCCAGGATAGTAGGTAGCTGAATTTTCATTCATTTTTTACCCTGAGGTAGAAATTAGATTACATGTAATTATATCGTCTAATCCACCTTCTTCGCCACATTTGGGTGACTCGCTACATGCCGCCTTTACCCATAATTAGTCGTTGGTCGTCATAATTAGATTGGTCGTTGGTCGTCATAATTAGATTATCAGCTTCACATTAATTAGACAGGGCCGTTTTGCACACCTGTGTGAAAACAATTTCGGCACAGTGGTCCGTTTCAAAATGGCGCTTTCGTACGTCAGGTAAACTCTGGGCTGATTTTTTTAATACTAATTTTGGGTACTTTTTATTGTTTTCGTCGGTAGATTATATTTACTGAGTGTGCAGCAGAATGACTGGGAGTCGTCGCTGTGGGCTTGTGCCGTTCTGGTGATGTTTTGAAGAGAAACTACGGATTTTCTGACCTGGCGAATTTTGGAGAAGACAGTTGGGAAGAGTAGCGTGCACGTGGCGTTTTTTTACAGGTGAACCAGCAAATTGTTTGGCTGACATTCTTCCCTAGCAACTATAGTACGAACATTTAAAGTTATACTCGTAAGAAATTACCTTGTTCTAAATTAGAGAGCGACTGTTTTAGACAGGATTTGAAAACGCCTATCACGTGGCCGCGCTTTCAACATTCTTCAATGTGCGATGTGCTTGTAGGGTTTTAGATATAATGTGCATGTCTTTTTTGTCAATTATTCAGCGTTATAAGGTAGCATTTTGTTGAAAGAAATTATGTATTGAGCAACATTTTTTTCTTTTCGTTATCTACACGTGGCTCAAAACACCTGTTGGAATGTGGCTGTGTACATAACTAAATATCTTTGGTGATCCCGCCAAAAACTGGAGTTAACAAAATGGGGTTTCAAGGCGACCAACAAGCACTTGGTATTCGAGACAAGAATATAACATCAAATAAATGTCTTTGTAGTCAGGTGGCTGCTGACTGATGCAGTAGTGAAGACTACTCTTTGAACCTGACAAGGCAAATTGGACCAGACCAGATGATTTGAAGACCTAAGAGGAAAATCAGGTGAGAAAAATCCCAATGCTGCATTTTACTTATCATTACCTCGGCATTATGTGAGACAAGTGTATAACATCTAATGTCTGTATAGTTTGGTGGCTGCTGACTGATGCAGTAGTGAGGACTACTGTCTAAACCTGACAAGACAGACTGGACTAGACCAGATGATTTTGAAGACCCAAGAGAAATATCAGGTGAGAAAAATCTGAATTATGCATTTTACCTACCACTTTTGATGTTATTTCAGACAAGTGTGTAACTAATGTCTGTGTTTAAGTTAGGTGGCTGCTGACTGATGCAGTAGCATGTGAATTCTTTGTAAACCTGACAAGAGAAGATTGGACCAGACCAGGTGATTTGAAGACATCACATGACAATCAGGTGAGAAAAATCTTAATTCTGCCTATTGTACTTCATGTTATTTAAAAAAAATGTAACATCTACATGTAATGTCTGTATAATTAGGTGGCTGCTGACTGATGCAGTTGTCTGAACCTGACAAGAGAAGATTGGACCAGATCAGGTGATTTAGAACCAAAAGAGCAAGATGACAACAACAACATCCACAGGTGAGACAATGCTTTAGAAGATCTGTTAATTTGACTATAGAACTCTTCTCTTATGTCTTACAGTTTATAGAAATAACACACAAACATCTTTGTAAGTGTAGCTTTTACTTGAATGAATGACTAGCATATTGTGCTTAACTTTGAGCACTTGTCAACATTTGTAGGTAGAGGCAAAGTAAAAGGTCACATACAAGTTAATCTTTACCTGGTAGCTAGTTGCTTAATCATACCTGGCATCAATTGTTCTTTTATGATTATGTAGTTATAATTAGGGCCAGCAGTACTGATGTTCCTGTCCAAACCAGGCCAGATGAGGGCTAGCAAGCCAGCTGACTTGAAGTTGAAGACAAAGTGAATTGAAGAGTTTGAGTGTTTGTACAGGTGAGACAAATTTCTTCGCAATTTTGTTTTTTCTATGTGTATATATCTAAGCAAAGCTGGATGGTTTAATTGCAGGATTTTATCATATTTTATGGTCACTCCATGTTGCCTTGAAATTTTTTGGGGCATTACACTAATATGACTTGACGACACAGTGACGACTCTGCACAGGTGAGACAATGCCTTTCGATTTAGTACCTTTTGTTCTGATTTGTTGAGAACCCTGAAGCATATTAAACACACAACTAGTAGTGATACATGTATGTGTAAAAATATATGTCTAGAGCCAAACACTTTCAACATCTGTTTAAGCAATTAGAGATGAATTATCAAATTCTTAAGTTATGAATCTTTGTCAGTTTATTTAAGATGTTTTTTTTTGCATTAAACTTATTATCCTTTCATATACACGTATAATAGGTAGTTATGTGTGTGCTGGCGTCCCTGTCCTGACTGGGAGAAACCTGTGATGATCGTTGACTTCTGTGCAAACCAGACCATATAACTTAAGGGCTGTCTGTGAGTGAGCAGTTTCACCAGTAAATTGACTTGAAGACACAGTGAAGAGTTTGTACCTGTCCAGGTGAGACAATACTTCACAACTTACATATCTTATAATATTTCCTTTCCTCTTGGATGTATTAAGAACTGTGGAATAACATGCTACCAGTAACATTTTTTCAAAAAGCTTAGAGTCACTTTTTGTAAATCGATTCGTTTACAACGTACATGACTTATTCCTTTCCTGACATACATATTAAGAACTCTGAGGTGTATGCTGCAAGTACATTATACATTGTGTAACACTTTTAAAGCAGTTTTCTAGAGCATAACTCTTTCAAAATTTATTCAATCAATGGGATAGTTGAATTGCATGATGTTATCATTAGTTATGGTTATTCAGTGTTGCCTGGGGATGTTTTTCCATCACACTTCTTCAATGTTTATCCTAAGCTTTCATATTGTTAGGTGTGTCCTGAGGGTTGGCTGTCCTGTCTGGGAGAAAGCTGTGATGATGGCAGTCAGCAAACCAGTTGACTTGAAGATGCAGAAGGAAATGAAAACAGCAAAGCAGTGAGCACAGTTGTGAGTATACTGTAGTTTATTGTTCAGCAACACACACATACCTCAGCCTGAATGACATCCAATTTGTAACGGCTCCTTTGCAGTCCCCCATGACAAATTGTACATCCACCCAGACTGATACATAATTCTATTCTATGATCCACCCATCCAGTCACTAAAGCTTGTACTGCTTTTAATTACACAGTACATGTATGTCATACTTTTCTAGACACCTTTTCACATCTCCAAACAATTAGTCCCACAAAATAGTGTCTCCAGCATAACCTCCTTGGTCCCACATTGCACTTTCATTCATTTGAGATACATTATACAGCATGTCATACTTTTTACTGGACCTTGTTGTGTTGTGTGACATACATGTAGTATATTGCATTAGTAAGGCCAATTGCTGTAACAGTTGTCAATAGTGTGTGGCTTTTGTTTCTCTGTCTTCAAGATGTGGACCCATAGACCAGACTGCAGCAGGAGGAAGAACCAGACTTAAGGCAGGGCTGCGTGAAAGAAGATGGGGAGGTGTGAGTATGGTTTCTTTGTTAACACAAGACAACACTCCACATGCACACATTTCTCTCAGTCACTCTACTCTGAGGGTCTGGATGCCTTTTTCGTGAGAAGCTGTTTACCATTGTTGCAAAATGTAATTGGCCACTTGAATTCCACATTGTTATCCTGAATTCATTGCAAAGCGTCACTTTCCACCCTTACACTCAAATTTCCCTGCTAGAAAAGAACTTGGGAACTTCACTACGTAATTGGCCACTTAAATGAAAGCGTCATAGAAAAATTGTTTGTTTTGTGCCTTTGAGCTGAAAATTTGCCCCAAATGGGCTAATTGGGACCCTCAGTTGGATAGAAATTTGATTAACACGAGACAACACTTCACATGCCTTCGGGTGCACACACTTACAGTCACTCTACTCTGAGGGTCTGGATGCCTTTTTTGTGAGAAACCATTAACCGTTGTTAGAAAATTTAATTGGCCACTTTAATTCCGTCATTCATTGTGAAGCGTCACTTGTTTGGACCCTTAACACCCAAATTTTTCTGCCAAAAAAACTTGGGACTATGTTCACTATGTTAAGTGCTGTCAGGAGGAAATTGTTTCATGTAGTTGAACAGCTTTGATTCACCAAAATTCACTTGATTCATGAATTGTGTAATTTTTTTTCTCAAACCCTGCCTGCCAAAAAACCATTAGCATATGTGGGACCCTCAAGTAGATAATTAATTGGATTAAAGTTTTCCCGCCAAAAAACTTAGTATATAGACCACTCTAACCTTGAACTTGGGCCCCCCTCCCCACTCTTCCTGCTCACCTCCCACACTTCTTCCACAACTCCCCCTAGTATGTAGTTACACTGTTCTCTGGACTTCTTCGAACATGTAGTCACCACACTCTGCTACACACTTTGTTGATCGAGTGCAGTTTTTCACCAAGACTTTACAATAATCTCTAGCTCTCCTGGTCGGTCAATGCACTAAGTGTACTCCCCGGGGGATGTCTTTTCGGAGACATTGATGCTTCGACACATCAGTATACCAGTGCAATTGACCGACCAGGAGAGCGAGAGATTATTCTAAAGTCTAAGTGGTGGAAAAACTGCACTCGATCAACAACGTGTTTGTGTAAGCAGAGTGAGGTGACTACATGTTCGAAGAAGTCCAGAGAACAGTGTAACTACATACTAGGGGGAGTTGTGGAAGAAGTGTGGGAGGTGAGCAGGAAGAGTGGGGAGGGGGGCACAAGTTCAAGGTTAGAGTGGTCTATATACTAAGTTTTTTGGCGGGAAAACATAATCCAATTAATTAACCAGGTGAGGGTGCCAATTAAATTTTTTTTGGCGGACTGAACGGTCCAAAGCGAAGCGACAATTTTGGGGGCAATTTGGTATTCATACGATACGAAGAGGATAACAACATGGAATTAATGCATCGGCTTAGATGCAAAGTTTTTCGGTGGGAGAATCTTAGTGTAAAGGTCCAATGCAACAATTTTGGGGGCAATTTGGCATTCATACGATATGAAGAGGATGACTAAGGAATTAATGCGGCCGGCTAAGATAAGTTTTTCGGCGGGAGAATTTAAGTGTAAAGGTTCAAAGCAACAATTTAGGGGCAATTTGGCATTCAACCATACAATATGAAGAATTTTTCAGTGTTGCTTAACATGAAATTGAAGTCGCCAGCTACAATCAACGTTAAATGAAAAAAGAGAAATGTCAGTGCAAGTGTGTGCATGTGGAGTGTTGTCTCGTGTTAATAAAGAAACCATACTCACTCCTCCCCATCTTCTTTCACGCAGCCCTGCCTATACAAGTAGTCTGGTTCTTCCTTCTGCTGCAGTCCAGTCTCCGAGTCTGCATCTTGAAGACAGAGAAAGAAAAGTCACTGTATTGACAATAGCAATTGGCCTTACTAATGCAAGATATTATGTCATACAACATGCAATTTCATGACAGTAAGAATGGAGCTAAATGCTGCCTGTAAAGGTCCAAAGCACAGTGCAGAAATGTGGGACCAAGGAGGTTATACTGGAGACATTATACAATGTAATCTCTTGTCAGAATAATTGTTTGAAGATGTGAAAAGGAGTCTAGAAAAGTGTGACATACTATGCAATTAAAAGCAGTGAACGTTTTAAAGACTGGATGATTGGATTATAGGATAGAAATTTATTAGCCTGGGTGTGTTGCTGAACAAATAAAATGTCTCACAAGTTACAACTGTGCCCGCTGTCTTCATTTCCTTCTGCATCTTCAAGTCAAATGGTTTGTTGAGCTGTCATCGCAGGTTTCTCCCAGACTGGACAGCCTCAGCACACACCTAAAAATAATAAAAGGATGTGTGATGGAAAAACATCCCCAGGCAACACTGAATAACCAAACAAATGATAGCATCATGCAATTCAACTATCCCATTGATTGAATAGATTTTGAAAGAGTCTCTAGAAAACTGCTTTTAAAAGAGTTACAAAATGTATTGTACTTGTAGCATGTTACACCTCAGAGTTCTAAATAATAACATACGTGAGGCAAGAAATAAGTAATGTAAGTTGTCAAGCAAGTTGCTTGAATCAATGCACAAAAAGATGTTTGGCTTTTCATGATCAAAGTGTTACTGCATGGTAGCAAGCCAAGTATGCCACAGCTCTTAATACTACATCCAATAGGAAAGAAAAAATCTATGACACTGTTGTTAAGTATTGTCTCACTTACATAACCAGGTACAAACTCTGTGTCTTCAGGTCAACTGGCCATGGTTTGCTCAGCCGTCATCGCAGGTTTTTCCCAGTCAGGACAGGAACGTCAAGACACACCTAACTAATATAATGAATAATTAGTGTGATGCTCCCCCAAAAATTTCCAGGCAACTAGGTGACTATGAATTCAAAGTGATAAAATCCTGCAATTCAAATACCAGTATCCCTTTGCTTAGATATGTACACAGTGTTAAAAGTAGCTTGTTATGCCTCTGAGTTCTTAACACTGAGAAAAATAAAGTTGAAAGCATTGTCTCACCTGTACAAACTCTTCACTCTGTTGTCAACTTCAAGCTGTCTCATCTAGCCTGGTTTGGACAGGAACATCAGGACTGCTGACCCTAATTATAACTACATAAAAGAACAATTGATGCCAGATGAGCTCGAGTTACGTGAGCTCCCACCGCCCGCTACTTGTGATGACAATAAACAGATGACCGCTGGGTCAAGTGAGGTCAGGGGTCGTATTCTGTGCATCTAATTAATTTCTTTAATCTGTCGCCCAAATAAACTACTTTGAAAGAAGTGTATAACTTGTAATGTTTGTATATAGTTAGGTGGCTGCTGACTGATGCAGTAGTGAAGACTCTAAGTTGTCTAAACCTGACATGAGAACTTGGACCTGATCGGGTGATTTAGGGACACAAGAGCAAGATGACAACAACATCCACTGCTGAGACAATGCTTTAGAATATCTGTATGACTCTAGCACTCTTCCCTTATGTCTTACATTTTATAGAAATAACACACATGTACCCAAACATCTTTCTCATAAATTTTGTATCGCCTTTGACTTGAATAAATTACTACACTAAGTATATTTTCTTGAGCACTTGTCAACATTCTTGAGCACTTGTCAACATTTCTAGGAAGAGGCAAAGTAAAAGGTCGCATACAAGAGTTCATCTTTACCTGGTAGCTAGTTACCCATTCATACAATAGTCATGTACCTGAATTTTCTGAGCTTTCTACCGCGCTACTGTCGTACAGTCCACGATTACTACGATCTGACTAGTTCCAACATACAGTCCTTCTAATGGAGGCTTTTTTTTTTACACCGAGTGGAGGACTGGATTACAGCCTCGAGAAGGGAGCCTCGGCCCGAGCGCCCGCAGGTTTCCGCCAATTTTCCGCCAGTCTTCACGTGGCGGATCACTCCTACAATAAGCCTGCCTCAGCTTTCTACCGGCGACACAGAGAGCTGATCCGGACTGTGAGTAACTTTCGCTTCGGGCTCGACCCAGTTCCTTTGACGCGCAGGCACTGTGAGTACGGATTCGTTAAACCAAGTCTGTGTATGAATGCCCTTGGCTAAACACTGCATCACGCCCGAGCTGTAACTCTAGGACTTCACAGCGCCGATCGACGCCGTTATATTTCGACTGCGTCTATGTGGACACGATTACTGGTGAACTTCTCGGCTCAACTGCCAAACTCGTGACTTCTCGGCTCAACTGCCAAACTCGTGTCATCTCGGCTCAACTGCCAACCTCGTGGCTCTAACGCCAAACTCGTGGCATCTCAGCTCAACCGCCAAACTCGTGTCTTCTCGGCTCAACTGCCAAACTCGTGTCATCTCGGCTCAACTGCCAATCTCGTGACTTCTCGGCTCTGACGCCAAACTCGTGTCATCTCGGCTCACCGCCAAACTCGTGACTTCTCGGCTCAACCGCCAACCTCGTGACTTCTCG
>NW_017802770.1:0-3743 GCF_001625305.1 Branchiostoma belcheri
TAGCCTGGTATCCAGTCTTACGTGATTGGGGGTATTGGGGGTGTTCTGGCAGGTTGTGCCTTCGGGGGCTCTAATAGCTTTCCCCGCCCAGTGCAACAGGCCGTCCCGGTAGGAGTGTTACGCTAATAACTAAATAAGAGGAAGTATGCTCGGGGATTTAGGTTCGTGGAGGGCTAATCAATCTCTCGTGAAATACACACCGGGAAACCTATGTGAGGCGGGCGGGACAAAGCTAGTGTAACACTGCCACCTGACTGGCATACTGCACAAAAGAACAGGCAGACGTCATACCACAGTCTGACTCTGCCGGGGAATACCGCGTACTCACCCGGCGTGCTTCTTTTAGATTACTTCCACCCCTTTTAAAACAAGGCTCATATGAACCACTTTCATGTTTTGGGTTAGATTAACGCTATCTAGACTGGGATTTTTTTTGGGACTGAGGGTGGTGCACCGGTGACAGACAGCGTTTACAGTAGTTAATAGAAAACTATGGTCGGCGTTAGATGGTATATACTGTGCTGAGATGTGCTCTCCACATCCTGAGAGAAACGCTGAGAACAGTATTACTATGCCAAGAGTAACGTTGAACCATGGAGCTACCAATAGCTCCGTGGGTGAACACGGTGCTTCTACGTGGATAATCAGGAGTACCACGGTGGTAAAATTTGGGCTGCAAAGTTCCCACATGTCATAGAACCCGAACTGTGTTCGATCGTTTTCGATCTGGGGAATTCGAATCGAACCCGCGTTCTATTTCGGGGTTACCTGCGGTCATTTACTGTAAAGCGGCAAAACAAGCCTTTCTGCCTCCGTGAATTGCAACAGATAAAAAACAACACTTTTCTATAGATACAAACAGTTTCCGGGACAGTACATGTCCGCTATTATTTTTGGTGGAAATGTAACATGTGGCGAAGCTACTGTCGTATCCTTGAGTGACCTTGAATACTGTAATGATTCTTGACGCCAGCATGAATAACACAATGCACACTCTCTGGCGATATGACATGTCTCCAAACCTCGTTCAAACCTGGAAACATGGAAAGTCAAGCATACCCCATTTACGGCTCAAAATGACTGTAACGGTTGTCCCGAAAATCGTGTTTTAGGGATTTTTAAAAAATGGCCTCAATTTTGAATTATGGGTAATTTAGTGAGAAAAATGTCAAAAAATGTCATTTTTTCACCAATATGTCGACAAAAACTAGACTTAAAATCAGAAATTAAAAAATCCCTAAAACACGATTTTTTATCATATTCCTAGTCTGCGAAAAATATAAAAATCGGGGATCCGGGGTAATATACGTAGCCAGGTTTGAACGATGTTTGCCTAAAAACGTGACATGACTTGTGCTCGGAAACCCGAAAATAATCGTCTTTCTGAGCGAAATTCTAAAAAATCAGTGATTAAACATAAAAAGCTAACATTTAAAGGATGTTAAGACGATAATTTCATTTTAATTTGACGAAATTTACCCCTAAATATTATTTGTTTATTTTCAAATATTTTACGGGTAGTCCAAAACACGCCAAAATAGCGTCTTGTAACCCGATACCTTTTCGAACGCGCATAGCAATGGGGAAAGAATGTCGTAGTGACAGACCGCCGTGTACATATCTGAGAGGTCAGCAATAGGTCAACTTCAGGACGTAATACTGGGGGTGTCATGGCTGCCGATCGGACTCGATGAACTGTGCCGAATTTTTGGGCAGCTATTCCAGCCCAAACACAACGGGATATATCTGCTGCAAGATTTCAACTCTTCATATTAATCGTACATTTTCCGTGGAACCGTCAAATTTACGATTTAGGAACCAACGGATAAACTTTCGCCACTCTCGTCACAGCCATCTCGCGCGCGCCAGCGACATCACAACAAATTGTGTCATATTTAAGGTAGGTATTTCACTTACTTATATATTTCCAATGGCACTTTTCACAGTTAATACATCACACATTTCCCCCACTGCTTCGTGTTGGTTTCAGTAACGTGGAGTATTTCAATCATAGGTCATAACGTTAAAATATAGTTAGATATCATTATTATGTAACAAATATATAAAAGAGGATCCCTTACATGTAGTTGCCATTGCTAACCTTAGTGACTTACTACTACTAGATGTTTCTTGGTAAGGCCATATTAACTTGATTTTATGGATGACATCTCTGTAGACTCCAAAACTAAAAAAAATGCAAGAGGAGCAAAATAAAAAAATGCTGCTTATAAAATTACCACAGGAATGCAAAACTGGTATTGCGAATTTGCAGTACTACTTTACTAATTATTCAATACTAGACTGTATTACTTTTATAACAAGCCGGCACATGTGGGCCTTTTGTAGCATTTGAATTAAAGTTTTATAAGATTCGTCACTGTACTGACATCAAACTTATCTAAGGAGTTCTGTGGAGCTTCAGCAGCCTGAGCACTGGGTGTCATCCTCCATTGTTTACAACTGACCCTATTGCTGTTCAGGCTACCATTGACTATGGAGGATGGTACCCAGGCAAGAGCTCCATCGGAATTTGTTCTTTTTTTTTTTAGTAAAATTCAATACATGCAGGCGGATGTCATCCATGCGGATCATATAATTACATGTATCATGTATGGCCTAATATCAGGGAGGCATTGTTTTGAACTGAAACCATTGAGTGTTTTTGCTCTTTACATTTAACAGTTATACTGTGACATTTATTAGATGTATGCAATAACAACAATAAAGACTTAGCTTCCTTATATATAGTATCCTGAATGACAATTTTGAATCACATTTACAAATTGTCACAGGGTTTATGAAATCATTCATTTATCCACTTTAAAATGTTATGCTTAACAGGCAGTATTTTGAGTTAGGTGGTGGTAGTGAAATGCAACAAATTTCTAAGCCAAGCACAACAGATCCCCGAGCACTTAAAAGATAACTGGATTGGGTTCTTTCACATACTTTCCTTCGTTAGTGCATATATTTTTAGTGTTTACAATCATACATTTAGGGGTTTGACACTTAAAGCTCTCTATATACGTAGGGATTTCGGCCTCACTTTACGACCTGATTTTATGACAAATGAAATGACGAAGCAATTTATCATGTACTAGTATGTCCGAGCTATGGGTGACGATATAGGATCAAACTATTTAGAACACCTTGGCCACCAGAAGGTCTGTTTTGCCACCCAACTTTGAAGTCTCATTTTCGGCAGTGAATAATTCTCAGTGGTTCATGCATATGGCTTATGCCATCTCTGTTGAAGAACACACCTACAGCATAGAATTGTTTGAGGAGCTCGAGGGATCAAAGATAATTTCAATTGGGGCAAAATGTTTTTGCTCAATGCAGAATTGGGTAGTGATGCATGAAATCACAGGAGTGCCCGGTTGACAAACAGCTTTTTTTTCTTAGTCAGAAGTAGAAAAATACATCTACTAAGTGGCAGTACATAGTGAGCTGGTAGCACCTCACTTCAGTACACTGAGCAAGTAACACCTAGCTTCAGTACACAGTGAATTGGTAACACCTGACTTCAGTACACAGTGAACCAGTAGGACATATAGTGGAACAGCTAATTGCATGTGTGAAGCAGGGTGTGTATATTTGTGACAGGTTTTCCACTGTTAATGGCTGAATGTACAGTGTATCACGGCTTGCGCATATATCACAGCTACATGCAAGCCCAGGACAAAAACGACCTGGCTGCTAGGCCCCGGGACCAAACCCACACCACTTATTACTGAGAGGAA
>NW_017802771.1:0-3742 GCF_001625305.1 Branchiostoma belcheri
GCACCGCTACACTTGTCCCCGCGCGCCACAGACAGGTGCCCAATTAACACTATTTAGTAAGGGGACCAATCAGAGAAGACAAAGAAACAGGTGGGTATGCAACTGAGGGATAAGATATAAAAGGGGGAAAGAAACGACACAAATGCGCAGTTGGCCGTCGGGGTCGTCGAACGCCAGGTGAAAAATGTGAGAATGGCTCAGGTTCCGCGTCCGCCAGCGCCGGGCGCCGTGCAGGCGGCGATCCAGATCCAGCAACCGGCACCTCCACTGGCAGCGGCACAGGGTCAGCCTCCAGCAGCCCAGCAGCAACAAGGTGGTCAGGTAGCCCCTGCGGCGCAGCAGGACCAGGTAGTAGTTTCTCAGTTTTTTTCGTAAAATACCATGATACGTGGTGGTGGTGATAATGGCGGCCCCAAGTGGGTTTTTTTTTGCTAGTTTCCGTTTCGCGGGGAATTCTGGGAAGGGTTGCTATTTCCGTGTAGGGGGAGAGGGAAGTTAATTTTTTTGTTTTTGGTGTTGGACGATTTATATGTTTAGGGGGTTCTACAGCAGCCAGGGGCGCCCCCGGCCCCGCAGGTACCACAACAGCAGCAAGGCGGAGTGCAGCAACCCCTACCAGCGGCGCAGCTAGCACAGGGTCAAGCACAGCAGCAAGTAGCAGCAGCGGGCGCTGCCCAGCCGAATCCAGTGGGACCAGCGGGCGCGGCCCAGCCGGACGCCCCCCCACAGCCGCCTCAGGAGGTAAATTGTTTTTTTCTTGCCGCTCGTATTTTCTAATAAGCAAGGAATAGGTTATTTTAGAGTGTGTTGGTGGTAAGATTACACGTTTTTAAAAAAAATCGGTTATTTCTACAGTAAAGGTAGTCGGATATAGTGAGCTTGCGTGAGGTTCGCAGAAATTAACGTTATGTTAGGTCACATTTTTATTGGCGGGTGTAGCATAGGTTGCGAGATAATTTATTGGTGTGCCAGGTAAGATTTGGTCTGTCTGGGACCAGCTGGTGGAGTAAAAAAAAAATTAACCTGTGTGGTGTTAGCCTGTGTGGCTGAAGTTTACCTGTATGATGTAAGCCTGTGTGGCTGAATTTGTACCTGTGTGGTGTTAGCCTATGTGGCTGAATATTACCTGTATGACGTAAGCCTGTGTGGCTGAATTTTAACCTGTGTGGTGGTAGCCTGTGTGGCTGAAATTTACCTGTGTGGTGATAGCCTGTGTGGCTGAATTTTACCTGTGTGATGTTAGCCTGTGTGGCTGAAATTTACCTGTGTGGTGATAGCCTGTGTGGCTGAATTTTACCTGAGTGATGATAGCCTGTGTGGCTGAATATTACCTGAGTGATGTTAGCCTGTGTGCCTGAATATTTTACCTGAGTGATGTTAGCCGGTGTGGCTGAATTTTACCTGTGTGATGTTAGCCTGTGTGGCTGAATTTTACCGGTGTGGTGATAGCCTGTGTGGATGAGCTCAACATGCATAGTGCTAGTGTGTGGGATGGAATTAAGTGGTCTTAGCTTAAGTGTATGAGATTGCGTATGAGGTCCGTACTATCTGAAGGAGGTCCTATAAATGACAAATAGGGTTCTGCTCAACTCGAGCAGAACCCTATTTGTCATTTATAGGACCTCCTTCAGATAGTACGGACCCTGCAGGCGACCGTAGATGGGCTACAGAGGGGAAACGCGGGTGTTAGAGCCATTCTGAGGGACATCCGTAGTATAGTTTGACGGCCTGACAGCCTTTTCGATGCAACGTCAGCCATGCAACTTGTTGAAGACCTCGCTACCGCTGCAAAAAGGGGAAACCATAGGAAAGCGGAGGACTATCAATCAGCGGCAGAGTTGCTGCGTTTACATAGGCACGACACGAAGCTTAAGCAGGCAATTAGGGATATATACGCCAAAGAGTCCGAAAGGAAAGTGTGCAGAAGGGTGTCGGGGATCTTAGGTTCCGGAGGAAGTCAATCCAAGCAGTCAACGCCGACACGTCCAGGGCGGAGGGAAGGATACCAGTCTTCAGGACACTGGTCATACGCACCACAGCCATGGCGACCATATCACCAGCCGCAGTACGGAGGGAGGAGGTGTTATGGGTGTGGCTCTCCGGAGCACCTGGTGGCTAAGTGCCCGGCCAGACGTGCCAGCAGGGAGAGAAGTTCAGGAAGAGATAGAGACAGGGACGAAAAGAAGAAAGATTAAGAATCTGCTGGATGTCTGCTGTAAAATGAAATTAGGCATTTGAAGTGAAAAGGAATAAAGGGAAGCTTAAGTGTTAAGAAAGGAGAGTCAGGAGTTAGGCAAGGGTGAGAATTTTCGTTCATATCGCCACGTCTAAGAGTAACAGTAATAATTTGTTTTGTTGTATCTTCTTAATAAATTGAATAAACCATGTGGTGCGAAGGTGCAATTAATAAAGAATTACAATTATGCAGTGATGCTACGATCCAAATGTTGTAAAATAGGTCAACGGGTAAAAACTTTCTTTGTATGTGAAGTGAATAGACCTGTTTTTGTTCACCTGGCGAAAACACTGCCACGTCTAAGAGTAACAGTAATATTTTGTTTTTGTTGTATTTTCTTAATAAATTGAATAGACCGTGTGGTGCGAAGGTGCAACTATGCAGTGATGCTACGTGCCAGAATGTTTGTAAAATCGTCCAACGGATGAAAACTTTCTTTGTATGCAAAGCGATTAGACCTGTTATTGTTAACCTGGTGGAAACACTGCAAGTGCTCTGTGATACCTTGACGACTGGAACGGCTTAGGAATTAACGAGATCCTGTTCATTGACATCAGTTGACTTCATGTTTAAAATTTGTGTTACTTTAGAATAATAATTTATTTCCTGACAGTTTGGTTTTGACGCCATGGTAAACACCAGGGGCTCTCCTGATCCCTTATCCCCACCTTTGTGGGTTGGTGTTTTCCCAGGGCTGTAAGAAAATATATATATATATATATATATATATATATATATAGCTATAAACGTTTAACGGTGTAGGAGATGTAGATATTTATTTTTGTCCCATAATTCATTGCAGTACTCCCGCGTTAAAGAGTTGGATAAAATCCCGGACTGGGAAAAATGCATCCAGTTCAACCCTGAGGAGGCGATACGGAATAAGCGGGAGGTCTACACATGGGTAGACAGCAAGGGGCAGCCCTGGGAACACACCAACCCAATGCCACCTTCATTCAGTGAAGTTCAGGAAGGAGAGTGCCATGCAAACGCTACCATGGTAAAGTTCAGAAACCCGGAACTTTTTCCTGCGGGAAATATACATAACTATGGAGAAGAATGGAGACTGGTCTTAAGGGACCATGCTGATAAAGAATTGTTAATGAGCTGGATAGAACATGGGGTTAAGGTCGAAGATTATGTTGTACCTTACAAAGGGCTTTGGCAAGGGGAAAGTTATGACCACATGTTTCCGCCAAAAAAGTTCTTCCCTAATGGTGTGTCTTGCAAAGGTTTCATAAAGTTCATCGGTGAGACAATTGAGGACCGTTTGAAGACAGGGGCGGTGCAGTTATGGGAGAAAGTAGGGGAGGTAGACCCTCCACATCTAGTCATGCCCCTGACTGTTGAACCCAACAAACCTCGTCTGTGTTGTGATATCGAGGTCTCTTAACCCTACCTAGACCGGGGGGGGGGGCTAAAAGTGCCCGCGGCAACTTTGATGTCACCTAGCGTCTGAACGGCTAGCCGTAAAACGACCAAACTTGGTGACTTTTCCTAAAATAT
>NW_017802772.1:0-3735 GCF_001625305.1 Branchiostoma belcheri
TTCCTCCATTCCCAAATTTGTTATTATTATTATTATAAATTCGTGAACAGATCGAAGTATTTCAATTTGGATACAAGCAATCAACTTTTTGAAGGCTTTCCTTTGGAATATAGCGTGCCAGGTTGTGGAGTAAAGGCACGTTCCTTCCCATTGACCTCCACCTTGAGATTATCTGCTAACCTTTCAGGTCAACGTCCGCGGGTTCACGTCCTTTCGGTGAATCAGGTTGCGACGCTGTGCAGCCCTCCCCAATATAACGTTCCGATCTCCAATATCTTTGATACACAGAGTTTGTATAGGGGAAGAGATCGACATATAGGCCAAACCAAATACGGAATGGGGAAGTAAGCTTTCCCTTCTGGCGTCGCCTGCCACTCGTCTTACAATCATAACATAGTTAGTTCTCTGGTGCACTACTAGTGACTACCAAACCTTGCTGTGAGTAATTACAGGTTACAAACGGTCTCATTCCGACGCGGACGGCTGTCCTTACAGCTTGACAATAACACCCGGCTTCTATCAAGCGAGGTACAACGGTTGTAAGGTCGACTTCAGAAACAACTGTGCCCTTAAGGCGTAACGACAGTAGGGATGTGTAGCACAACTTTAAGAAAACATGTCAATCAGACTATAGAGTTAGCTTACAATCAGCGGGCCCTCCATACAAAAGAACATCAGATAAATCAAGTTTAAGATAATAAAGATAAGATAAAAAAAAACTATGATGGTAAATGTTACAAGACCTGCTGATGATGAGATTTCACACTATGCGGGAACAGTTGCTCAGCTTGAAGTCTAACAGTACATTTTCTGTTAAAAAGTACTTTGTACAATTGAAGCCATGTATAACATTATACCATACATTTTTAGTTTATGCCCAATTAGAAGGGGTTTCCGAGCACTAGCATATTTTAAAACTGCCCCTATGAGTCTGTAACACGGAACAACAAATCACTGTGATGGAAAGCAATCGTGACTGGGCGCCGCGGAATCTTTTAACAACCATTAATAATTAAAAGAACTATCAATTATCATCATTTCCTGCTGAGTTCAATAGATTACCATTAAAGCGATTATCTTTAGTCCAGCCATACGAAGCACATCAGATCACCATAGGCAAGGACTGTAGGGGAAAGAAGAGAGAAAATAAAGGTTTATTTGGAAATTCATATTCAGGACTAATTACAACATAGGGAAAAGTGTGAAGTATACAGGCAGTGCGACGGTGAAGAGTGGAAGTGACTAGTCTAAAAATTGCTAGTACGGAATATAATCAAAGCTTTTAACAATACATATATTTCAAATTCAGTCTACATGTATGTTTTGCACGTTATTGCAATCCGTATTTCAGGGATATAACTGTTTACATTTACGTTTTATCTATAAAAAGTATGATGTGGCTGTTACGTTTGCCCTGATTGAACCCCTTTTAGTAAGAGGGTTTGTAGTCGGTAATAACCAGGGGCGTCGGGTGGCGTAGTGGCAGAGCGTTCGACTATGAAAATTTGAGACCCGGGTTCGATCCCGAGTCGTACTCTGCGCATGTCTGATCATGGGCCTCGGCGTTGTGCCCTTGAAAAAAGGCACATTACGCAACACCCAGGTGTGATTGATTGGTTCGGGAAAGTCGAGGCCGCACAGACCCTTGCGACAGTTCCACAAAAGTGTGTGTGGATCAAATATGTTATCTGTATCTTGTGTATTTTGTGAATGTAAACACTGTATCAATCCAGCGCTATAAAAAGCTGCGATTGCACTGGTAATGAATGACCAATAAACCATTATTTTTAACAATCAAAAACGTAACCGATCTGTATAACTCCGCAGTCTGAAAAAATCCACGTCTGCTAGTATTAATCCACATACTGAAAACAGCTGGCTACGTTATCCATTCAACCATATTTTATTTCGATAAACCACAAACAATGAGATATTGTTGTTGTAATAGTTAGCAGTAAACGTAGCACAGTATAGGTATCATTTCAAGGTTTATGATGTCAAAAGACTTGTTTTTTGCGCCCTATTGTGTTAGATTTGGAGTTTGTGGATGATGTCATCCTTAAGATTTACTTGCTGCGGCTTAAGAAGTAAGTATCTTTATTAGCATCACGAATAGACAGGTTAACCTCAGGGAGATAAAAGTATCAGGCAGAAGGAAAGTAATTGATGTGTTTTAGCGGGAGGTCTCGGAATACTATTTATAGAGACCGGATTGACACATTGTAACAACTACAAAAACTTAGAGTTGACTTTAAAGTTGTTAGAAGCGAGTGTAGCAATGAAATAAATATTTTAACTTTTATCACTCGGCGGTAAAACATCCTTCATCGTTATATGTCACCCGTACCATCTCCAAGGAGATCCTAAGTTGCGAACGACAGTATGAAATTGGCTTGGAAGTATCCATTCACCAGATAGGATCTCCACGCCAAGTTACTTTAGATAACATCCTGGGGTTCAACAAGACTATGAACTTGCTGGTGAACATATCCATTTGTCTTGTTTTGGTTGTAGGGAAGATACAGCGCACTTTCCGCACGAATTTTGTTTTAACCCTATCTAGACCGGGGGGGGGGGCTAAAAGTGCCCGCGCCAACTTTGATGTCACATAGCGTCTGAATGGCTAGGGCTAGAATGACCAAACTTGGTGACTTTTCCTAAAATATTGTTGGCAACAATTTTCTATCATTGGAATAAGATAATAATTTTTTGTGTTGCCATGGCAACGGGTTTCTGACAGGCATTTTTTGCTAAATTTAGTAATTTTTGTTCAAGAATAGAATTTTATGGGTTTTATGTCAAGTTACTCATTGTTTCTAATATTAATAACATCCCATATGAATTTATGTTAATTTTATCATTAAATATGCATAATTTATGCTAATTTGATGACGTCATTGGCCAAAATCCAAGATGGCGGACCATATCATTAGAACAGGTATATACAAGTTATTTTCTTAAATTTCATCAATACTTCCATTTCTTTTCCAAAAGGTTTAAATGAAGGTCTTTGGTATGTTTACAATGTATTTTAGGCTTTATCACGAAAAAAACTATTTTTGAAAATTCAACATTGATGATCCAAGATGGCGGATATCTTAAATATGTATGACGTCATTTTATGACGTCACCGGTGTTGCTATGGGCAACATAAGACTTAGTACACTCTAATATTCCGTCATAAACACTTTTGGTAAAGTTATGTTGAATACCATTTAGTTTTCAGGGAATAGCCTATCGAGACGGTTTTGGCCAATAAAATCCCATTAATGACGTCATAATGACGTCATATTACGTCATAATGACAAAAAATTGTAGATATGATAAATTTTAACTAGTACACCATCCTCTGAAAATTTGGTAGCCATACGACATACCGTTAGCGAGTTCTGAGGGGGGCCGAAAGAGCCCCCCCCCCGGTCAAATCTTGCTCAAAAAAGCCCGGTCTAGATAGGGTTAAAGACCTGAATCTTCCGTTCTGGTCTCATCCATGCAGTACTCCAAGTATACCTAGACTAGTACCGACCCAAAACGTAAACGGCTGTGTGAAAGTGTGTTTCTATTAATAGGAAATTTCCTTTTAGCCAGTTATTTTTCTGCATCCTGTGCAAAAGTTATTGTAATAGTAATTAAGATTGTAAAACATTTTTGAAACACTGAATCTAACGAAATTTTAACACAATTTTCGAAACTCTGAACTTAACAAACGTTTTAACACAATTCTTAAAACACCCA
>NW_017802773.1:0-3735 GCF_001625305.1 Branchiostoma belcheri
GAGAGAGTTCCTTAGCGATCTACCGTGTAGTTGTCCTTTAGTCGATGGCAGCCAGGAGCGGAAACGTGACGATTGTCTGATTTTGGTTGCAAAGTTAAGGCATAGGTCGTGTCTACGATCAGACAGAGTTTGTAGGTTCAGGGTCTGCAGGGCGTCCATGTATGTAGTGTAGTGACGGCCTAGCATAATCCTACAGGCCCGTTTTTGAACCCGTTCAAGCCGGTTGACTTGTCTGATGTTAAGGGCAGCATTCCAGACGGGTACCGCGTATTCAAGGAGTGGTCCGAACGTATCCGCAGTAGATAGCACAGAGGGCGTCTGGTGGGAGACCAGCCCGCCGCAATCTACCGAGGAAAAATAGGCGTTTGCTTCCCTTGGACACCATACTGTCAACTTGAGAGTCCCATCCAAGATCCGACTGAATCTGGATTCCAAGTAGTCGTGCTTGCTTCACCACACTAAGCGTCTGGCCTCCTAGCGTTAGGACTGGGTCAGGTGGAGGAGATTTCATGAAACATATTTGCAGTACTTTACACTTTTTGGGGTTTAGAAGCATGTGGTTTCTATCCGACCATTCGTCTAGGTTGTTCAAGTCATTTTGTAGGGATGAAGGTGAGCATATCGGTCGGTTTTCGCCCAAGTTGAGGTCGTCGACATACTTCCAATATTCACTGTTTGGTGTTCCAGCGTCATTAATCACGGCCAAGAAGATCAGGGGTCCTAGCAAAGTTCCCTGTGCCACCCCACAGGTAAGTGGTTCCCTGTCCGACAGGACCTGCTGGTAACGGACTCGTGTACGGTGCGAGATAAAACTACAGACCCAGGAAACGGGTGAAGGTCGTGCACCCATCTGTACAAGTTTTGTAATCATTGTATGGCAGACTCTATCAAATGCCTTGCTAAAATCCGTCATAACCAGGTTACTGACAAATTGCTTGTTCTCTGCACCTCTGAAGAGAAAGTCAAGAATTTCAACCAAGCAGTGAGTTGTGGAGACGCCTTTGATGTTTCCGAACTGCCTCATGTCAACACTCGGCATAATGTCACGAAGGAGCCACGGGAGTACGAAGCCCTCCGCTACCTTGGCAAATTGTGACGTCAGCGACACCGGTCTGATCTTAGGTCTGCTGGCTGTTCCTTCGGGACGGGGATGACAATCGCGTCCCTCCACTCAGGTGGTACACTGCCTTGTTGAAGAGATGCGTTCATGATATCGGTAAGGGGCGTAGCAAGTTCATAAGCAAACTCTTTTATTAGGGTAGGCGGGATAGCGTCTGGACCTGGGGCTTTTCTTACTTTGACCTTTTTCAGGCAGTGGTACATTTGCCAAGGTTCGATTTGGGGCGGCGGACTAGTCGGTAAGAATGTCGGGAGTTTGTCCCGGTCAAGCGGAGGCAGAGCCTGACAGATTGTGGCTAGGTGCCCGTTGATAGCTCCGGCTACGGTACAGATGTCTGGCTGGTTCACACCTGGAACATGGACAGTGGAAGCGGGTTTGGAGAGGTTAGCCAGGCGTCGTACTTGTTTGTGCCACTCAGAAGGGTCGGTTTTCTTCAAACTGTCGACATGATCTCTATAGAACTCTTTTACAAACTGGCGCGATACGGCTCTGGAGCATTGCGCGAGTGTCACTCAGCACCTTCAGCTTAATGGCCCGACGTGGATCTTGTTGTAGATAATGTAATAACAGCTCAACCTGTAACAATGCAGGCATTGGTCAAATTACCCGTATGATCATGTCTTGCACAAAGTATGCTGATGGCAACACCTACAGATGACAAGAAGGAATACGAAGTACATCTGTACTAGTAAGATGCACCTTTTGAGATCCTTCAGTCTTTGTGACATGAATAGGATAAAAAACATGTCATTGAGTAACTGAGACAGCATATGCAGTGGGACACACTTAGTCACTCAACCAGTGTTCAAGCTGACCATTTTGCTACAGCCTCAAGTTACAAATACTCAGTAGCACAGATGTCTGAAGCCTACTTCTTTCGCAAAACAGACAGACATGTTAGCAGACTCACCTGCTGTGGGATGTCAATCAGAGTCTTTATAGCAGACAGCAGTGAGAGTGTGTGGAGGGTGACTATGACGAACCCACGGGCAGGGTATTAGGGCAGCATGTCCACACACAGCTGCCGCACCTTGGCTGCTGTCTGAGCATCATGATGCATGTGCTGGGAGATGGGGATCAGTTTCAGCTTCATCTCAACTGGAGTGGCAAGACCTGTGGCAATGGTAGGGATAGATGTCAATGATAAAAAATTGATAGTTTCTTTTTACATTTTTAGAAGTTTGTGGAATAATACATTTGTAGCAGTGTCAACAAAAATACTGTGAGTAAAAATATGAGGTAAATGCAAAGAAACTTTTCAAACCTTGAATCATCTCTGCTATCTTGTTGCAAATTCCAACAGCAAATGTTCTGAGGAAAGATTACACGAAGACATGTACTAGTAAGTCGATAAAATAAACCTAAATGAAAGGGCACAAATGCCTGGTGGTCCCTCCATACTAAGTCAGTGCACACATCTCATCCTAATTCAGAAATTGTAGCTATAATATGAGAAATTCCTGCAACTTATGATACCTGGACTGAGCTGCGAAACAAGATGCAGCAAATATTGCTGCCTCCAGCTCCACTTCATCATGGGAGTCCAGACTGGTGCGGATGCTGTGATGAGTGTTCTTCCTTTCACTGATGATTCAGGCAATGCTGCCCAAAACCCTGCACAATTATTGCAATTGATTGTAAATATAATAACAGCAATTCACTGTCAACAACACAAAACAATCTTGCTTCGGCTGTGTTGAAAAAAAACAACAACACACACATATTTCACTGTTGACACACAAGATACAAAAATTTTGTTACCGTGATCAAATCAAATCCGGATAAGCCTTGCCGTGGACGACTCTGTAACCCTTTTTGCATGATAATGCCGGGTTCATATGAACCCTACTATGAACCCGGCATTATCATGCAAAAAGGGTTACAGAGTCGTCCACGGCTAGGATAAGCCTTGCTTTCAAATGGCATTAGGGCTCTAAGACTCAAAGAACAGACCTACAGGATGTGATTTCTACATCAATATTGCCTCACCTCAAAGTAAGTTCCCTGGCGATGGGGTCATTGCTGTGGATGACAGAGAAGATACGCCTCAAGAATTCATCCACATTCAGAATCTTGTCCAGATGTTTTTCGCTCTGCTGGGTCACACGTAGGACACACAGACGCAAAAAGTTTTTTCTTGGGGAAGAAAATAGATCTAGTTTACGGAATGACAAATCTGCATACCAGTGCAATAAAGCAATGAACAAGGATACTAGTTACCTGGACATGCATTGCTGGATGTATCAATAGCTATGAATAGTATTAGTAGATCTAATTGGTGAACTTTCCAAGTCTTAGATACTTACCCTATTCTGAAGACATCTGCGAGCTTCGGGAAGGATGAGTTGATGAGGATCGGGAAGGGGTACTTCTCAAAAAGCCTTGGAAAGGTATTTTGGGTACCCCAAACGAGGTTTTGCACGAGTATTAGCACGCGTGCAAACCACGTGAGTTGAGTAACCTTACGTCGTGCAAATCCTCATATTCGGGTCCCAGTATATACCTGCCTAATCCAGAAAATTTGGACCCAGTCGATCCCGGAAATCATAAGTATATCCCAAATTTACAAAGATTATAGATATTATGAATCATAAACAAATTTACTTCATGTTAAC
>NW_017802774.1:0-3709 GCF_001625305.1 Branchiostoma belcheri
AACTATAAGGCCAACTACTGTGGCAACTACAGAAGAAACAAGCAAACAAACTACTGTAGGGACTACAGAAGAGACAACCAAACAAACTACAAGGTCAACTACTGTAGGAACTACAGACGAGACAACCAAACAAACTACTGTAGGAACTACAGACGAGACAACCAAACAAACAACAAGGCCAACTACTGTAGGAACTACAGACGAGACAACCAAACAAACTACTGTAGGAACTACAGACGAGACAACCAAACAAACTACTGTGGGAACTACAGACGAGGCAACCAAACAAACTACAAGGCCAACTACTGTAGGAACTACAGACGAGACAACCAAACAATCTACTGTGGGAACTACAGACGAGACAACCAAACAAACTACAAGGCCAACCACTGTAGGAACTACAGACGAGACAACCAAACAAACTACAAGGCAAACTACTGTAGGGACTACAGAAGAGACAACCAAACAAACTACAGTGCCAACTAGTGTAGTTCCTACAGAAGAGTACAACCAAACAAACTACACGGCCAACTACTGTTGGAACTACAGAAGATACAACCAAACAAACTACAAGGCCAACTACTGTAGGGACTACAGAAGATACAACCAAACAAACTACAAGGCCAACTACTGTGGGTACTACAGAAGAGACAAGCAAACAAACTACTGTAGGAACTACAGACGAGACAACGAAACAAACTACAAGGCCAACTACTGTGGGAACTACAGACGAGACAACCGAACAAACTACAAGGCCAACTACTGTGGGAACTACAGACGAGACAACCAAACAAACTATAAGGCCAACTACTGTGGCAACTACAGAAGAAACAAGCAAACAAACTACTGTAGGGACTACAGAAGAGACAACCAAACAAACTACAAGGCCAACTACTGTTGGAACTACAGAAGATACAACGAAACAAACTACAAGGCCAACTACTGTGGAAACTACAGAAGATACAACCATACAAACTACAAGGCCAACTACTGTAGTTCCCACAGAAGAGACAACCAAAAAAACTACAAGGACAACTACTGTGGGAACTACAGAAGATACAACAAACAAACTACAAGGCCAACTACTATAGGAACTACAGAAAAGACAACCAAACAAACTACAAGGCCAACTACTGTGGGAACTACAGAAGAAACAACCATACAAACTACAAGGCCAACTACTGTAGTTCCCACAGAAGAGACAACCAAACAAACTACAAGGCCAACTACTGTGGGAACTACAGAAGAGACAACAAGGCAAACTACAAGGCCAACTACTGTAGGGACTACAGAAGAGACAACCAAACAAACTACAAGGCCAACTACTGTGGGAACTAAAGAAGAGACAACCAAACAAACTACAAGGCCAACTACTGTAGGAACTACAGAAGATACAACCAAACAGACTACAAGGCCAACTACTATGAGAACTACAGAAGATACAACCAAACAAACTACAAGGCCAACAACGGTTGTTCCTACAGAAGAGACAACGAAGCAAACTAGAAGGCCAACTACTGTGGGAACTACAGAAGATACAACCAAACAAACTACAAGGCCAACTACTGTAGGCACTACAGATAAGACAACCAAACAAACTACAAGGCCAACAACGGTTGTTCCTACAGAAGAGACAACGAAACAAACTACAAGGCCAACTACTGTGGGAACTACTCTAGATACAACGAAACAAACTACAAGGCCAACTACTCTAGGAACTTCAGAAGGGACAACGAAACAAACTACAAGGCCAACTACTGTGGGAACTACGGAAGAGACAACCAAACAAACTACAAGGCCAACTACTCTAGGCACTACAGAAGAGACAACCAAACAAACTACTATGGGAACTACAGAAGAGACAACCAAACAAACTACAAGGCCAACTAGTGTAGTTCCTACAGAAGAGACAACCAAACAAACTACAAGGCCAACTACTGTGGGAACTACAGAAGAGACAAACCAAACAAACTACAAGGCCAACTACTGTGGGAACTACAGAAGAGACAACCAAACAAACTACAACTACTCTAGGCACTACAGAAGAGACAACCAAACAAACTACAAGGCCAACTACTGTAGGCACTACAGAAGAGACAACCAAACAAACTACAGTGCCAACTAGTGTAGTCCCTACAGAAGAGACAACCAAACAAACTACAAGGCCAACTACTGTAGGCACTACAGAAGAGACACCAAACAACAGCAGTGCCAACTAGTGTAGTCCCTACAGAAGAGACAACCAAACAAACTACAAGGCCAACCACTGTAGGGACTACAGAAGAGACAACCAAACAAACTACAAGGCCAACTACTGTGGTAACTACAGAAGAGACAACCAAACAAACTACAAGGCCAACTACTGTGGGAACTACAGAAGAGACAACTGAACAAACTACACGGCCAACTACTGTGATAACTACAGAAGAGACAACCAAACAAACTACAAGGCCAACTTCTATAGCTCCTACAGAAGAGAGAACGGCCAAACTAACTACAATGCCAACAACCTCACAGACCAAAGGGCAATCTACACAAACTGCTACGGTGCCAGCAACATTTTTCTCAACCGTTTTACCAACGACGCACGTTACAACACCAAAAAATCCCAGTTACTCATCAGGAGACGACAGTTGTCTACACTACTAAGGTCACCACCGTTCCAACAACCATTCAAACTACAGAACTAACAACTCGACAGTCTACGCAAGTGACTACAGAAGAAACTACGCAGCCAACAACCACAGAGACCGCGGGGAAGTCAACACAACCTACAACGGTGCAAACAACACTCGTCCCAACCACTGAACCAACGACGCACGTTACAACAGAGCAACCGAAAACTCAGTTCACTACAGAACAAACTACAGTGCCAACAACCTCACAGACCAAAGGGCAGTCTACACAAACTAACACGGTGCCAGTGACGCTCATCTCAACCGTTTTACCAACGACGCACGTTACAACACCAAAAATTCCAGTAACTGATCGGGAGACAACAGTTGTCCACACTACTGTGGTCACCACCGTTCCAACAACAAAACTAACAACGGGACAAACTACTACTACAGAACAGACTACAGAGGCCATGGGACTATCTACACAGTCTACTATGGTGTCAACAACACTCTTCCCAACCACTGCACCAACGACACAAGTTACAACAGAGCAACCAAAAACTCAGTCAACTACGGAACAAACTACAAAACCAACAACATTCTTCCCCACTACGAAACAAACTACAGTGCCAACCACTGAAGAGACAACACCGGAGACCACAGTCCAAACAACACTCTTCCCAACGACTGTGCCAACGACACATGCAACAACAAAGACTCAATTCACTACGGAACAAACTACAATTATACCAACCACTGATACTACAACGAAACAAACAACTCGACAATCTACTCAATCTACAATACCAACAACCGCAGGGCGATCTACACAGCCTACAACGGTGTCAACAACGCTCTTACCAACAGGTGTACCAACGACACACGTTACAACGCTTCCAACAACTCAGTCCACTACTGCACAAACTACAAGGCCAACTACTGTAGGGACTACAAAAGAGACAACGAGACAAACTACAAGGTCAACTACTGTGGGAACTACAGAAGATACAACCATACAAACTACAAGGCCAACTACTGTAGTTCCCACAGAAGAGACAACCAAACAAACTACAAGGCCAACTACTGTAGGA
>NW_017802775.1:0-1573 GCF_001625305.1 Branchiostoma belcheri
ATAAAAATAAAACAGGTCTAGGCATCCTATTATAGCCCCAAATGCTACAATATGAGCCATGAAGTCAACAAAAAAGGCTGGGTTAAAATTTAAAGTATAAATTTTGAACTTTTAATCGAACCACTGCATTGATAGATGGAAAAAACTGTAACAACTAGGAAGAAAAGGAATTTCCTCAACTGTTGGGGGCAAAATATGAGCATTTTTGAGTTGATTCAGAACCAGAATCTTTTTTTTTTTGCAAATCAGAAAAAAATGAAGAGGCGAATCCGAGAACCAACAAATTAAATTGGTGTGGCCTAAGAGTAAAAGCCACAGTTACAACTTACCAGTCAACAAGAATCTTGAGGATCTTGGCCTTGTAGTTTGGCAGGTCGGCCTCCAGCACACTAGCCAGTCCCTCCAGGTTAGATTCTAATGATGATGTGCTCTGGAAAAAAAACGTGTTCAAACATAACGATTTCTGCACTGGGTGGCTAGTGAGGAACCTGTTACTTCAATGGGTACCCTTGCCCCATAGACCAGTGCCAATATGATCATATTGAGAGATTACCCTAGACAGGGTTCTAGCTAGGATTTAATTTTAGTGTAGTCAGTAGCGGCACTGGCTGCATGTCAAGGGAGCTTTTAAAAATTTGAGCTAAAAAAGAGGCCATCTGAGGGATACCCAAAGGGAAAAAATGTTATTTCTAACTTAGTAAGGTATGTACAATGTACCATTGATTGGTAATTTTTCATCTGGCATTCTTGAACAAAGAAATACAGTCACAATGCCCCTATGCTGTATTGAAAATTAGCGTATTGGGGAAAATTTAGCGTAGGGGGTCAAAATTATAGTGTAGGGGGGCCCTACGCTACTTCGCACAAGCTAGAACCCTGCTAGACTAACGAACGTTACTTTAATTACTTGTAACGACACTAGTTACATCTGGGGACCCCACTTCCTGGACCAGCAGAAAGTGGAGGCGGTGCAGAGAAGAGCTACAAAACTAGTGTCTGGGCTCAGGGAGCTTTCCTACAGTGAGAGGCTAAAGAGGCTTAGACTACCGTCCCTGGGGTATAGAAGAAGAAGGGGAGATATGATTCAGGTGTTCAAGTTCCTGACTGGGCGAGAAAGGGTACAAGCAGACAACTTCTTCGAGTTAGCAGGGGGTACAACAAGAGGCCACAACTTCAAGTTGAAGGTACCATTGGCCAAGTCAAGGAGTAGACAACATGTATTCAGTGTGAGGGTCATCAAAGACTGGAATTCGCTGCCGTCGAGTGTAGTAATTATCCAGTGAAACAGTCAACCAGTTTAAAACGAGATTGGATCGACACTGGGAGCATCTGAAGTACGAAGAAGGCGTCTAAGATCAGTCCACAACAGGCGGGAAGAAGCCTTACTCGACTGTAGACGGTATCAAGGTATCAAGGTAGTTCTGTGTTTGACCGATGTCCTTACCTTCTCCCCCACACGAGTGATGAGGGACTCCAGTCTGTCCTCGATCTCCAGCGGTTCGCTGGTCCGGCGACGTTTGTTGCCGCGGCCTGCGGACACAAGAACTGCCAGTTAGACGGGGGGGGGGGGGGG
>NW_017802775.1:1593-3708 GCF_001625305.1 Branchiostoma belcheri
AGTATTACAACCAATATTCATAACTTTGCTGCAAATATGTGTGTATCTAAATGATTATTTTACGCATAGTATTTTCATGTTCTTTTGGGTGGATCGCCCCCCTCCCCACCATTCATACATAGTGCAACAAAGCCCGGATACGGCGTAGCTGAAACTGCAACAACATGAGAAACATGGTGGTAAAAGTACAGTTCACTAACGTACCTTCGTCTTCATCGTCACTGTATCTTCTTCTTCGAGACATTGTTGTTTTCACGAGGCTTCGGAGGACGGCAAGGATTTTCCTGGTCGAAACTCTCTCCCAAGCATATGGCGGTGTGTTCCTGCGCGCGGGATCTGCGCAGCGTGTCAAAAGCGCTCCTAGGCGGCTGTTTGTGGTACTGCAGCTACGTTACCTGCTGCCGCCGATAGAGGGCGTTTCTAGCGCGTTGCATTCCGGGCCAGTGACTGTCAGGAAAAGCAGCCAAGATGTCGGCTCTAACCGTGATGGGAGAGCGCTCCACTGGAGATAACATCCGCACACAGAACGGTAAGGCCTCTTTTCTCAACTTTATCGAGTCTCATAGAATCAGAGATCTGTTTAGCTTCGTTTAAGTGGTCATCTGGTGTCGTTCCATCTCTCTTTTTTGGAGAAAAGTGATATCTAGTGACCGGTCTTTTCAGCACGTGTTTCTGGAACCTTCTCGCCCCCCTCCCCTCTTGTGTTGTAAAAATTCTCTGTTCTAACGAACAAAATCCTGTTAGCGTGGCTAAAATGTAGAATTTAGTTCTCCCAATATCAACTGTCCTGTCACGTTATCTTGGATTGCATATATATGACGGTTACCTTTGTGTAAAATTGAGTTTTATGCCTAGCAACCACTCATGTAACTTATAAGCTCTGAGTCTGACAAAAAAAAAGAAGAAAGAACGGTGTCAGGACAACTCGGCACCTGGGACAAGTCGGCCCCTGGCCATTTGGGACAACTCGGCACCAACCCCAGGACAAGTCGGCCCCATAATTTCTCAACAAATCATCAATATTTTGGGCTCCAAGAATTAGTAGCCTCCTGACAATAATCTTAACTTCATTCTTTTCTGAGACATGTTATTCTTTTTGTGATGACGGACTTAACTGCGCCACTCAAAGAGTTAAATAATTTAACTCTTTGAGTCCGGTTAATTTACGAGTAAACTCACGGGGTCATACTATGTATAAATATTTTCATGCCCGCCCGCCGAAAACATACGAGGATACAATTATAAAAGAACGTTGAACATTTACCACTACATGCTTCACGATTCCACGAAGTTTCTTTATCAATATAAATTGTAAGTCTTGCCGTTTCTTGGATCGGCACGCTTTAGATTACTCGGACGGGCCGCGCCGACATAGCGCCGCTAGCGCCAGGGGCGTTACGCTAGCGGCGCAGGCCAAGTCCGTTGTCGCTATAAGAAATACTACAGTGTGTCACTGAGACTCAGAAAAAAGTTAAAATCAGAGTCAGGAGGCTTCTAGATCGATAACAGTTACAATTTTTTTACCCAAAATTCATATTATTTGCTGAGAAATTATGGGGCCGACTTGTCTTGGGGTTGGTGCCGAGTTGTCCTGAATGGCCAGGGGCCGAGTTGTCTCAGGGGCCGAGTTGTCTTGGAATCAGAAATTACCACCCCCATGTGCAAAGCGATTGTGACAAAAGGACCGTCCAAAAATACTGTAGGCATCACTGCTTGAAATGTTTTGGTGGAACCTTCTTATTGCCATGTTGCAATTTCAAATAAACAAAATAAATTAACCTTCTGAATGGTTGAATCTGAATGGGGACAAAATCATGCTTACGTAGCCTTTTTAATAATTTTGGACAAAGGCTGTCATATCAGGTGTTTAAAATATACTTATACGTTAAACATTTAAACTGTACAAAACTATGTTAAAAGTATGCAACGGTACTCCAGATACTGGCTGAAGCCGCTGAACTGGTTATCAGTAACTTTTTCCAAAAAGTGTGATGTCTTGTTGTCAACATTTTGTTTCAAACATTGTTCTTTGGTAGGTTACATGATTGATATATGAAACATTTGGTCAGTGGTCATCGAGTGACCGTAGCAAATTTGCCCTTCACATACAGTCAG
>NW_017802776.1:0-407 GCF_001625305.1 Branchiostoma belcheri
TAAAGTTTAGATTTTATAATACATGTATAATAACATTTGCTGCTCTTTTCTTTAAATCTAAAACCCAGTCCTAAGTACAAAATGTTTAGATAAGGCCACACCAATTTAATTTGTTGGTTAACGGATTTTTCTAGAAAAATAATGGAGCGGGCGGGCGAAAAAAAAATAAAAATAAAAACAGGCCTAGGAATCTTATTATGGCCCAAAATGGTACGATAGGAGCCATGAAGTCAACACACCAGGCTGGTTCAAAATTTTAACAATGAATTTTGAACTTTTAATGATACCATTGCATTGAAAGATGGAATAACTGTAACAACTAGGATGAAAAGGTCTGTTTTCAACTGTTCAGGGCAAAATATGAGCATTTTGCAGTTGATTCTGGATTTTTATTTTTATTTGCAAAT
>NW_017802776.1:427-1869 GCF_001625305.1 Branchiostoma belcheri
TATTCCTCCACTGTGCCTCCAGGTTTCTGCGCTGCTCCTGTATGGTGGCGTTCTGTCTCTCCAGCTGAGATTCCAGCCGGCTGGAGACAGAGGTGCCCTGCTGCTTCAGGAGAGCTGCAACCAAGACAAGGACATCAGTTGCATGAAAGTTCATCTGAGTTCATTGCAAATAAAACTTAAAATTCAGAATCAACTGCAAAATGCTCATATTTTGCTCTGAACAGTTGAAAACAGTCCTTTTCATCCTAGTCGTTACAGTTATTCCATCTTTCAATGCAATGGTATCATTAAAAGTTCAAAATTCATTGTTTAAATGTTGAACCAGCCTGGTGTGTTGACTTCATGGCACCTATCGTACCATTTTGGGCCATAATAGGATGCCTAGGCCTGTTTTTATTATTTTTTCGCCCGCCCGCTCCATTATTTTTCTAGAAAAATCCGTTAACAAAGAAATTAAATAGGTGTGGCCTAAAGTAAAATAAAAATAAAACAATAAAAACAAGTATTCTCACCATTGCAAGGGCTGACAGGACAGAACTCAAACCGTTTGTTGGGGTCCGTAGTGTAACACCACGGTCGAATGTACCGACCCGACTGCGAGCCAGTTGGGGAGGGGTTCCGGCAGAAGTTACTGTCCAGCCCCTTGTCGGGGTACTCCTGGGGGGTGTTATCGTGGGCGTGCGGCTGCTGTGAGCTCCACCGCTGACACTCGAGCCCGCTGTCAGTCACCCGCATCTGCCCACGGTAGTCCCGCCCGCCCGTCGAGATTTTATAGCAGTCATTTGCTACAAAATGAGGAGATAATGAATGTTATGAACCAACTGGGAACCATTTGTCAACTATCACACAAAATCCCCACTTTCTTTTTTTTCATTTTTTTATTTTTTTTATTTTATTCAACAAAAGAAAAGAACAAAAGAAGTTGAACCATCCCACTTGACAACATAATTCAACCAGGCCGGCTACATGTATGTTGTCTATATGCAATCAGCAAATAGCACATGGAAGCTCCCAAAGGCCATGAAGACCCCAAAACCCCTGGGGCAGTTTTTGGCATGCTATGACTTTGTCTTTGACTTCATTGGGATCCACACTTTAACTTTACAAAAATTGTTATGGAGGCTACCATACCCAGAAGCAACTAACCTCTGGGCTTTATATTTTTATATGTTGTTTACAACAACAATTGTTGCGCGCCGCAGGACTAGGGTTTTAAACAAAGAGTTTATCGAGACCAGACACCCCTCTGTTCGAGGGGTCACCTTCGTGGACGAGACCAACAATACCTAATACACGCCAAAGGTCAACGCTCACGACCACTTTCACGCTCAAAGGGGTGTTCTGAGGCCACCAAAAGGCACCATTTTCACACCCAAAAACACATATACAACAAAAAAACAAAAGAATGTGCATAAGCTGCAGCCCAACTAGCAAAACATAAT
>NW_017802776.1:1889-2406 GCF_001625305.1 Branchiostoma belcheri
CTGCTTACCCATTGGGACAGGAGGAGCAGGGTATACAGGTGGGTGGAGCCGTGCTGACATCACACCACTCCCCCTGTGTGCACAGCTGACACTCCTCTATAGTAAGATCCACAGGTCCACTGTCACGGCCCTGAAGCAGCTCCCTGGAGGGGGGTGGGGGTGGGCGAGATTTAAAAACAGAAAAGGGAATGCAGTTGGAGGTACGTACAATGTATCTGGTGAAAAGTTTCAAACTGTGTATAGGTGTGTGTGCATGCATGTGTACATATGTGCATGTATATTTGTGAGTGTGTCTGTAAGCTTGTATGTCTGTGTGAGAAAGAGTGAGTGTGTGTTCGTCAACTTTTGCGAATGTGTGCAATATAATGTGGCTATGTCTACAATGTATATCACACTCAGAGTGTGTGTGTGTTCATGACTACATGTGTATCTACATGTATGTGTCTGTGTGTGTTTGTGTGTGCTTGAATGTGTGTGCATTTCTGTGCGTGAGCATGTGTGTGTTTGTGCATGTGTG
>NW_017802776.1:2674-3704 GCF_001625305.1 Branchiostoma belcheri
AGACTTTTTTTTGCGGGCTGATAAATAGTAGAAACCATTTCATTATTAGGCCTATTTCTACTCTTATCAGCCTGCAAAGGAGCATGGTGGAGACTAGTGAATGGCTACAGTACAGGGCCATGGCAACAGTCTGGCACCCAGGCTACATACCAGTAGTATATTTTGTTAGTGGCAAAACGCCATCAACTACAGCCGGGGTGCCAGACTATTTCCATGGTAGAACACATTAGCCAGTTCCTCTGTAAGAAACAGGAGGAGCCAGTAGAAACAGATAAAAACCCCTGGTCCCGGGTTCGAACCCACGACCTCCCGAGCACCAGCTTCATAACCAGATGCTCTAACCACTCTGCTGAAAAGGTCTAGACCCGTCGTCGGGGTCAGTTGGTAGCGCCTATAAACCCCCCACTATTACACCTCGGCTCCAGATAGATAGAGCCAACATGCCAAGTCATGCATGCCCCCAAGGAAATGCCTGGGGCTCTAGGCACTCTAGGCCTAGAGCCCTAATGGGCCTGGCACCCAGGCTGCCCCTATCAACAACATGTCGGCAGTACTTATTATCATTGACTTTCAAAATCCTTGTTTCCTGTACCTGATACCACCACCAGAGTGACAAGCATGGCCCAAACGTTACAAATTATAGTTTGTACGCTCCAAGGCTTCCTTGAACTGTTCCAAGAAATCTTGCCGCTGCAGTAGCCCTCCATATACATAGTCACATGATTTTTAACGTTATAACGTTGCAACAAACTAAGTGAAGAAACAAAATGTATCTAACATCAATTATAGTTACTTCGGACGGTTTAGAAAGAAAACTGAGAGTTACCTGGCAAACATGGCTGGTCTCTTCCAGGGCTTTTTGCTGTCACCGACTCACCGGGGCTTCTCAGAGTTCGTCGCCAACTACTGACAAAACAGGGGAGACTCACTAACACTTGGCATTCGACATAGCCAGAGGAAAAAAATGTGAGAAACTACCTTCTATCTTTAAACAAAGTCGTAATATTTTGGTCAGTTCTTCTTCTAGATT
>NW_017802777.1:0-3700 GCF_001625305.1 Branchiostoma belcheri
GGAGCTTAAGTGTTGTCTGTCCTCGGGGCTGGGAGTGCCAAAAATCAAGTGCCGGAAAGATCGACCCGTAGCCCCCCTTCCCTGTTGAGGGTGGGGTGTACATTCTTTCATATATTGCCTCTTTAACACCCCGTTCCACCAGCGTGTTTCGCGGTCTAAGATATCCGTGGAGTAGAGTTTGAAAGAGTGACCCTGGTTGTGTTGTAAGTGGTGGAAAATAGCTGAGGGCTGAGGAGTAGCCTTTGGCACTGGGTCGGCAATGTTCTTTGTAACTTACTTTGAGCGGTCGACTTGTCACTCCGATGTAGGTGTTGTTACAATTGGGCTCCTCACATTTGAGTCTGTAAATAACATTCGCCTTGGTACCTTTGTAAGGTCGGTCCTTAGGGTGTACCAGTCTTTGTCTGAGGGTTGAGTGAGGTTTGAAGTTAGTGGCTATGTTGAAGTTTTGGAAGATCCGTCGGAGTTTCTCAGATACTCCTTGGACATACGGAATAGTGATGTTGACCTTGTTTTTGTTGGTCGATGGTTTGCACTTCTGGGTTTTCTTAGACTGATCTGAAGGTTTGAGCGCTTTGTTGAAAGTCCAGTTTTGGTAGCCACATTTAGCCAGGGCACCTCGGAGGTGTCTATGTTCGTCCGTTTTAGCTTGGTCTGAAGTGACAATGTTGTCTGCACGATGGAAGAGAGTTTAGATCACTGCTAGTTTGTGTTCCAAAGGGTGGTGGGAATCAAAGGCCAGGTACTGATCAGTGTGGGTTGGTTTCCTGTACACTTCGAAACGAAGGTTACCATCTTCCTCTACGATAGTTTTGGTGTCTAGGAAAGGGAGCATGTTGTCATGACTTGGCTCCTGTGTGAACTTGATGTTGTCATCTATCTGGTTGATGTGGTCAAAGAAATCAGCTGCTACCCTCTTTATGAAAGAATGTACAACCCCACCCTCAACAGGGAGGGGGGGCTACGAGTCGATCTTTCCGGCACTTGGGATTTGGCACTCCCAGCCCCGAGGACAGACAACACTTAAGCTCCTGTTCTGTATAACAGGAAGCTCCTGTTCTGTATAACAGGAGCTTTCAGACTCATTTGCATCTTTTTGTCTTGACTTGTCTGACTTTTGTTCCTTGTTCGACTTCCAAAAATTTGTCTTCACTTTATTTGCATATCAATCAACAGGTTGTACTTATAAACCTGCTTTCCCCTCTGGTCTCTCAGTCACTGACGAAAGCTAGTGGATACTAGCTGAAACGTCTGACGTTTTCAAAATCATATCCAGTTGCTTGAGTAACTGTTTTTTGGCGTATCGTATTACCTGGATGTCTAACCTTCATCGACGTACATGTAACACGATTTGGAATACAACGCGGGTTTGTCCAAGTACATTACGTAATCTAATTGCCTGCTATGTGCACTGGACAGATATGGGCACAAATGTATATTGGCGGAATTTTCAACACGGTGGTCAAACTTTGGCCAATTATTCCAACCTTTTTTTGAACCGAATCATGCTCAATATGACGTCATTGGAACCGAACGTTCGTTCGATCTGGAGTTACCCGCGGTCATTTACAGTTAACCCGCTACAATCAACTACTTGAAGCCCCGTTTATATGGGTTCCGCCTAACAGTAATGAAATACACCTTTTCACAAATATAAATTAATTTCGGGAAAGTACATGTACATCTATACCGCCATTTTATAGTGGCTATGTAACATGTAACATGACAGAGGTCAGAGGTCAGTGGAGGCAGGGAGCGGATTTTTTTAATCGTCTCCGTAAACCTGACAAATTATCCCCGTCAATTTGTCAGTAGAGTGTCAAAAGAAGCCAAAATTGCTCGCCGAAGATAGTTGGAGGTCAGCAGGACAATGTCTGAGAAAACCCGTACTTCTCGGGAAAGCACTAGACGAGAGGCGTCACCGGCGTGGTGCAAAAGGGAGGAGACTCCGCCGCCATTATGAACGAGCTCAAATCTCTGAGCCAGGAGATCGACGGGATGCAAAGTCCCTGGAGTAACAGCTTAACAAGAAGGTCGACAGCTTAGGCACCTCCATGGAGAAGATGGTGACTGAGACTAAGGACGAGCTGAAGGCCGAGCTGGAAAGGAAAACCAAAGAAATTGGAGTCAACATCGACCTAGAGATGGGTCATGTGATGGCGCGTATCGAGGCCATAGAGAAGAAGAAGATGTCTGGAACAAACAAGGCCGACAGGCCCGGCGAGTTTGATCCTGACGAGTCTGTGATTGTCTCAGGGCTTCCTTTTGAGGAAGGGGAAGATATCCAGGGGAAGATATCCAGGCGAAGATCGAAGAGCTGCTTCGTACCGGAATACATTCCGATGTGCCTGTTGTCGCTGCCGAGAGAATGAAGCCGAGAGGCCGTGGGCCCGGCGTGGTAAAAGTTAGACTCCGTTCCGTTCAGGAGAAAGTGGCCGTTCTCAGGGGGAAACAGAAGTTAAAAGGTAACCCCTTGTATGAGAAAGTCTTCCTGCGGTCAGCGAAGAGCCACACAGACCGGCTGATATAGCTTAACTTCAGGACTCTCCTTCGGGAAATATACCCGGGGGAAAGGATTACTTCATCACCGGGAGTGGAAGGGTCCAGAAGCGGGGCGCCCCTGACTTACCAGCCGAAAACAACGTGCCGCCACAACCGTGAGAACGGGACGCCCAGTCTGTACGGGAGAAGATAAACCTTGTGCACTGGAACGTTAATGGCTGGACAACACTGAACTGTAAGTTACGGGAAACAACTCTTCAGTATTTATCACCGGACATTATCTCGATAAATGAAACTCATTTGAAAGCTGACGAAATAATTGAGCTAGATGGTTACAGATGGTACGGACACAACCGTGAGACTCACCGTAAAGCTCCTGAGGGCTCGGGAGGTGTTTGTGTTTTTGTGAAAAACTACTTACATGATCAGTATAAGATCACAGTTCTTGACAAAGATGTTGATGGAATTTTTAGGTTTGCATTTTGAGCATAGAAAGTCCGAGTACACTTTTGTTGTATTTTCATGTTATCTGTCACCCGAACAGTCGCCATGGGGACGGATGCCAGTGAGTATTTTTCACACCTGTTGTGCCAAATGTATGCTTTGGAAGCCGTTGATGGTATTTATGTGTGTGGGGACTTCAATAGTCGCACAGGTGACCGTGATGATTGTATAACTGAAATAGACGGCATTCCTCCCCGCGTGACACTCGAAACAACAGTGAACAATTATGGGGCTAGCCTAATTGACTTTATGAAAGACTCCAACATGTGTATGTTAAACGGTAGACTTTGTAAAGACCAAAACAACTTTACTTCTATTGCTACCAGAGGTAAAGCAGTAGTCGATTACATTCTAACGCCCCACGATTGTTTGGATAACTGTGTCGACTTTAATGTAGTTACCCCAACTGATATTGTGGAAAAATGTGGTCATACATGCCTAAGTTTGATAGGCAATCGGAGTAGACTACCGGACCACTCTGTGCTATCTTTGACATTTTATGTGGGAAGCCAGTTTGTGGAAAACCCGGAGTCAATACCACAGCATGATATGAAAAGGAACTACAAAACTAGATACTTACCTGGAAACTTCTTGACTTCCGAAATAAGCCGTAGGACCTTGTGTGTGCTAATAGATAATCTACAATATATGCATGGAACTCAGGGAAATATTGATATCTGGTACGATAAGTTTT
>NW_017802778.1:0-3700 GCF_001625305.1 Branchiostoma belcheri
GGTCAAGGTCAAATATGGGCTGGATGACCTTGGTACTGCAGCAGAACTTCCGGTTTTTGTATCTTTTGTCCTAAACAAGCTATGGTCTTGACTTTTTGGTGACAGATAGCTTTTCCTGTCAGGAATAAGTGGCGTCAGTTTGGTCCCCCTAGCAGCTTGTTTTGGAACTGCAGGAGATTTTCGGGTGAAATCTTTAAAAGCCGATAAGTCCAGATAGGAACAAGGTATTATCATCATTTTTGGTAGGTAGGTAGCTGAGAGAGAGAGATGTACATAATTAACTACAAATTATGCAAATGATGACTTAATTTGCATAATTAATGAGGAAATTCTATAATTACAGTGTTTTACATTATAGTACTTTCATACATGTAATGTATGTAATCTATGGCAGATGGAACATCAACAGATACCAATTATGCAAATGATGACCTAATTTGCATAATTAATGTGAAAATTCTATGACTCCTTAGTGGTAAATGATGGGAATTTCATACTTGGTACATGTGTAAGTTAATCAAAAGTTAACATCACGATGCATTTATTATGTTAATGTGGAGGTAATTTACATAATTAAAGAAGAAATATACATTTACATGTCAAGCACATATTTCATGGAGGTATGAGATCTCGGAACTCTTGTTCACAAAGTGATGTATGTCAAAATCTTGAATGATGTTTTGTAGACTTATGCCCAAGGTATGCCTATACTAAATTTCAGGTCAGTTGGTTTTAGTACCAGGGCTCCAGATCCCAAAATGTATATTTTTTGGATGAAAATGGCAATAAAACAATTTTTCAACAAAAAAATGCCTGGGGGAATTTGGCTACCCTATCTTCATTCCAAAGTTCATGTCATTTGGCCCAAAAATGAAGAAATTGAATCCATTAAACGTAATGGCAGGAGAAGAAGAAAAAAGGAAAAGAAGAAATATCACAGAATGAAATATGTCTTCACCACTTTTTGTGGTGAAGTCATACATATAATAAAGTGACTATTAAAATCTTAACGCATGTTGCATAAGACCTTGTAGGTCTGTCGATGTAAAACATACGCCCTACACCCAAGGCGATTTGCACGTCAGAATCGCAGCGGAACTCTACTAGGGTTTCCCTTGGCTTCACCCTGCTCGGGCATATTTCACCATCTTTCGGGTCCCAATGCGCACCCTCTAGCGCGACCTCACCGACGGAGCGGTCGAGATCTGCCGTTGGTGTGCCCGTGCCGCGGAGACGGCGGGGATCCCACTTCGGACCAAAGGGTGGCCCTTCACCTTCATTGCGCCTCCGGGTTTCGTACAACACCCAACGACCCGCGCACGCGTTAGACTTTTTGGTCCGTGTTTCGGATCGGTTTGGCGGCCGGATCTCGCCGCAGACCCCGGGCGCCCTACGTGGCCACTGTATCCTCATGCCAAATTTCATGTTACTTGGCCCCAAAATGAAGGAGTTCAATCAACTTAAAGAAATGGCAGGAGAAGAAGGAGAAGGAGAGGAAACATAAGGAAAAACAATATGTCTTCACTACATATTGGTGAAGCCATAATGAGTCACACATCAAGAACAATTGGTAAGACTTCACCAACCGTTGCAGTTGAGTTCGTCGCTCATGTCTCCACAGTCGTTGTCTCCATCACACATCCAGCTGGAGGCGATACAGCGGCTGTTGGCGCACTCAAACCCCCCTCCGAGACATGCCCCATCTGCGGACACATAAACAAGTCTAACTGTAGAATCCAAATAAACATTGTTAAGTTCTGGTCAGATCTTCCGTGGTCATATAGTTAGCTTGAGGATATGAAATGAAACTAGAAAGGCCAACATTTGCTCGGGAGCAAATGCAGCAAATGGCTTTATCATACCTCCCCCCTACCAAAAATGGATCCATCCCACTCCCACACAAATGGATTGTTCCTAAATCACCCCTTTCCAAAATATGAAGTGTTCCAGTAGTCTATACCCCATGTAGCAATGGAATCTTCCAATGCCTTCTGTTGGAACATGTAGAAATCGTGTTCTAGAACCAGTGTTTTTATCTCGGCCGCCTTAGCGGCCGAGGTATTGTGCCCAAAAATAGGTACGTTGGATGAATCTTGTTTTCGACCGTGAAAACCAATGAAACCAATTACTCTGCATGTATACTTTACTTTGTGGTGTCGACCTACCGGATGATAGTGCCGTTATTCTTATATATACAACGAAGTTGCTAAAAAAGAGGAAATGATGTTTACCACAAAACGATTGTTTTATATCATAGTATGCCTTTAATGTTTTAGAATTTCGCTAATAGCTGCTGTAATTGGACCAATAAATCAATGACATAAGTTATGTACATTACCTTGCATATTTTCCTAAGTCGCAAGATGTCGCTTTTGATTGGTGAATAAATCCCAGGGGCTTTACGGAACCACGTAAAACGACAGGTAAGGCATGCACACACATAGTATGCATTAAATGTTATAAAGATTTGGTAATAACTGCTGCAATTGCACCAATAAACCAAGTTAAAAAAATTACGGTTTAATATTACCTTGAGACATCTGAATAAGTCAAGACAAAGGTTATGGAAGTGCACTATATTCCTCGGTCGCAAGATGTCGCTTTTGATTAGTGGCCTGAATGGAATTTCCCATATCGAAGATCCCGGATGTAACGCATGAGGCTGGTAAGGGCATTTTATTTACTTAGCAAAAATAGCAAAATATCAGGAACTAGAGAGGCCGACATTTGCTTGGGAGCAAATACAGCATATTTCAGTCCATCTCCCTCCCACGCAAAAGTGGACTATTCCAAACTTACCCCAGTGTAAAACTGGCAAAGATTCTCAAATAAATGAATTATATAATGACAATGACAATGATGTTTATTGCATATTCATGCCCTTCCGGGCTAAATGCATTGGGTGACCTAACATACTGTATGATACTAGTTACTAGTACATAGGGAATTGTATAAGAAGAAAAACAAAACAAAACTAACATCTACTGTATACTATAATTCATCTAACTCTAAAGCTTACAATACTAGTAGCTTACTAGTTTCTTCTCTCCTCTTGAAACATGCGTACACGAATTCACAGAGTTTCTCAATCACCTGGTGTTTAGACGATGACATTATGTATGTGAACAGTTCGTCGTTTGTTAACTTTGTAACTCTCTGGCCCAGTTTAATAGTGTTAAAGAGAGAGATGCGTAGATCTCTGTACAATGGGCATTCCAGGATAAAATGTTTTTCATCTTCTATACAATTATTTTTACAGAGTTCACAGAGCCTATCATTCGGAGGAGTCCGGCTGTATCTACCAGTTTCAATGTGTAGTGGATGGTCGCTAATTCTTAGCTTAGCCATGGCTCGGCGAAAGCTGAAGTTTTCAATGTCCAGATATTTTCTCTTTCATATGACTGTTTGAATTTTCTGTAAGTTCTTAATTTGTTCCTTGATTATCTTTTATATATCTATATAGTAGCTATGTAATTGAGAACAAAGATGCAAGAACAAGCACATTGAATCTCGAAAGCTTTACTAGTCTTATTACTGGTATGCAAATACTAACAATGATGAGATTTGATACATTTTGAAGGTCTTAGGCACATAAAATTGAATGTGTGGGTCATTCCGCACTTACGTGCAATGTGACCTCAGGTAACCCGCAATGGAACACGTGTTCCATGGCCAACGGCAGATAGAACAGGCCATTCTT
>NW_017802779.1:0-3699 GCF_001625305.1 Branchiostoma belcheri
ATCTTGAAACCTTGAAATGCTATTTCCTATATTCTTAGGGGCAAATTTTGCTGGTAGACTAAGCATAGCTTGATGTCAATAATGACATTTCTTTCCATATCTTTGCACACAAATCTTTGTCCTTATAAAAAATTTTTGTGTGAAATTACAGTTTAAACCTCCTATAATGACTTTAACCAACACAGATGAACTTTCAAGATTAGATGTAGAACATCTAAAATAGCAATCTGAGAAAAATGGACATGTTCGAGGTGGCAGCCAGAGCAGAAAAAGAAAATCGGTGAATCATTTGCCTGCTGTAATAATAAATTAGTGGTATAGAAGTGACCGCGAAAGCCGCAAATATAAAAGTACCATGACAATAAAGTGACTTACAGCATAATTATATTATTTTATTCAAGTATATCAATATGTTGAGGGCCTTAGTATAATTAGGGCAAAGGCATGATACAATTGTGGTACAAAATGTACAGTAATAGTAAATTAATACAATACTGTATACTTGTTTTGGAATAGTATTTATTAGTTTGCAAATCCTGAGTGGTACAGGTAAAATTTGTCTGGTGCAGGTAATTTTCAATGGTGCAGACATGCAAAAAAAAGTATTTCGAATTTTCGAGCCTTGAACTTGAAGTATACGCATACTTTGGGGTTATACAAAAAATCTCCCTCAGAATTTGTCATGTGGCAGGGTTGACATGTTAATTGATGGCAAACTGGAATTTAGGTGATAAAAATTGATTCACACAGTCATGATATGCTTGAAACAACAGTGGATCGAATCTATTCAAGATGTCACTTTTTTTGTCTACTGTTACCACAAATCTTGAGGAAATGTCATCTGCAGGTATCTTCCTTAGGCCACACCAATTTAATTTCTTGGTTAACTGGTTTGCCGCTTCATTTTTTCCTGATTTGCAAATAAAAATAAAAATTAAGAATCAACTGCAAAATGCTCATATTTTGCCCTGAACAGTTGAAAACAGTCCTTTTCATCCTAGTTGTTACAGTTATTCCATCTTTCAATGCAGTGGTATCATTAATAGTTCAAAATTCATTGTTTAAATTTTGAACCAGCCTGATGTGTTGACTTCATGGCTCCTATCGTACCATTTGGGGCCATAATAGGATGCCTAGGCCTGTTTTTATTTTTTATTTTTTTTTTCGCCCGCCCGCTCCATTATTTTTTTTAAAAATCCGTTAACCAGGAAATTAAATTGGTGTGGCCTTAGTGGCTTACCCTTACTAGGTGACAGCAGTGGACATTAGTGCCTAAGATTGTTATGTCACGAATACTGTATTGTGGAAACAGTAGAGAGAAGGTGTTGCAGAGTTGCCATTGATTTTATCAGAAGACAGGTTTACCGTTAGTCAGATTTAAGTGATCAGCTCCCTGGTACCACCTGGACACTTTAATTTCATGGTCCTGTGGTTACGGGTTCCTTGCTGCGAAATTATCAATGTTTTCTTCCACAGACAGTGGGCAGCTATGTCAGGGCTCGAATTTAGTCAACTCAAAATACCACCTGCATACATGTATATGTACTTGGTAGGTCATTGGACTGATTTGGAGGTAAAATTGAGCTTTGCAGGGGACATCTAAAATTACCTGCACTACACAAATTTTACCTGCCATTACTAGTACATGTATTTCTTTTCTACTTCATAGATGGTAACAGTCAATGCAGCAAATAAAAATCCATATACATCTATATTTGTATGGAAACCCACTACATGGACCAGTGCAGGTTAGGTGCAGGTAGACATCAGAAATACCTGCACAGCTCCAATTTTATCTGCACTAACCTGCATATACCCAGTACATGGACCAGTGTAGGTTTAGAGGTGTAGGTAGACATCAGAAATACCTGCACAGCTCCAATTTTACCTTCACTAACCTGCATATACCCAGTACATGGACCAGTGCAGGTTATTAGGTACAGGTAGACATCAGAAATACCTGCACAGCCCCAATTTTACCTGCACTAAAGTTAATATGCACCCAGTATTTCAAGCCCTGCATTTGGTTTCATACCAGTAGTAAAATCCGATGAAAGCCAATAGGATAAAATCATGTCATTAATTTGGATAATTAGGAGACTTTTAATTAATGACATCTTGACAGCTGTGTACACTGTATTTCCCATAGGGGATACTTAGTAGATACATGTAGGTTATGGTACATGTAGGTATGGAGCCAGGCATTGAGTGAGGTCCTAGTTATACCACTGAAACACTATTCCAAAAATATAATCATAAAATTATGGAAATTCCAGTATATCTGCAAATTGCCAGCTTGATATATAAAAGGAAATTGTGACGCTGTTTTAAAGCAACTATTATTTCATCAACATGCTAGCTTTACATTGCTGAGAAATATGATGTTTTGATACAGTCTGACAGCTAAAAATTTGAATTGCATTCATAAGTAATTTTGAAAATATATTGCTTCCAATAAGCCATGACCAATCCCACCTGACAGATGATAATTTTTTTTCAAATTATATCCAGTGTTGAAATTTGAATAATATCTACAAATGAAGAAATGTACCATATTTTGAGGGGAAGGAGTGGTGTCTGATAAAAATGTCTTCAACAACATCTGGTGTCTTACTCTTGTATCTTGGGACAAGTGGTAAAGAATGACTTCCTGCTGAGAGATAGCAGTTGGTCTTAAGTACTGTGATGACTCATCAAAAAGGAAACAATCTCAGACACAGTGTACATTTCAATACAGGGCAGGGTTCTAGCTAGGATTTAATTTTAGTGTAGTGGCATTGGCCACATGTCAAGGGAGCGAAGCAGAGGGGGGATGGGGCGGAGCTTTAAAAAAATTGAGCTAAAAAGGGGCCATTTGAGGGATACCAAAAGGGAAAAAATGTTATTTCTAAGGTATGTACAATATATCCTTCGTTGGTAATTTTTCACATTTGATCTGGCATTCTTGAACAAAGAAATACAGTCACAATGCCCCTATGCTGTATTGAAAATTTAGCGTAGGGGGTCAAAATTATAGCGTAAAGAGGGAAATTTAGCGTAGAAGGTGAAAATTTACTTAAAATTTTTAGCGTAGGGAGCCCCTACGCTACTTCGTGCTAGCTAAACCCTGCAGGGCTCGAAATACTAGTAGTAGTACTGAATGTGTGCACCTAAATTTAGAGCTGTGCACCTAATTTTTTTCTGTAGGTGCACCAGTGCACCCAAATATTTTTGTAGGTTTACGTATGTAAAGATGTCAAAGGTAGATCTATAGTAGTACACAGCATATTCTTAACATCTACATGTGTGAAAAATAATCATTGTTATCAAGTACTTTTCTTTCGAAATGAAACAAAATTAGATTTTGCTGACATTCTACTTATGGTGCATTTTTTGTGCACCCAATTTTTTAGGTTGGGTGCACCAGTGTACCTATTCCCAAAAATGAATTTCTAGCCCTGCAATAGAAAATTGTTCTTTGACCTGTTTCCCCTATATTCCATTTAGTGAAAAAAATTATCCTTCATGTGTAACGTGTTACATGTATATACACTTTTTAGATATTCCTGCATTTCCTTTTTTTTTTTTATTTTTGTAACCATGCATACTCAAATCAAGGCCGTTCAATACAAGAAAATTTGATTTTAAACCTCCTTGTTCAAATACAACAATTTATCAGATACCCAGCAATTTAAAAAATGAGAATCATTTCAACTGACA
>NW_017802780.1:0-9794 GCF_001625305.1 Branchiostoma belcheri
ATTCAGGACTTAAGACGAACCATTTGGTGGTGGCGGGGGGGGGGGAGATGTCGAATGTAGTTCTGCGAAGTTGTGTTGTTGCTTTAATAGAACAATAAAAATTGAGATCTTGTCTAGATGCCCCTAACGATAACACAGGATGAAAAGTGTTCGAATGGTATAAACAAGCCCTTTTCATTCAAAACTTTTAGTGAACTTGCCCAAACCCCTTTTCTATTTCATCAGACGAATGCAATATCAGGATCTCGAATAGTTATCAGACTACAACGTCAACATTACGTAAGGCAACGTCTGATTCTTAGCGCTATATCGGAGATGATTTAGAAATAAACAGTCAAATGTTTATAATATCTCATTTTCTCTAAAATGTTTGCTTTTTAGACATTTTAGACTCATTTTAGAGCTATGTCATGAGGTAGTTGCGTATAAACCCTATTCTGACTTGCATTTGGTTGGATTCTCGCAATTAGTGGGTGGGGGATCCTATGTAAATCCAAAACTACTTATTCTATGTAGTGCAACGGGCAACTTGCGGGTTTTAATGTACGTGTTACATGTACAGGTGGGGTGGAGTGGGTGCAGTTCCATCTCTGGGCAATAGGTTTGAAAACATGTAGTACAAAAAAATGCCAGCCATTTGTATTAGGCAACAGGAGTGCTGTAATGTAGGTGTTACATGTAGAGGTGGGGTGGGTGCAGTTTCATGTCTGGGCAAAGGGGGCGTTTTAAAACATACCACACGTAGTGTAAAAACTGCTCGCCTTAAATCCTTAATGCAAACAAGGCTGAGGCAATAAAAATCATTGCCAAGGCGACGAATAAATGATATATATTATTTCATGTGGTGGAGCTAGCAATCTACATTACAATTATAAGAAAACAGATTTCCCTATCTTATAAAGACATGCACGTACTAGTAAAAAAATTACAGGATGGGTGGAGAAGGTGTGGGGCAATATACCAAATACACGTATAGGAGGAATCAGCCGTTCTTCCCCAGCAATAAAAATTTTATTTAATAATGACATACTTACTTTACTTTGGTCGAGTTTCCGTTCGAACCAAACTTAAAACCATCCTCCACTCCACTTCACTCTATTCTCCACCAGAGACTGGATTTTACATCTGATCTGAAGTTGTTTCTCCTAGGACTTGTTAGAATAAAACCCACCCCCACCAGCCTGTTCTTGGGGAGGGAATGTCAGATTCCTGATCACACAGCTGTGCTCTCTGTCCATGGTGTGGGGAGAAGACAGATGACCAGTAATTAATCATGCCAGGCAGCCGGATGGGTGGCACGTGGGCACCCGTTGTAAATTACCTGTTTGGTCCAAAAACCACATGGCCGAAGGTTGCCTCAAAACCAATTCCCTAGGGAATGCATTCGTGCAATTTTTGAAATTCTTTCAAAGCGATCGTAGTACTTGCACAAATGCCTCCGCCCCAAAGGCGTCGCGAAAAAAGAAACAAACCTAATGTTACCTGTAAACACACACAAACTTTATCTCAGCTGACATCATTATGTTTAATTAGTACCGACTGTAAGCCAGGAGACACGGGCATCTGGTTGGTTTTACAGCCTTTTAGTGAGAGTGCATGGTAAAAAAAAAAACATATTAACAGTTCATTGCAGTTTCCTTTCAGTTGTTGTTTCTTTCCATTACGTTACGTTCGATGTTCCATTTATTTATTCATGGTTGCGCGTGGAGAGGAAAGGTTTGTTTCGTGTATAAAGTATTTCATTTCCTTGCTGACAGATCTAACACACCCAACCGTCCTGTCACACTGACACACTTAAAAAATCACAGATGCGCATTGAACCATAATAGTTCTTTTTTTATTGTAGAAATCACCAAAACTGTAAATCTTAAGCATTCTCAACAGTCTAAATTGCAGACAGCAGATTTAACAGTGGTAAGAAACTGTTGCAGTCTTGAGTGATGCATTAGTATTAAACTGTTACATTGTTACAGTCATTATTGTTACAGTGGTATTGAACTGGTACATTGTTACAGTCATGATTGTTACAGTGGTATTGAACTGGTACATTGTTACAGTCATGATTGTTACAGTGGTATTAAACTGGTACATTGTTACATGATTGATTGTTACAGTGGTATTAAACTGGCACATTGTTACAGGCTTGAGTGTTACAGTGGTATTAAACTGTAACAGGCTTGATTACAACAAATTGTAACAAATTGCTTCATTGTTATAGTCTTGATTGTTAGAGTTGTGATTGTTACAGTTATTGGAATATTCTTCCTATAAAAAGTGCCTGCCTTCCCAATAAAAATCAATTACATACATACATAAATATATTGATTTTTTTTTCTATTTTTACATACATGCATACAATATAGTTGAGTTAGACTTAAAATAAGTTACAGTACAATTCATTTTGATACATACCTGTGGTATGGAATGAACTATAAAAATGCCAAAGGTCTGAAATTAAATTACAATACGCATTCGGTGAAGACGTATTGTCATACATGTGAAATTTCATACTCGTACTTGAACCGGAAATTGGTCGGGGCGATTCTTTCTTGAATAGTGCGCGAAACTTAAATTTAACAGCCAACAAACCGCTACTCTTATACAATGGCCACCTTTGAGCGTGGTTATCAGTAGAAGGGGAGCACAGTGATTGTGTTATAATTCAGCACAACCAACTGCCCTCCCGGTCCCACTGCAACATCTCTCAGGTGTAAAGCACGGATAGCAATGTGGCGGACATAGTCACCCCGGCTTGTGTACACCACCACGCGCTGGTTGTCTGAGTCCGCTACCACGATGTGACCGTACTTGTCCACACAGATGCCTCGAGGATAATTCAGGTCACTACCACTCAGCCCCGGTCCTCCAAACCTCAACACGTACTGTCCAGCGCCGTCGTACATGTAGATCTAGTGAGTGTTGTAGTCGGAGACGAAGACGTTCCCTTCTTCGTTAACGGCGACGTACATCGGCATCGTCATACGCCGCTGGCCATCCCAGAGGAGTTTACCATCCGGCTGGAAGGCTTGCACACCACCATTGTAACCGTCAGACCAGGTGACGAAAACGTGGTTGTTGCGCAAGCCCACAGCCATTCCGCGGTTTGCCCCCCGTGGTACAGTGTCGGGAAGGTCAAACTTGGCTTTGAGATGACCTTCCCTGGTGAACTGTGCCACGGTATCAGGGCTTTTAGGGTACCCATGCATCAAGACCCACAGGTGGCCATCTCTGTCGATGGACACATCAACTGGCGCCTTGTTTAGTGGGTAACCTATCCCTGGTGCACCTTTGGGGAACTGGGATAGGTAAGTGCCTGCCATGCTGTACACCTGGAGGCACGCCTTGGACCGGTCAGCCACCCAGATCTTGTTGTCGGGGGAAACTGCGACTCCATTTGCGCCCTGCAGTTTTCCAGCCCCCGACTCAAAATCAAAGCTGATGCTGCTTCCACCACAAGACACTTCTACAGCAATGAAAATGAATGCAGCCTGTTACAAAACCCCACACAAACCTTCATGCCTCGCAAAAAAAAAAACATGAAAACAGAGGGGTACATACAGGCTGGAAGCACGGCGGTCTGTCACTACGGCATTCGTTCCCATTGCTAGGCGCGTTCAAAAGGTATCAGGTTACAAGACGCTATTTTGGCCTGTTTTGGACTACCCGTAAAACATTAAAAAGTAAGCAAATAGTATTTAGTGGTAAATTTCGTCAAATTGAAATGAAATTATTACCTTAACATCCTCTTAATGTTAGCTTTTTATGTTAAATTACTGATTTTTTAAAATTTCGCTCAGAAAGACGATTATTTTCGGGTTTCCGAGCACCAGTCATGTCATGTTTTTAGGCAAACATCGTTCAAACCTGGCTACGTGTATTACCCCAGATCCCCGATTTTGACATTTTTTGACAACTAGGAATAAGATCAATAATCGTGTTTTAGGAATTTTTTAATTTCTGATTTTAAGTCTAGTTTTTGTCGACATATTGGTGAAAAAGTTGCATTTTTTTACATTTTTTCACTGAATTCACAAAATTGAGGAAATTTTTTTAAAAATCCCTAAAACACGATTTTCGGGACAAACGTGACAGTCATTTTGAGCCGTAAATGGGGTATGTTTGACTCTCGATGCTTCCAGGCTTGAACGAGTTTTGCAGACATGTCATATCGCCAGAAAGTGTGCATTTTGTTATTCATACAGGTGTAAAGAATCATTACAGTATTCAAGGTCACCCAAGGATACGGCATTAGCTTCGCTACATGTTACATGTCCACAAAAAAATATAGCGGACATGTACTGTCCAGGAAACTGTTTGTATCTATAGAAAAGTGTTGTTTCATGGAGGTATTGTTTTTGGCGTGTCTGTCTGTGTGTCTGTCTGTCTGTGTGTGTGTGTGTCTGTCAGTGTGTGTTTCCGCAACTTTGTGTAGCCTCCTTTTCAGGCTTTCCCGGATATATCTCCGTATGTAGGGTTGCTATGATATTGACTTTTTTGTGACAGATAGCTTTTCCTGTCAGAAATAAGTGGTGTGGGTTTGGTCCCCCTACCAGCTTGTTCTGGAAATGCAGGGGACTTTCGGGCGAAATATTTAAAAGCCAATAAGTCCAGATAGGAACAACATATTTTCATCATTTTTGGTAGGTAGTTAGCTGAGAGAGATATGTACACGTTTAAATACAAATTATGCAAATGAGGACCTAATTTGCATATTTAATGAGGAAATTCTATAATTACATTATAGTACTTTCAAACATGTGATATATGTAATCTATGGCAGATAGAACGTCAGCAGATATCAATTATGCAAATGATGACCTAATTTGCATAATTATTGCGAAAATTATATGATTTCTTAATGGTGAATTGAATGATGGCAATTTTGTACCTTGTGACATGTAGGTTACCTAAATGTTAACAACACTATGCATATATTATGTTAATATAGAGGCAATTTGCATAATAAATGAGGATGTTTAAGTGAAATATTGCCAAAGGATAGGAGTTTGACACGCAAAATATTGTAAGTTGAGTTTAGAACACCATAAATTTAAGTACATTATATTAATTGTCACCTTATTTCCATATTTAATAAAACAAAACATTTACAGAAACTCTACATATTTCACGGAGGTATGAAATCTCAGAATTCTTGTTTTTTATCTGTTGCGAGTCACTCAGGCAGAAGGGCTTGTTTTGCCGCTTTATTGTAAATGACCGCAGGTGACCCCGAAATAGAACGCAGGTTCGATTCGAATTGCCCAGATTGAACACGATCGAACACAGTTCGGATTTTATGAAATGTGGGAACTTTGCAACCCACGCACTTGCACAACCGGTATCTAGAACCAGCTCCACGGGCCGGACCTTCATCCACACTGGTGTTCAGATCTGGAACCAACTCCCAGACACCATTGGGGGTAACATCTACAACAACGGACTGCAGTCCTTTAAAGTCAGAGTACATCGACACCTCCTTCATTGCAATTGAGAACTTGGCAGCTGTGAGCCACTGATTGCCCACTGATTGAGCCATTGTACAATCAGTGGGTATTGCTCACTACAGCACATTATATTAAAAAAAACCGTGAAGGTACGAGGATGCAACTTTGCAGTACTACTTTGGCACAAGACCTGCTTGGCCAATTGGGTTTGTCACGTGAAGCATAATGCAGCCTAGCATTGCGTCAAATCGATATTCAAATAGCGCCACTGTAAGAATTATAATTAGTCTGCCACCGACAACGTACTGCGTCATATCGTGCTCGGTTGTTCTAAAATTTCCTCTCTCTACATGTCCATATTTTCTAATTTGCTGTGTCGGAAAAGATACCGTCTGCAACAAATAGACGCAGTACGTTGTGTTGACGTGCCTGTATATCTCCACAGGACAAATGACAGTAATTGCAATTATGAATTCGCAATGTTTTTTTTTACAGTTTCTAGGATAGACGGGGCTGAGGTAATAATGAAGTCAGATTAATTATCAACGTTCTAAATACGCAAAATGTTCATTAAATACTAATTTGGTGGAGTTATTACCTCCATGAAAAATTGAGGTTTTGTTTTTGGCGCGTTGGTCTCTGTGTGTGTGTCTGTCTGTGTGTCTGTGTGTGTGTTTGTGTTTCCGCACATTTGTAGTCAGCATAAGTTCATAACGCCTTAATGGATTGTGATATTTGGTATGCTGGTAAGTCTTAGGAAGACAAATATCAAGGTCAAATATTGGCCTCCTGGTGGATGACCTTGGTACTGCAGCAGAACTTCTGGTTTTTGTATCTTTTGTCCTGAACATGCTGTGGTCTTGAATGTTTGGTAACAGGTATATTTTAGATAGACTTTTTTGTCAGGAAAAAGTGGTGTAGGTTTGGTCCCCCTACCAGCTTGTTCTGGAACTACAGGGACCTTCGGGCGAAATCTTTGATTGCCAATAAGTCCAGATAGGAACAACGTATTTTCATCATTTTAGTAGGTAGGTGACTGAGAGAGAGATGTACATAATTAAATGCAAATTATGCAAATGAGGACTTTATTTGCATAATTAATAAGGACATTCTTTAATTACAGTGTTTAACGTTATAGTACTTTCATACATGTAATGCATGTAACCTATGGCAGATGAAACATCAACAGATACTAATTATGCAAATGATGACCGAATTTGCATAATTAATGCGAAAATTATATAATTTCTTAATGGTGAATGATAGGAATGTCATACTTGGGACATCTGTAAGTTAATCAAAAGTTAACATCACGATGCATATGTTATGTTATTGCAGAGGTCATTTGCGTAATTAAAGAAGAAATTTACATTTACATATCAAGCCTATATTTCATGAAGGTATAAGATTTCGGAGCTCTTGTTAGGCATTGAAATAGTAGTGCGTTCGCCGAGTATTCATTCATCTTAATTTCAGAGAAAAACTATACATAATAATAACTTTTTTTTACTAACTGTGTATTCAGGACCCTAATGACATTCATTTGATTATCTCAACTTCAGGAAAAGACTGTGAAAGTTCAGAAATAAAAATAGGTAAACCTTAGATGTATGTATTCACTAGATTTGTACATTTCCAGCTACGTAAAAAAACTATAAGTTGGTCAAAACAAATCTTCTACAATCCCTAACGTAAAGTAGTAACAAACCTTTAGTGTCCACGGGAAGCGTCCTGCTGATTTGTGTAGGTCCTGATGTTTCCACTCCAGCAAGGACTGAGTCAGGAGGACCACGCCGACGGGTCGGATCAACCTGTGGAACGGTTATTGTGTTTACCAAAGGAAAACATATTGTTTTTACTCAGTTTCCTCTTCCATTCCAAACACTAACCTCTGACCTGGCCAATGACAAGATTTGTTGACGTCTGTCACCATGGTAACTGGTGTTGGGTTACATAATGTTGCTATCTTATATTGTTTAAAGGGGTTTACATATAGACTCCTGTCTGACCATATATATGCATATATTTGAGAAAGAATTAACAGAGTAGACCACGTGCGAAGGTAAACATTATGCATTTGCTTTGCAAATGGTACCTTTCTAGTTGTATTTACTTGTTTACTTCGCAGAAGATAAAATATTGTTTGTGCTCTTTAGTCCAAACAAGGGTGTACATAGAGTTAATGAGAGATTCAAATCACATATTTTTCTGTCATAATATGAATACCATATCTGCAATAAATATTAACTAGTACAAGATCCGAAAAAAAATTAGACAGCTGCTACCCACGTAAGCCGACGTCACTGTCCTCAGCACAGCAGAACTTTGCCAAGCATGCGCAGTAGAGTCCGTGGTGCCGGTCCCTCGATTGGTTGTCACAGGCTACAGACATGTGAATAGTGTTAGATTACACAATACATAACGGATAGATAATGATGTTAATCTTATTTCCAAAAACAATGACACGGAATTAAAAAGCAAAATCGAGAAAAGCACTGTGTTTCAAGGAGGTTTGCCATCTCCGAACTCTACTGGATTAACGTTATACAGTACTTAACGCTATTTAACCTCAAGTTTTATCGTTGTTGCTATATAGCTCTTTCTGTTGACTCGGTATCATAGTGATGTTACTTCAAAATAACTTGACAAATTCTCTTTTTTTCTGATTTAAGGTATCAAGACCTGAATATAGATGGTCTAATACATACTGCATATGAACCTGTGCCATGTAGTGTTTACATTTGTAATCTTGCCTCCGCTTCGGGAAGAAACTGTTGAACAGTCCCTTCTTTAGAAACTTGCCCCCCCCCCCTCCCGTGGGCAGACAAGTAACAGGCACACAAGACATTGTAACGATCTAGACACAATCAGAACTAGAACTGAAAGATTTAGAAACAGTAGCATACCTTTCCCTGTAAGACTACTGAACAAATACAACAATCTGTCATGACACGGTATATGCTATTGTAAATACTTTTTTTAAATTTTGCTGTTTTTAACCGCTTGACTATGATCGCCACCTACTAGTATTGTAAATACTTTTAATGATTGCTGTTTTTAACTGTCTTTAATAATTGCTTTTAATGTTTGTGCCAACCGTTTTTAACAATTTGTAATGCGGCAGATCAATTCAGGGCCCTGCGGGGACCCTGCTACTCTGTACAGCATAGTATGAAAGAAATAAACCAGTATTATTTTATCTTGCATAAAAGAAAGCTTCTTTGCAGTGTTAAAAAAAGTAGAAGTAAACTTACATGGTCACGGTGAGACGGTTGAGAGCCTGTGTGAACCAAAATCACATGTACCATCAGCGTTACCATGACAACGGACCATATGATGATGATGACAATAATGGCGATTCTTTGTCCGTGGTTCCTTAGTCGCTCCCAGATGGAACGTCCCTCATTTGGCGCGTCTGTTAAGAAGAAAAGGTACATGGCTTTTTAGCCCCCTTTTCAACATTTACCTTTCGTCGACAATAAAAACAAATGTTTAAAGTTAAAACTTTTGATCCAACAGAATACAGTTCCCTCACCTAGAACATTTTGATGAGTCATTCTGGTCTTCCTCAGTAGACTGAGGTCAATACATTTGATTGTGAACAACCCATTACATAAAGAAGGGTGTGAAGTATTGATGGTGCATTAGAGTCCGATTAGTCTGGTATAGATGTTGACAGAGCGATGAGATGTGTTTGGAAGATTTGCTATAGAAACCGGGTAGGCTTCACGTCAGCATATAAACCTCGGGGTGGGACATTATTTCTACTGTACCTGGAGGCTGATTCTGGGTGCCCGTCTGACCGCCGACTGACCCGCCGTGCGCTCTGGCAGGCCTCGGGATGGAGGGGACAGGCCGCCGGGCGCTGTTCGGAAGTGTGTAATGGTGTGAGTAGTATGTAGTCAGCACGCTGATTCTTATTATTCAGGCGGTGCAGGCGGTGCGAGGCGGTGCGGGTCAGAGGTCACCGTCATTATGCTAAGGATATGCAGATGTATGCAAATGTGGACGAATGTATGCAAATTTTAGCTAATGAGCTAAATTGCGGGTCAGATAAAGGTCAGTGTGCACTTTTGACCCCGGTAACCTGGGTAACCTGTCGTGGGCGTGGTTAACGTCAACCTCTGTAGGAGATGATTGGCCGCATGGCAAGCGTTGGTGACTTGCTCTGAGGATCCGGAGTAGTCGATTGGTCTGCATGTGAAGTAGGTGACGTACTTCACGGCGATTGGTGGACGGTCTGTGGGTGTCTGTCAGAAAAGTGTATAAAGTGGCAACAGAAACCGGCGAGAAACCAGTGCCACTTACGGAGACAAACCTTTCGTACAAATCCGTCGACAGCGAGTGAAG
>NW_017802780.1:13837-20639 GCF_001625305.1 Branchiostoma belcheri
TAGTGTGTGTGTGTGTGTGTGTGTGTGTGTGTGTGTGTGTGTGTGTGTGTTGCTCCGGAGTAAAATATTACTCCGGAGTAAAGATCGCTCCGTTTCGGAGTAAGAAAATACTCCGTTGCGGGGTAAAGTATTACTCCGAAGTAAGTGTATTTGTAGCATATGGTGCATATTTGTCAGACTCTGCATACATAAACATAATACGTACATACACTTACTCAGGAAACTTCATACATAACACATCACATTTGTATGGATATTGATATTGTGTATAATGACTTGGAAAGTATCGTGGTATATTTCATGTGCACATAAACCTCGCCTCATTTCTCCCTTGCCCAAGAAAGAGAAAGGAAGCATGTCTTTCGTCTGCGAAATCTGCGACAAAGAGTTTGCTCGTCAGTTTAACCTTGATCGTCACCAGGAAAGAAAACACCGAGACGAGTCGGCTGTTGCCTCGGGGGAAGTCGTCGTAGATTCCGAGACAGGATCTTACCGAAAGCGCGATGTTTTTGACGACAACTCCGACATATCGTATGAACATGACACTGACGCGCTTGATTCATCAAGCGATGAGGAAGACGAAGAAGACGAGGAACCGACCGTGTCACAAGATGAAGTAACCGTCTCAGACGAAGATGAATCTGTAGTGGACTCTGAGGAGGCAGAGTCAGTGACAGAAACCGACAGCGATGAAAGTGATTCAGAGAGTGATGCAGACTCGGACGTTTCTTCCAACACGGCTTCTTATGATGAAAGTGAAGAGTACGGCTACGACAGCGGTGACGAGGAAGAGTGGACGCTCTATCGAGACTGGTCCATTCCACTCAAGCACGAACCAGGCGATGTCCCTCAACGCGTGATCAAAGAGACAAAACGCGCTGGCAAAAAGTTTTATCTTGTAGAGTTTGCTGCCATGCCTCGTTACGGTTACAATATCGAGTACAGCAAGAACTGGGTCCCAGAGCAGAAATTGATGACAAAATACGGCTACCTCGTTCTGAAATAATACAGCATCGTCCTTCTGCCGATAGGACAACTAGTCCTAATGTAACAGCGATACCTACATGACAAGACGTAAGCTGTCTTGCGAGTTTTTCGGAACAATCTTGACCTGTAAGTGATCAATAAAGTGTGACGAACCCTACTGCCTTTTGGCGTTGTGTCGATGTATGCACGCATGAGACACAAACATACGTGACATAGATATGAACCACTAGTTCACTTACTCCGGAGTAATCATTAACTCCGACGGTTATGTATATGCATATACGATATATCTACATATCGATATCATACATGTGAGAATACATGATACGGACAACCATGCCGAATATACTTAACTTGCTACAAATGAACTTACTCCGGAGTAATATTTTTACTCCAAAACGGAGTAATAGTTACTCCGGAGTAATATTTTACTCCAAAAATACTTACTCCGGAGTAATATTTTACTCCGGAGCAACACGTTTATATCGATAAATGTATATGTAGATGCACACACAGAGACACACACACGCGCGCGCGCCCACTCCGACGGTTAGGTATATGCATAATATACGATATATCTACACATCATACATGTGAGGATACACGATACGGACAGCCATGACAAATATACCTGCTACTTGCTACAAATAAACTTACTCCGGAGTAAAAATTTACTAAAAAACGGAGCAATAGTTACTCCGGAGTAATATAGTTACTCCGGAGTAATATCTTACTCCAAAATACTTACTCCGGAGTAATATTTTACTCCGGAGCAACACGTTTATATCGATATGTGTATATATAGACACATACATACACGTATGTGTGATGGGAACATATGTATACATGTGCATATATACAAAGCAAATGAGTCACTCATGAGTCACTTTCGCCGGATATCACATCCAATGGTTTCGTCCATATTCAATGATAACAATCGGGTCATGAAAGTGATCATAAAGCATTGACTCTTATGAATTAATAATCAATAAAACCGATAACCAAATACACCCCATAAAACCCTACAAACCCTTTCGCGGGATATCACACCCAATTTTTCCGTTCATCAAAATGGTTCCGTCCACCCCCAATTATGCATACATTACCGGCCAATCGATATATGTCAATCATATTTCTCAATACTGTTCTTAATTATGCACGCATCAGAATTATGAATACAATTAAACCGATTAATGACTCTCATTATTTAACTCATTAACTAAAATCCTTGCATAAATATGCATAAATCTTTCATGGAGCGTTGCCTGGACGACAGGTAACACAGGTAGCCGGGTTCAAACAAAAAATGTTATTCACCACTAGCTCACTTACTCCGGAGTAATCATATACTCCGACGGTTATGCATATGCATATTTATACACATCATGCATGTGAGGATACACGATACTGACAGTCATGACAAATATACGTACTTGCTACAAATACACTTACTCCGGAGTAAAAATTGTACTCCAAAACGGAGTAATAGTTACTCCGGAGTAATATCTTACTCCAAACATACTTACTCCGGAGTAATGTTTTACTCCGGAGCAACACGTTTATATCGATATATGTATACACACGCATACATACACATACATACACACACCAGTGAAGACTTGTGCTTCTGCTGCTGCTTCTTCTGCTGATACGCCATGGCTTTTTTTGTCTCGATCTTCACTCGCTGTCGACGGATTTGTACGAAAGCTTTGTCTCCGCAAGTGGCACTGGTTTCTCGCCGGTTTCTGTTGCCACTTTATACACTTTTCTGACAGACACCCACAGACCGTCCACCAATCGCCGTGAAGTACGTCACCTACTTCACATGCAGACCAATCGACTACTCCGGATCCTCAGAGCAAGTCACCAACGCTTGCCATGCGGCCAATCATCTCCTACAGAGGTTGACGTTAACCACGCCCACGACAGGTTACCCAGGTTACCGGGGTCAAAAGTGCACACTGACCTTTATCTGACCCGCAATTTAGCTCATTAGCTAAAATTTGCATACATTCGTCCACATTTGCATACATCTGCATATCCTTAGCATAATGACGGTGACCTCTGACCCGCACCGCCTCGCACCGCCTGCACCGCCTGAATAATAAGAATCAGCGTGCTGACTACATACTACTGGTGTGTGCCGGCCGTCTCAGGTCGGGCCCTGTCGGTGGTTCTTCCTGTCCTCGGGATGGAGGGGGCAGGCCGTCGGGCCCTGTTCGGAAGTGTGTAATGGTGTGTGCCGGACGCCACAGGTTGGTCCCCGCCGGTGGTTCTTCCTGATCTCGGGTTCTTGGGCACAGTTTCCTCGTCTGTCGGCAAAAGGTGAACGTCCTTGGATATAGATTATGCAAATCAGAGCTTGATTTGCATAATCAACAATAATACTTTATTTATATCTTTTGTGCTAAGATAGGACTATAAATCATGCAAATGAGGAGTTAATTTGTATATTCAATTAGAATGCACATAGAATGCCATTGGTCAATCTGTGACACATTTCACTTTTGTTAAGAGTAACTTCATACAAAAGGTATGTCGAATGGGGAATAGATGTAACAGTTAACAGGACTAAAATTAGCAAAGGCATAAAATTGTAGAACTGCGTCACATTATAACCATTATATAAGTTAATCAAAATCTAGACAAAGACACATTCTTTTTAGTGCTACCAAACACAATAAGGAATATCACACGTGACTTTTTAATTTCGAGATTACAAAGGCCACATGAAGCGAAGAATTGTTCAACATCCTCATCCAACTGCCCTTTACGCTTATTCTTCAACCTCACTGAAAGTTTGATTGACCCCACTTTCCTGCTTTGTAGACTCCCCACACTCCCCCACACATGATCTGTCCCTACCGTTTTGTGACGCTATTAATTTGCACTTTTCATATTCGATAAGAGACGAGTAAAAATATTCATGCAGGAAGTGGTTCAAAATCTGATAATCAATTTACACATTTGGACCACCTTTTTGCTATAAATCCAGTTCATTGTACAAATACTTCCCAGTCGGACATTTCCCCGAGCAAGATGACCTACGTGCCGCGGGCAGACAGGGAGTTTGTTCGGCATCTTGGGTAGTTATGCCCACCGATTGCGATTAAGCACTCCCCGGAGAAGTAGGCGTTTTTTAAAATCAATTATAGCCAGCCCAGCGCACATTGTTCCCCGACAAATCTGCATAACGAACTTACAGACTATATGTCGCAGGTATTATATGTATATCCAATGTATCACGGATTAATGAAATAGAATTCTATTTTTCTTAAAACCTAATTACAACTACTAATACTTCAACTATGCAGCGTAGGAAAAAACCTAAGCCAAAAATGTATAAATTGACCTAACTTTATAAAAGTACAAAACCATAGGCCTTTCCGTATTTTACTAAGCAGTAGATTTCATGTAGCAACGGTTGTCATACAAACATGGTAAGGATTTTAAGGCCAGGAAAATGGACATTCTCCCACAATGAGTAATTTCTCATAGTAATTTCTCGTCGTGTAACCTAACTTGCATAAATTTGCAAAGATCCCCAGAAATACGTCCCATCCAGTCCATCATTTCATGCTACCAAACTTGAGCTTATCTTTCGAGTTTCCCTTTAGAGACTATTACGAAAAGACATAGATTACAGTTAGATTATTCTTTATTCCGTGCAATAATTTTGTGACTAACCTGTTGATGCGTCATACACCGGATTTAAAGGTACGTGTTGGTGGTGTTGTTTCTGAAGATTGTCGTACCCGCTCTCCCTCCTTCCATCGCTCTGTCCGGGGCGATGAGGCCGACTAGCCGGAGACATCTTCGTGAACTTTACGGAGGGAAGAGGGACTCTCCCCGACTTGTTATTGTTGGCATATGGGGGAGACGACATGGCCGTTCCCCCATCTACGTTCCTGTCTACCATTAATATTTCTGCGGTACTTGACTGCGATTCGTCGACAGGTAGTGGCGGCAGGGGTTGGTTCTGTATCCCTGCCGGACGTGTAGACTTCCGCGGGGCAGCGGCACGTGTAGGTGCCCCGCCGGGGTTTGCCGGACCGTCTGACGGACTAGCCGCCATCTCGGGTCGCACCCGAACTGGTTCTGATCTCCACTGAGCTCTACTTCAAAACGTCGGTAACACTTTAATTGTCTGGATATTAGAGATGACAAGTCACATGTAACACCCGATCAAAGCAGCTCGGAATTTTCTAATCTAATGTTTGCTATGACCGCCTAATGTATATAAAACAGCTTCGAACCAAGTTTGTATTGTATTTCTCAGTGCGTAGAATAGTAATGTAGAGCGCAAGAGGGTTTCATTATATCACTTTACCGATGTTTTGTTTCAATCTCGGAGGTTTTTGGTATGACTTGACAAAACAAAGAACAACGTCAGATACAAGCCTCCTAGCGACTTTCCATGGTACCGCAGTCAGTTCTGAAAGGTCTCTTTCGGGGTGGAAGAATTAATGCTGTTAGCTCGCGCACTCAAGTGGATTTATTTTCTTTGTTGTGTCTTTAAAACTGGACACCGTTCAGATATAAGAGGTTTCATAGTTCTAGTTGGTCACTGTCATTGTTGGCGACTGGGGCGAGAATGAATATTATACACAAACCTGGAATAACACAATCTCATACCTCCGCCAAATAAGGTTAACACTGGCGGATGTTCACTTATGATGATTTTTTAATTACTTAAAAGTAATCATGAAAAGAAAAAAATCTCATTTTTAAGAAATATATCAGTTGGTTATATTCCCCACCTAATGATAGTCCTATCCTATGAAATAGGGCTTTGCTAGAGTTTTCTAGAAAGTATACATAACATGTCCTGATATGAGAAAGTTATGTTTAAAGATGTTCACCTTCTTTCAACATCCAAATACTACAAGTAGGAAAGTCCCGGCAAACAAATCAAATGCTACTGTGGAGATTACTTCCTGATTTTTCAAGCGACATTCGTCACTCTTCTTCAGCGTTATTATTAAATGGAACTGGGAGAACAAGTCGACATTTGGAATTAAAAATGGCGGCTAACTTAGCGCAAAGGACGACGGGAGATTGCTTCAACACCTGGTGTTTTTCCCTGGTTAGTCAGACCGCGCCGCGCACTGCCGTCCCCTTCACAACATAAATACCTTAGCCCACCGTCTAGAATGTCTGTTGCTTCCAGTCTGAAAGAATGCACCTGAGTTTACTGCGTACTTGTGGCGGTAGATGGTACATCAGTATCCTGTTCCGTTTAAACTCTGCAAATTTGTTTAATTGGCTTTTTACTATAATCATCCTTTTAATAACAGAAAAAATGCACTATTGACAAAATGTAACCCTTTCCTGGACTATTTTATCCTCATCTTCATAACAGAGACACGGATTTAATATATGCACAGTTGATTGTTCTACATATGTCTTGAATTCCAACTTGAAAGCGACATTATTTTGTGTATAATGTTCATCCCCGTCCAATTGACCCACAAGTTCACAAGGCAAGAACCATGAATTCCCTTTTATTTTTAAAAACACAAGAAAAAAAAAATTAAGGAAAGCTGTTAGAATGAAGTCTAAGCCAACTAAGTTATTCTTGCACCACAAAAAGCTACATAAAACGGAATTTTACTGCGGTACCATAGAAATCCTCTAGGAGACAAGTAATCGAAATTCCTCTTTGTTTTGTCAACACACACAAAATCATTGAACATTCAAACAAAAATCATAAGTAAAGTGATAAAGTGAACCCCACTTTCGCTAAACGTCACTACGCTACAGTATGAATCGTGCAATACAGTGTCAAGTTTGTTTGGAGCTATTTTATATGCAT
>NW_017802780.1:25831-30051 GCF_001625305.1 Branchiostoma belcheri
AGACCCCGGGTGGGCGGCACCTGTAACGGTAAGAGCCCCGGAAGACCCCGGGTGGGCGGCACCTGTAACGGTAAGAGCCCGGGAAGACCCCGGATGGGCGGATCTCCTGCTGTTAGGCACAGATCCCCGCCCAGCTGTAATGATTGCAGCAAATGCTTAAAATTCCGCTCTGTTTCAGTTTATTTCACTTTTTAATAGTTCGTTTGAAGAAGACCGGAAAAGGAATGACCTTGTTGCTGGTTAAACAGCAAATAAGAGGTTACTACTTTTTTTCAAATGTTTTTAGTGCAGGCATTCTAGAATGCAGTTTCTTAGACTAAATGCACTGCAAGCTTTTGTTGTGTTTTTGCTGGTGTCCATTTATTTTTCATATCTTTCCATAGAAATCACAATATGCTGTGTTTTAGCCAATGTTATGTACAAACAAAAAAAATGTAAATATGCTGGATCAGGCAAGATCGCTGCACATCAAAAACAAACAAAACAAACAGTGATATCCAAAAGTCAACTGCTATATCTTATTGAAATTCTTGTTGTTTTCGTACAAGTCTGACAGACTATTAGAAAACACCAGGAACCACTACTTTAGTAAAGAATTACACATTTAACTAGCATTAATTAAGGCCAGCTACCGCTCAACAAGGACTTAGTCTAACAACATTCCCTAATTGTGACATGTACACTGCATTTACATACTGTACATAGAGGTGCGTACTACGCATATGGCACTAGGAAATCAAGAGGTTTTTTTTTTTAATCTAAGGACACTTCTATCACCCGTCGCAAGTAAATGAAAGTAGTAGGATAGACTTTTGAAGTATTTAATTCTTACTTTAGTCTTCTGGAAATTTTGATAAGCCCCTGGTGTACAGTATTTGTACATACAGAAACGTAGAGGTATATTTAGTGTTGATTTTACCTTGATATATAGTTGAGTGTGAATACTAATCAGGCTCTTGACTGTGTATTTGTGTGTAATAAGTATGTTTTAATTGGACTAAGGGAGAATAGTGGAAAATGTATAAATGTAGATCTAAATAAACCAAACCAAACCAAACCAAACCAAAAGACCCTTCTCTCCCTTCGCCCTGAATTTCCAACACAACCAACACTGCAGTTAAGCTAGCTCTTAGCGGGGGGGGGGGGGATCGTTGAATTGTGTTTCCGATGCGCTTAATTGGCATTTCCAATAGCCTCTTTACATTATGATTTTTAAGTGTTAGGACGGGGAGGGACTATCATTGTTTCGTGTTTGGTATCATCTTTACTTTGATATCCCATGGCCAGTAGGTGTTTATGATATGGGAACCGACGGCTCTTTGCGTCAGGTGTTAAGTAGAATAGGGAGAGTAGTAAGCGATCGTCATCGTTTTCAGTTGGTCTTTACCGGATCTCCCATGGCCAGTAGGTGTTTGGTGATAATGGAACCGACGGTTCTTGGCTTCGTGTGCTCTGCGCTTCCTCCCCTGGCAGTGACTATGGCCAATAAGTGTTATGGAGAGTGGGGAGCGACTTTCGGCGTTTTACGTTTGGAATGGTTTTCATTGAGGTCTCCCATGGCCAGTAGGTGTTTGGTAACGTTGGGGTTAACTCATCGTGGCACAGTGTGCTGTGTGGTTCCTCCCCTGGCAGTGACCATGGCCAGTACGTGTTAGGGAGGACAGGGAAGGACCGTGGTCGCGCTATGTTTTGGTAGCCCTGTTCTGTGACCTTCCATGGACTGTACATGCTAGCGGAATTGTATTTGGCCTTGTCGGTAACTCCATATGCTGCTGCAGCCTTTCTAGTTACCAAATCACGGCCAATGGGAAGAGTGATGCGTTTGGAGGCTTCAATGAAATACAGAGCAGCAGGCAATGATCTACAGGTCATTGTTGGAGCTGTGTTACAGACGGATGGCCCTGTCATACTACACACGGCAAGGTCTGGGATCTCCCAATACGTATGGGAGGGGGCAGACAAAGGCCGCTGTGCAGTCATGTTATCTGGGATGTGTTCGTACGTAGGTGGAAAGGCAGGTAATGGGCGCTGAGCAGCTGCTATATGGTCTGGAATCTCACAGTATGTGTGTGGCAGGGCAGGCAGTGGTCGCTGTGCAGCAGCTATATTATCAGGGATCTCACAGTAAGAGTGCTGAAGGATAGCAAGTAACGCCCTACAGGAGGTTGGGTCGTCCGGTACTGTCAGGCATGGTGATGTCATGTCAGGGAGAGAAGCAGATCTGAACAAGCCGGGCCCGGCACGACCCTGCGGTAGTGTCCACACGTGTGCATCCATGGGGTCCATATTGTTTCGTGTCCTTTGTAGACACTTCTTTAACAGGAGTCCTACAAGAAGTGAGGCGACCAAAGCCACCACAGCTGAGGTAACGACAGGGATGGTAAAGGATTTTGGTTGTGGTGTGTTTAGCACACGATTTGTCAGGAGGGTGCTGACCTGGTCATTCGATGTCTGAGATCTGTACTGTTCTGTAGTGCTCTGTACTTGTACCTTCGTGCTTCTACTTTGAGGGTTCAATGTTATAGAACTTGCTTTGTCTGTGTCACTACTATGCAAAGGGCACATTTTGCTCGTCTTCTTTTGATAACCGGTTATATTAACGAATAGCGGAGATGGATTGTGTTTAAAGAGAAGAATACAGGTGATGTTTTCAGTGTCGTTTGTGCTTGCCTCAAAGCCAAAGTATGGGAGACTGCTCGTTTCGGTGTCAAGTATGACAGCAATGGTCCCCATGCTCGCATTTCCTACTCCCATAGAAACTAGTTTTAAGCTTGAGCTATCTTTCAAGGCCACTGTAATCCCCAGATTGTGTTGCCATGCCTGTCTGCACATATCTGGATAGTGATCCGCATTTTTCCCTGTTTCGTCATTTGTAGCAATGACGACTAGCGGTGGTTCACTGGCAATATATTTTTGAACGCTATTGGACTCAGAAGGCATCAAACATAGGCCACGGAAGTTCCCTGGTATGTGACGAGGAACCATCTCTTCTGAATCAAACTTCCAACAAATAGACTTTAGATTTGGTTCGGGATGTTGTGTAACACACAGATAGAAGTTGGGGACTTCGACGGATACGGTCTGAATGGTGGACTGTACCTCACCATGGATCGTAAGACTCCACGGCATTCTGTGAGGTACTTTATCGCCTACTGTAACTAAACTGTTACCACCGGCAGCAAAGTTTATCATTTTCATCATAAACTGTGTCAACTCCCGATCTAGACAAGACAGAGCATTTTTCTCCAGGTGCAAATCAACGAAGTTGTTGTGTTCAAATGCCCAGGCAGGGATGCTTCTGATATTGTTATACCCCAAGTACAAGTAGGAAATATCAGGTTTGTCTATAATAAAGGATAGGCCTACACCCTGACCAACAAACCAACTTATATCAACCACCTGAATCTGATTGTGCTCAAGGTTCAGGAGGACAAGTCTAGATAGGTCCGTGAAGCACCCTGGCTCAAACCTTCGTTATCCTGTTATTGGATAAGGTCAAGAAGCTGAGCTCCTTTAAACCCGTGAACCACTTCTTTTTGATTTGTGTCAATCTGTTGAAATCAAGGCCGAGTGTGTTTAGGGACGAAAACTCACTTAGGGTGTTTTCTTCTATGTCTTCAATTTCATCCTCAAAAAGGAGTAAATTGTGCACTGCAGAATGGTTTAAGACCGGTAGATTGTTATCTGATAGTACATGAACTGAGAAGCCTGTTATCGCCAGTACCTTCGCGTCAAGAAAACAGGGTGCTGAAACAGGTATTCTGCTAGCGTTTACTTCTCCCTGTTTCTTACATAAGATACATGGCTCTAAGTGGTCCACAACGAGTACGCGTGCTTTTAGTATGTTAAACTCACATTCGAACAAAGATTCTTTCCGACACAGAGAAAGACACGGGTTCGCTAAAGAGATGGGTACAGTCACCAGGACCAGACTGAGAAACAGCATTGTTATGTCAGGTTTTCAAAGGTAACGCTACACACAATGGGTTGTAACGGGCATTCACACTAACCTGATTAGTATACTGCAGTGCGTCCAATTCTTGACCGTGTTTGTCCCTGTCCAAAGAAAGGCGCCGTGCGCAGTCAATATGGAATTATATTGGCACACCAGACACCAGATACAGTACGCTCGCTGTTTATGTCATGTGTATGCAGCGGTGTCAGAATTTTCACCAAACTATATCCCTGACACACGACCACGCCGACTATTTTAATATGAA
>NW_017802780.1:37406-45949 GCF_001625305.1 Branchiostoma belcheri
TGTTTATTTTGACTTTGAATATTTTGCAATATGTGGTTAATATATTTTCATTAGATGATATAGTATTTTGTAGATGTAGAAAAGATAATGATCTTAAAATTGTCTTAGGCGTCGTTAAGTGTCAAGTTAACTGTCCCTTTGTTTCCATATTTTATGATTGAAATGCTTTGTCTCTGACCGTTTCTTTAGGCTAAAAATGTTCATTTTTGTACAAATGTTGTTTTTTTTAAATTCTTTCTCTGTGTTTTTTTTTGTCCTTTGCAATACCATATAGCACTCCCCCCCAGAGAACTTGACATGCAGCTCGGAGACTACGGACTCCTTTTCGCTGCATTGGCTGTACTGTTCGAGCTGTCTCACGGGATATCATATTTGGTATCAGCACATATCAGATGATGTGGAACCCCATGAGTTGTTAACGTCATTGGAAGAAAGAACGCGGTATTGTCAAACGTCACCATTGACGCTTTAAAAAGTGGATCCAAGTACATCGTGACAGTTTTCAATGTTGCGTCCCCATTTGAAAGCTCTGGCGTCACAATCCAATGCTTAACCGGTGAAAATTTCATTAAATTGTTTTAAATTTTGGACATTATGTATTATAGACAAAAAGTACAACATTTATGGAACTGAAGTCAAAATATAAATTGAATATAACGTGTAATAAAGGCATTTGAAACGAGTTTTTTTTACTAAGTAGCTTAAATGAGACGTAGTGAACACAGTCAAACATTTCCCTGTGTGTGTTTCAGAAACGGACAGTCCACAGTTCCTCACCTGCTCAGCAGCGACTTATACTTCACTGACCATCAGCTGGGTGAAGCCGAGAGCGCCCCTTATCGGATACAGAATGAACTACACTAGCGTCGGTGACAGCCCTGCAGAAGTGTACCTGACAGACGCTGGTCCGGAAACTGAGGAACAGATACTCCAGCATGTCCTAGCTGACCGGGAATACAGCGTGACGCTTGTAGCTGTTGGGATGTATAAGGAGAGTTTGCCTGTTGGGGTAACCTGTGTAACATGTGAGTATGATTGCAGCATTTATTTTATTTTACTTCCAGAGTATACTTCAGCGATCTAACGTGTCAATTGTTTACACCTTTGCTCTTCAAGTATTCTACCTTTCATAATATGATGTTCATTCATATAATAGTGACGCCGCCACCTGAGGACTTTAGGGTGAAAGACATCACAGAAACGTCCATCACAGTTTCGTGGATACAGAGGACCAACTCACTCGCTATTGGCTACAGGATGTGGATAGGGCGGAGTGATATAGCAGGGAGCCTGTTCACACAATTCGTGCCCACAGGTCAAACAGATCTGACTTTTAGTGACCTCAGCCCTGCCACAGAGTATGTGATATCAGCCACAAGCATCAACAGGTACAACGAGGGACCAGCGGTGAACATTATTGCGGTAACAAGTAAGGGTAAGTTGTATTTCCGTTATGAGATCCGCGCTTGGACACCAAGAATCAGTCAGACACACACCAAATCTCGTCCCCATACCGTTATTTTCCAGCCCAACTCAAAAGGGCCTCTTTTTAGAACGGGTTTTCTCTTTTCCACTGAATATTTTTCCTATCAAACCCAACCTCTGCCGGCAGTCGAAAGCTTCAATGTGCCATAAACTTAATCACTTCAACACATTAGTCGTTCTGCAAGGAGGTGTGAACCAGACGCATGCATAGGCACAGTCAGCAGGAGGCACGTGGCCCAATGAATGCCTTTCTGACTGGCTGGATGTGTAATAATCCACCACAGTAAAATGGATATCCCTAATGATAATTTGATGGTTCCTGGGTAGGAGCACTGTCACCTTTCTTGAATAGGTTTGCCCCGCTCCGTTGTGAGTGCCGGCAGAGGTTGGGTTTGTTGGGAAAAATTCAGTGCAAAAGAGAAACCCCGATAAAAAGCCTAAAAACACACTAAATATACCCCCAAAACCCAAACCTCTGCTTGGAAAGTATGAAGTCACTGCCCCCTGGCGTCCCATACTGGGGTCCACCATTCGTTGCTAGTTTATGGGTATTGGGTTGCCCCACTATAGCCTTACAACTAACTTACAACTAACATACAATACGTAGAGATGTAGAATGGGTCTCGATATCTCCATATTATTGAAAACCAGTTTTCTTGTCGTTAAAAATTCGACGATTTGCATTAAAATGTTTTTTTTTCTAATGTGGATATTTTGTAAAGTAAACACTCTGTGCCCTTTATCCCCAGAAACGCCTAGTCCAACGGCACTGTACGTTAAACAGAAAACAACCAACACTGTGATAATCTCCTGGTCACCACCTGAAGCTGTGATCACAGCATACAACATAACGTACACAGGAAATGGAAGAAGTACTTCCGTAATGGAACCAGGGGATGTAGACAGCTGTAAACTGACAGGTCTGGTTCCTGGTTCTCAGTATGACATTGACTTGGTGGCCGTAAGCAGGTTAGGGAGGAGCCTCGCCGTCAGTACAAGTGTTATTACAGGTACGTGGTACGGCAGAGGTCCGTTACTAGAAATACAAAATACAAAAATACAAAAATTATGAAATCAAGATTGTAATTTTTTTCCAAAAGTACTCAGCTGTTTCTGAAGCCTTTTATGTATAAGGGGGGGGGGCAATTCATTACATTCGTTGTATCAAACATGACATTTAATTTTTATCACTTTTGGATTTGTTTAATTCTTTGATGTTCTTGCTTTATAATTATATACCTTAGACACAGATCCACCCTCACGTCTTAACGTCACCAAGTCCTCCACGACCTGGCTGTTCCTGGAATGGACCCCGCCTGTAGCCAATATTTTATCCTACAACTTGGAGATTTCAGACCAATATGGCAGTACAAGAGCATTCCTGGGGTAAAAAAAATACATAAAAGCATAGTATGTCAAGACTATTAGACCATAAATAATAAGTTTCATATTATCAAAATCTTTTTTTTAAATTGTTTTCGTTTCCATTTTTGGATGTGATTACCGTGTTTTACTTTTTTAGCATTGCAAAATGCCTCTTGCTGTATTATAAATAGACTATTCTTTGCAAAAAAAATTAAGACCGTATGTAGACACTATTAGAGCATACACAAATATAATATGTTTCATGTTATCTAAATACAATGCAAATCAATGTAGGTTTCTTCGTTGGATATGGTTACTGTCAAAGTAATTATAAAAATGTTTTCGTAATTACTGATGCAAGATGCATCGTATTGTACGTAGTTTATCCTAAATATTATAAATTATAACTTATAAAATATCATTTGGCATAGTTAAAAACCTGCTAAACTGTTAAACCGTATATATTTATGTACTGCGTAATTTACTAAATCGGTGTCTAATGGCAACGTTTCCATGTTAGACTCGAGGGGCACACAATGTCCTATAACGTCACGGATCTTGTACCAGAAACGACCTACGTCTTCAAAATGGGGGCCTTCAGCAAGTATGGTCGTAGCGTGGACATCACTTATTCAAGCAGCACAGGTATAGTATGTTTTGCTATAGATACAGTTATGCGTAGCGTATGATAAAAGTGACATTTTATTGCTATATTTCCTCCATAGAATAGAACGTATTAAAATCCTATGTATTTTATGCACTTAAATGATTTCATGTACTTTGAAACATTATGTATTGAAGTTTGTTTTTTGTCCACATCGGTTTATTATTTATTTTCAAAGGACGGGGATTGTAACGCTTTAACACTTTGATATCCGTTTTTCCTGAAGGATCTATAGAACCAATTGAGGTTAGCACTACATCGGATAGAATGAGGACGACTTCGACCACTTCTTCGTTATGGAAAGAGTCTACAACAGCAAGTGATAGCAACGTGTACAGTTGGAAATTTGAAAGTACATTCAAATTAAGTTTTTATTACTACCAATGTGGTTAACGTTGTTACATGTATTTACAAAGTTGTTTGAATTAGCCAGTGTAAAAATACAACAAATCGTCATACCTTCAAAAAATGCCGAATATATTAGAATTCTACTATTGTAGGAATATTTGCCATTAACACTTAAAGGTTTCTACTTTGCTAATGCCTTATCTTTGTTGATTTTTAGGACAACATTTTTTTTTTCAAATTTAGATTACCTTTGCCTGGAAATGTTTCTTATGAAACAGACTGTCTCGGGAATCTCATAATGAAAAAAATATAAAACACAATATCAATATGAAAAGAAAATAACTTAAGAGTATAATCTGTTTATGTTTAATATTTTTCTAGGAACGACTTCTAAATCAACCAATACCCCGTCGCCGTTTGCTATGCCTAAAGAAGAAACAACAATAACGGGCAAATGGACTACCACAGACTACGGTAAGAGTTCAGTAAATATTATCTAGTGACCATGTTAATCATGACATAAACGTGACGTTAGCATACAGCAGAAATCCCTTCGTTACGGTGTATTATGAGCCCCTAAAACATCCAAGACGTATAAAAAGGTATGAAATATTGTGATATTTCTCTTGGTGACATAAAGTAAGATGGAATATAGCCTGTTGAACATTTTTATTGACGGTTGATAACGTGAGTTTCCATGATTTATATAACGGTATGTTTCTTTCGTTAGCAGTGACTTCCCCTGGTAGATCAACGGAGCCTCCCAGTGTCTCACAGACATCGACTCCGGGTACGTACATTGTTGAGTTTTGAGTTTTACAATATAATACTAACGCTGGATTGTGTACTGTACATGTATTATTTTAATGCCTACATACCGTTTTTATATTTTTAGATGAATTGATTAAGGTACAGTACTATTTGCGTCTGAATTTCAGATATAAACAAATACACAACATCTCCCGAACGGACCACAGAGGATCCGGATGAAAAGGTGTGCAGAATTTCGGTTTGGGATTAAAACACCAAATATATTTACATAGACTTAGTGACATCTGCACATAGAGTTTTTTTCAAGACGCACCTCGCTTTCCTATTCCTATTAAAATATAACACAACACCAATACTTTAATTAAATCACAGCTTCAGAAGCTGGTACAAGGCCTAGACCAAAGTTTACCGGAAACGTTGGAAGCGGAAAACATTCTTGAAGTGACGTCCAACATCAGTGACAACGTCAAGCTTGCTGATGCATCCGAATCAGAAATATCACCGTCAGTGTTGGTGAGCTGAAGTTTACCTCGTATGGTCCAATAAGTTCCCTAAAAACCCCAATCTTACTAGGATTTTTAAAATCCGTGTGTTCCCGTTAGTATACTGGCTGTACCCGTCCGTATTATAATGTGTGCTAAGCATTGCATATGGTAATATACTCAGTGGTTATCATTTTTTATTTTATTTATAATCTTTCGCATTCATACTAGAAAACCACGACCGGAATTATAGAAAAGCTTGCCTCTGCGACTCGGGGATTACAGGGCATTTCGATAGAGGATATGGAGACCATAGTCGATGGTAAGAAACTTTTGTTTTGGGTTTACAATGCACAGATCATGATATAGTCTTATTTTATTAAATATACCATACCTTGGCCGTTTGTCAGCAAGAGCAATTAATAGAATAGTTACTTTCCTTGCTTCATCTCACCTTTTAAGCTGTACCCTTTTTTTACTCCACTCATCTATAATACTATATTATTCTATATTTTACTCAACTCTGCTCCACTCTACTAATTTAATGAGTTACCTTCAAAGCAATGGCTTTATTGATTTTCTTTCCTTTTCAGCCTTCGTGCAGACGGTTTCAGCAGTCATCGATGTGTTACCTAAACAGAAAATGCAACATGCAAGTGACTCCGATAATGCATTAGAAAATGACCTTATCCACACGAGTGCCACCGATCTCTCCCCGAGGCAGCAGCTGAAGGTGTTAAAAGAGAAGAAGAAGGAAAAGGAAGACATGGTAAGGATTATAACAAAATGCCAATTTGAAAATAAATCAAATTACTGATAATATTTCGCTAATTGATTAAATTTCGCATTCGATATTCCGATGTATTCAAAGCAATTCGGGAAAACCCATTTGAACACTAGTAACGTTTTATATTTGTATTTAAATAAGCAACAAGAAGCCTCGCAGTCCATTGTAGCATCTCTGGACCAGGCAGCCGACACACTGCTGGCGTTGCAGCCCGAGGAAGTAGAATATCAATCAAGCTTTAGAACAGAAAACGTCGCTTTGGATGTGGCAAGATTTCCCTCTGACAATGACCTCCACATTGGCTCCGGGGATATTGTGGCATATTTCCCCCCGACAAATAGAACCAATGCACAATATATGTTGGACATCAAGGTAAAAAATACGCAAAATACAATGCCTATTGTCGTTCTTCTGGTATTTTTAGTCGTTAAGTATACTACTACTACTACTACTACTACTACTACTATTTACTACTGTCAGTCAATCTCACAAGACTACGACTTTGCTGCGCAAAACAAAACAGGATTGTTAAGTTCGTTGAAGATAAAGTGGTACAATCGAGACAACGATCACGGTTCCAAGCCAATTTAAGATCCTGCATCGTTTAAATTACTAAACGATAAGATGTACCATGTGTTTTTCAGATGACAGTTTTCAGGAAGAACCCATATTCTTGGACTAAGTCGACAGGAGGACAAAATATCTCGTCGTCAGTGGTGTTTCTGACAATCAATGCAAAGAATACTAGAAACCTTATGAAAACCAGGAAGATAAAACTGGATATGCCATTTGTACCGTCATATGATAAACTACAGCCAGGCAGTCGGTCATCACACGTCACGACAGAAAGTCCAAACACGGCGGAGGAGAACACTAACGGAACAACTATGACGTACCACGCCTTCAATGTTCCAGCTGATAACGTCATCCCGGTTATCCGTATGAACTGGTGGGATGTAGAAGCGACATTTCACGTGTACATCTCTTACGGCTCTCCTCCAACTCCAGAAAAGTATGGAGAGAAAATAGTTATAAAAGAAGACGGATACGAGGCCTGGCTCAAGGGGACGAATTTTTCAGCATCCTTCATTCCCAACACAACTGACCATGGCGGGCCTTTGTATGTAGGAGTACAGAAGTTAGGTGAGTTCCTTATACTATAAGTAAACATACGTAATGTACCTTGAAAAAAATTTGAAAAAAAATTATTTGTCCAAATTGTCACTACGGTAACGGCTTTATACGTACATTAGATGCAATGGTTTGTGGTAACAAACCTTTAGTCTTATAGAACGCTCTGCCTTACACGTTTTACCATGTTCAATACTGCATTACTTAGAATCGACATGAAGATCCAACTAGTTTTAGGTAATTAGTCGGTATTCTCTTATCAGACTTTGATCCGTCAGTAATATATCCATACAACACTTTGTTTTCGAAACCAGTAACTGTTCTTGAGCAAAAAAAATGATTTAAATCTAAACTTCCCAGGACCGGCGATCTCCGCCCAAAGTCATCAACCGCAGCCTACCGTTCAGATCCTGAGCAGAGAAAACTACGCCCTGTCGATGTCAGCTGTGGGCTGCTCATCTTGGGATGACGATACGAACCAATGGGGGCTGGAGGACTGCGATGTAAGTCTATCCAGTTAAATGTAATGAAAAGTGCAATGCTACTGTTGATTATTAATAACCTACCTATATAGTCTCCAAACCTGATAGATGACCGGCGACAAGGTAGAGGGTAATTGGTCAGTTGCTGCAAAGATTAGGATTGAATGCGTAAAAAAAAAAGCCCCGTGCTGAAACAGCGGTATTCAGTGCATGTTTATCTGTAATAGGCATATTCTTTTTGTATATCTGAATCCCCTCATACGGACAACTCCTGAAATAAATTGTAAGAAAATACGGACATAACAAAACTGGTTTCAAATGGAATCTATAACATCTAAAAGAGATCTAAAATAGAAGCAACCAAGAGACAATACTCACTCATCAACTTTTGACATCAAGACTGCAGTATATCAGAATATGCAGCACCACCAGGCAGAGGTTTTAACCATAACCTGAACAAAACATCTATCAGTGTGTTGTCTAGATAATTCTACCGCCATATATATTTATCGTGAACCTTTGAACCCGCGACAGGCTGACATTGATCTCGAGGACGGGGTCATCAGCTGCACGTGCCCCATGACCGAGTGGAAGGTCTCTGTAGGGACCATGACTCTTCAACTCCCCAACTCCATCAACTTCATCAACGCGTTCAAGAACTTCCTCCACCTGAGCGACAACTCCGTAGTGTTCTCCATCGTGGTGTCCGAGTTCATCCTGTACCTCCTTCTCATGGTTCTCTTGTGCGTGGACTTTCACCAATTATCGGTAAGGTTAAAGCTCATTCATTTTTGAACTTGAAATCGTATTTCGTTATTTAATTAGTCATGCTTTTTGGAATTATAAACCACACATAAGTTTACAAGTACAATATGCAGATTAAAAAGGTAATGCTTCAGTTGGTCGCGAGCAATCCGTAGTTACATGTTATTCACGGGTGGTGTTTACATTAACGTTAAACAGGCAGATTTCGAACAAGTGCAATCAATTCAAGTGACTAAAGCAAAATCAAATAATGAAATCATAAG
>NW_017802780.1:45969-66238 GCF_001625305.1 Branchiostoma belcheri
TGATCAGCTGAATTAGCTTTTCGCTGGAAATGAATTTGCTGTTTTGTTGATCAATGTCATGTTTTGTATAGATAAAGCCAAATTGATGTACCTTATTAAGAAAGGCGCTAATATTTTATTCTACACACCATTAGAAGGCCTTTCGTCGTCCATTCACACGTCAGGTAAGTCCCATTACCGGAGCGAGTGGAGGAGCAAAGAACCGAAGTGAGCCGCTGTGCAAAGTGAGTCTGGTCCCTCCTGACAGGATGGTCGCACGTCATGTCTATCAACTCACGGTCACCACCGGGTCCATGTTCGGGGCAGGGACTACCTCACGGATCGGCTTCCAACTCTTCGGGTCAGAGGCCACATCCCCAGTCAAGATGCTGAACCCAAAAGGAGAGGTCTGTATTATGTTATTTTTTTTTAATTGATTTAACTTTGATTTTATTCGTATCATAACTTACATCTTACAATATCCTTTTTCATTCAAATGTATTTGTGACACCTTTATATGTCATTGACGTTTTTTGTTTTATTGACAAATGTGGACACTGTGCAACTTAAAACAGGTCATGCCATCAATGCAGTATTAGTAATAACTAGAAAGGCCAATATTTGCTTTGGAGCAAATACAGCGATGGGTTCACCACATTTTACGACATGGCAGGGAAAGAATGGGAAACACAAGGGAAAACAATGATTTACATTGATATAACTATAATATGAAGTAAAATACAACTAAAACAACAGTTGGATAGCTATTCCCTACTTTATTGGTTAGGATTTTTAATTGCATAATGCAAACTGTTGATTTTCAAAATAAAAAAAAACGTACCATGCCCGGCATTCCAATGCTGGAGCAGGAAAGCTTGAAATACCTACCAAAACACTTGAATACAGACATACTGTCAGTATGGAAATGCTTCTGTGCAGGTGTTAATCAAGTTAAATCCCAACAGCCAATCAGCAAGAAGTATAGAGGAAAGCTGCATACCTATTGGTTGATGCCCTGCATTCCATTGTGATGACTCATGCCCAAACGTGGTAAACAAGGCACACTAACTCAGTAATACATTTGCTATAACACAGCCAAAAAACTCAAATAAAACCATTCTAAAAGCCTGTATCACAAAAATTTAAAAAACGCCTAGGGGTATTTGCCCACTGTACCTCCATACCAAATTTCAGGACCTTGGGCCCTAAAATGAAGAAGCTGAATCCATTTAAAAAAATAGGCAGGAGAAGGAGAAACATCAGAAAAAGCAATATGGTTTCACCACACCACTTCGTGGTGTGGTGAACCCATAATAACTTAAGATAGAATGCCGAATGATGTCTATGGTATTTCCTTTTAATTCGATTATTTAACGACCTGTTGGTGTATATGATATAAAACATATTTATGTATGCCTCATACTGTTTTTTTTAAATATTTTGGACATCTGATTAGCCAAGGCCAATATATATGCTATATATGCTTAAATGTTATATGTAGCTTGGTCCCGAGTTATCTATGTGCAAAATTCTTGATAGGATTATTGCAATTATGTAAACTTAAGGGTGAAATAAAAAGCCATGTCATTTACCGTTGATAATTACAGGCTTTGTTGCGTGGAAGTACTTTACATTTTGTCATGCCTGTGCGAGAGTCACTTGGAGAAGTGCTGTTGTTGCACATCTGGCATGATAACTCTGGGGAAGGCGACACGGCATCCTGGTTCCTCGGAAGTTTTGTCGTCAGAGATATGGAAACGGGCGTGGTGTAAGACGCAAAAAGACATATACAAGCCGACAAATATTTATGAAAAATGTTTTGCCAGTTTGTTTTCTTCTCTACACTACAATCAATTCTCAAGTCCGTCTCTTATTCTCTCCTGGCATGTTGGGTTAGTGGAATTCACTATGCCTTGTACGACCAGTTCTTGTTTTGAATACTTACAACTCCTCTTCAAATGTGAACATCAACACGAGTGAGCTTGACCATTTCCTTCATGACGTTGTATAAAAACCAACTGGCATGTTTGTTTTGGCAGCTACTACTTTTTTTATCTGTCATGAAAAGGACATGTTGCATAACACAATTGATATACGAATCTATAAATTAAATGTAATGCATTTCAGATCGTACTTCACCTGCAATGACTGGTTATCAACAGAAAAGGGAGACGGTGAAGTGCAGAAGGTGATTCACACAAGTACCGAAGATGAGCTGACATCCTTTACCAATGTCTTCAATGAGGCAACCAGAGACGTGTTCTACGATAAACAGCTCTGGACGTCTGCCCTTGTAGCAGCACTGGGTAAGCTTCTTTTTTTACCCTTAACTATTTTTTAAATAGCTACTGGTGCAGATCGGCTTCACTAAGGCTCGAAGTTAAAGGTAGACAATCATACCAGGTCTCTGTTTTCGTTGGCCATAAGCTCGGTAATATGCTCTATATTCCCATCCGTAAGAACGATGAATTGTTTCCAGTCATGTCCAGACACGAGCGCGAACCCAGGTTCTGCAGAATTTGTACCAGATGTGGCATGCAGCAGAGTGTGCAGGCCACAATACCATGTTGTTTCTGAATGCAATCTTGATGTTTTGAATTGCAACTTGTTATGATATCCATATACAAAAATAAATGTTAATATTAAATCATAAGGTATCAACATCAGTGTAGTTTTCTTTCGTAAAAATCTAAACACTAATTGTGATGTATTTCACACAAAGCTATTAAACTTGCATTACACATTTCTAACGGGTTTTTTTTGCCCGGAGTAGGTTCACTCTTTACCAAGGCCCAGCGTCTGTCCTGCTGCTTTACTCTACTGAACACCATGATGCTATCCAGCGCCATGTGGTACAAGGCAGAAAACACAACTGCCGACACCAGAGTGTTGAACCTGGGGTTTGTTCGTTTCACCATGCAGGTAATAATACTACTTGGTTGAGGTTATATTTTGGCATTATGTAAAAAATCACCATAGTTGCATATGCATATACATATATATGCATAAACATATATAGTTCTTAGATGCAGAAATCATACTCAGCTAAATTGCTATCACAGGTTAGTAAATGTTCTATTTTATGTAATCTGGTTTAAGAGCTTTACTATGTAAAATTTCATTTTGATAGGAGCTGTACATCAGTCTCATGGCTGTCCTGACCGTGCTGCCAGTCAATTTGGTACTTCTGCAGTTGTTCCGCATGGAGGCGCCACTGTCCGTTAACACTCCGGAGATGTCCATCCGCCCGTCCAAGAAAGGTATGAGAATGGATCAGTGATAGCAAAACTATAATTTTTTTTATTCATTTTCATCACGTGAACGCTACTTTATGTTAGTTTTTTTTACAACTGTATGATTTTACTTTTAAAAAATCCAGTGTTATTGTATGTAACTTCATTGTCATTATAAACAAGCCCAGTGATAATTTTTTTTAAAACGATTATAACATCCCGAACGCTTACTGATAGTACGTGAATATGGGTAACGTGGGGAGATCAGTGGTTGTTACAAGTAAATAACAACTAACAAGCAATACTGTTAATAATAACATTTATACAAATTTAACTTGTAGAGCCAACAATGTAGTTCACAGTATACCCCATTTATCACATTTATCTTGTAAACATTATGTTGACTATTAGGATATTGGAAGAGAACTTTCTTTCGCCTGGCAAAGTACGTGGCGTGGGTGACCGTGTTCCTGGTGTCCACTAGCTCCAAGTTCTTCGTCCTCCTGTACAGTATGGATTGGGGGAAGGAGAAAAGTGACGCCTGGATGAAGGCATTTGTTCTGTCCTTCATGGGGTCCAGTTGTGTAATGGACACTCTCCAGGTGACACGTACTTATTAATATTAAACATAGTAGGGACAAGCTTTAGGCTTATGATGTAGAAGAGGTTATTCTTTTTACCGATATAGATGATACTCGCCACGTCTTCTTTTTACTCCTATAGTGCTGAGAACGTCTTTTGAATTAACAAGAAACTGGTTGAAAAGCAATAAATAAAAATGGTTTGGAATGATAACGATAACAAAGATTGTATTTACGTTGATTACGTTGTAATGATTTTTTTAAAATTCCTAAACAGACTAAATTAAAAAAGATCCAGGCTTAAAACTGCAACGAGAATCAAATATGGTAATATACCATCATTAAACACGAACGAAACCATATCCATGCAAACCGCATAATATAAATATTTAACTGTATTCCCCGTAGATCTTTGTCCTTGCTGTGGGCCTGGCTGCCATCTTTAGTCTCCCGTTCCTCACCAAGCCGCAAGTTATTCTGAAGGAAGACCTGCAGCTGAACCTATGGAACTCTACAGGTAAGAAATTTAAAACTTTAATTCTTGAACCCCTGTGGCTGATTTCTCTCAATATGTCGTCTTCACTTTAAATACTTCTTGTCTTTCACAGCCAAATGAAATATTTATTTTATGTATTACACTATGATGTAACACCTAATTGTACTAAATACAATGCAAATTATGTATAGAAGTTTGGTTTTACTTCCTACAGTTTCATCAACCTCAATAATGTGTTTTCTTTGCTTATGCCAGATTTTCATGAAATTATTTCTTTGACTCTACAGCACCAAAGAAGGTCTATCCAACTGCCATTTCTGATGTAAAATCGATAAGGAAGAAGAAGAAGGAACTGAATGAGAAGTCAGCCTCAGTACTGAAGGAGTTTATTCTCCTGTTTATCTTCGTGGTGCTCCTCTTCTACATCGCCCAGGCGGATAAAGACCAACATGCCTTTGATGAGACACAGTCATTGGCGAACAACATTCTGCAAGAATATGATGCGGTAAGTTGTGGATGTAAGGAATACTGTTCATCTAGTATAGACGCAAATGTACTAACAGCTACATGGTCAACCTATTCAGCGTAGTCCAGTAATTTGCAATTAGCAAGATGTTGGGAATTCGAAACCTGGCTGTTGTCGCAGTGCGCTAAACAGGTCCTGATAATAATGTACAAATAATAAATATAAATTTTGCCTATAGATTAAAACTCCGGACCAGTTCTACGCGTGGACTGAGGACGTCCTGCTGCCGACCCTTTACCCAGCTACCTGGTACAACGGAAGGGACATGAAGTACTTAGACCGACAGTTTGCACACAACACGGGATCCTTCCGCCTCGGTCCTCCACGTCTGACACAAGTTAGACAACTTCCAGGTACGTCTGGACAAATTACTTCTTCTTCCTTTAAATTAAGATGTTTGAAATTATGTTAACATCATAATGGGCAGATTTTGTTAAAGTCCACAAATAAAACTTGGTATATAATGTCCATCGCTGCAGGTTCCAAGTCTGTCGATGGCATCGGCTGGAGCGTGTCTGGTAACTGTTGGCGATTTAATGTCACAGACGTGTTACCTCATCAAAATAACACATTCGAATGCACAAATCATCATTCGTTTGGCGTTCCCCTGGTTCATGACTCCGCTGTATCATTCTTTGGTTTCTTGAAAGACAACCAGTTTTTCGACAAGTACACAAAATCCCTGACAATCACCGTGAACCTGTACAATCCCAGCCTAAAGCTGTTCAGTGTTGTGAACATGATCATAAATCGTTCCGAAGTAGGGCATCTCGTACCAACAGCAACAATCACTTCATTTAGATTGTTTCAGTACGAAAGTGATGCTGACTATGTCGACTTGTTCATGCACATCCTATTCACACTACTGTTCTTCGCCATATTTTGTAACGAACTGAAAGTAATGATAAAGGTGGGATGGAAGTATTTCACGTCAAAATGGAATGCCCTCGGATGTGTTAGCCTCATCGGTACTGCCACAACAATCTCCGTCTTCATCAAGCGATATGTGGTGGCATCGGAAACACTTGCAGTGGTCGCAAAAAGTAACGGTACGTTAACATGTCGCTAGCAGTTGGATAGCCTATGACTATCGTTATCGAACAACTCATTCCGCACAAAACAAAATACTTAGTAAAAAGGAATGTTCATTTTGTTACATTCAAATGATACATTACATTCAATTATTTGTTAATTGCTGACTTTGGTTTAAGAAACTTTAAGGCTCTGATTTATTTCCTAGGTGACCTGGGGTTTGAACGCTTTGTCGACCTGCAAACTGCTGCATGGTGGGATGCTTGTTTTAAACACATCTTGGGCCTTGTTGTCTTCATCAACACCATATCCCTACTTCGCGTCGTCCGCTTCAGTCAAACAATCGGCAAACTCCTGGCTCTTCCCGGCATCATGAAGGAGGAGCTCTTGTCGTTCTTGGTTGTTGCTGCCATCGCCTTTATCGCCTTCATCAGCTCAGGTAAGTATTTAGTACAGCTTTTATGAACGTTAAGCAATCCACAATTGGAAAAAAAAGTACCTCAAGCAACTGGATATGATTTCGGAAACGGTCAGGTCATGTCTAATTTACATATATGTCGACCAATACACTATTGCAATGTGGACTGCAGGTTAAACTACAATTTTCATTCAAACGTTGCCGTTAGTTCACGTTGTACGATGTTTGATAGTGACTCCTATTTTTGCCTGTCCCTGGCTTCAGCACACCTCATATTCGGAATCCACATGGAGTCTTACGCAGACCTGTACCACACAACGTTTGCACTCTTCGAGATGATGCTTGGCAGGTTAGTTTTACTAAGGCTTATATAATGATTAATTACATCGCTTAACACATAACCAGGTAGTTCTTTGGCGTACATTGCCTAACATAAATCGCTATAACTTTTGATTCTAGTTTCTTCGCCCAAGACATTTTGGATTCCAACCCTGTCACCGGGCCAATCTTCTTCTCTTCCTTCATGATCTGCATCTTCATCCTCCTGATGAACTTCCTCATGACCATAGTGTGTGACGCCATTTCCGCTGACGTTTACGTTACACATGACCAAGAGCTTGGAGAGTACATCTGGAAGAGCTTCAGGGCTATGTTGGGGTTTCACAGCACGCCAGATAAGGAGAATAAACCAGGTAAGTTCAACCAAACCAATCAGTGGCAATATCAAATATTCCCACAGACTCTAAAACTTTTTTTTTTAAATATCATACCCGCGCGGTCAAAACTTTCGATAACGGTGCTCCGGCTCGGAACGTACTATTCAAAACGTCCTGGATTTCCATAGAACGATTTGAATGCGTTTTGCCCTAACTGCCCTAACAGCCCTTCAGCTGGTCGAATTTCCCTCCGGCCTTCGGGCGATCCTACCCGAGGTCGGGCTGGGACCTCGGGCGATACTAAGTAAATCGTGTAGTATTCTATATCTACAATACCTTGTAGACGAGATTGCAACCCTGTCAGTTAAATGAAACACAATATCCGCACATTTACCTTCAACCCTTGCTGCTGAGGACAAACTATTTAAGCCCCTCCCCCAGTCTGATGCAACCAAAAACAACATTTCCACATTATCAACTGAAGTTCCTTACTTCTTCGAGTGGGCACATTATACTAGTAAATCAATACGAAATCATGACAATACCTTAAATTGTTCGAAGTTACATTTATTACAGGGATTAGGTTTTAAATTAAGATCCTTATGTTGATTCACTAATGGTAAACAAGTTCGTAACTTTTTTTAAAGATGAGCCAAACATGAAAGGACTGGAGGCCAACATATTCATTATTCAGGAGAAACTTGATGAAGGACTGGACATCTGTAACTCCATCCTGCCTTCACGGAAAGATGTGATTCCTGACAAAATTACTCGGAAAGATAAGAAATTACCAACGATTGTCGAAGAAAGTCACCAAGGTACCACGGGCATGGGAAATAATAACAACAGCAACCAAAAACGAACTAATACTGATGATGATGCTTTTGATATAGACACTGAAATCCAAATCCTTGAGCAAGAATATGAGCAGGAAGAGAAAAGTCAGAAAAAAAACTGAGCATTAACTATTAAATGAGATGTGGGGTGCAGAGGCAAATTAAGAACATCCTTGTAAGGGTAATTTGTGCGACAACTAAATCAACTGTGCAAAATTTAACAGTTGACACACTACAAAATGTAAAATAACAGCCATCAGGAAACACGTGCGTAGATCTCCTATCTAAAGCTCACCGCTGAAGACAAGGCTTTACTCCTTAGTGACGATGTGCTGACAGACAAACACTTCCATGCCGAATCAGTTTGGTTTGCCGCGGCTGACAAAGTTACCCATCTACAAAGCTTGGAGGGCCGATGAAGTGTAAAAAAAAGTAACCTGCCGCTATGTTAGGAAGTCGAAATTCATGCATCAAGCGTCTACATGTAATTAAACATAACTTAAAAAAAAGGTCAACATTTTGATTTTTGCCAGCAAGGCCATTTGTAGTAGCCCCGGTCATTACTGAACTGAAAACATATAGTAAAAGGACTATTCTACGCAGATGGCTTGTGTTTAATCTGCCCCTCAGCAAAAGCTGTACAGAAACTGATTAACGTCTGAGGCCTTTGCTACCGATAGTAACATGATTTTCTGTGCCAAAAAAACAAATTGTATGTACTTTCCATGTGATCGAATTGCTCTGAACGGAATGCCACCCGTAGTGAAACTGTACGGCAAACCCTTACCGTACGTCTCTTCGGCCACCTACCTCGGCTTCCAAATCACTCCCGACCTCTCTGATGACGACTCTATTCGTAAACAAACCAGGCATATGTACACAAAAGCTAATTCACTTATCCGCAAATTTGGTCAGTGTTCTCATGCGGTGAAACGCACTCTGTTCATAGCTCACTGCAGTGCAATGTATTGTGCTCAGCTTTGGTCCAACTACAGAGCAGGAAACATTCATAGGCTACGAGTTGCTCATCACGATGGTCCTAAAATCCTACTGTCTCAGCCTAGGAGGACTAGTAACAGCGACCTATTTGTACAAACGCGTATTGACACGTTTGATGCCAGGCACTAGAAGTTGTTGTACTCCTTTGCTTCTCGTCTGTTTACGTCTGAGAACGCAATTGTCAAACTGCTGCTCCGCTCGGAGACCTTCTGCTCTAGTCCATTCTGGAGCCATTACTGTAGACTGGTCCGCCCATCGTAAGGGCTCGACAGTCTTTTATCTACTTGTACCCACCTAGATGTTTTGTTTTCGATGTGTTTGTGTAATGCCGTGTGTCTGTGCTATGGGCCAATAAATATTCAAATCGGCAAATAGTTAGTATATATATATATATATATATCATTTATTGATTTACCGAGTTAAACACTATTGATGGATTATACAATTAAGTTGTGGTATATAAAGCGTTTACTGTAAGTAGCACAGTTTGAATTGTTGCATGTAGTTATTTATTCAATCATTAAAGCTTACATTTGCAATTTTCAATAATTGAAATAACTAGAGACTTGCTTTAAGCGTTTTGCTCAAATACATACCCTGGGACGTTTTATGTACTATAACGTGTCATTTATTCCTGTTCCTCTTAGCCTTAATTGCTGATAGATTTCAGTTGACTACTTTGATTTATTTCAGTTTTCAGTATACTCATATGTATAATATATTTTTTCCAAATTCTTGACCTTTGACGCCAACGCAACATGCATGCAGTTATAATTACTTACCTTATTTAGTTGACTTGTGTGATACTGATTTAAAATTGTTCAGCTGGTGTATTTTTTAGCTTATATATAAGCTAAAAATATATTGTTATCTGATGTCCCGTATGTTGTAGCTGTGTATATATATGTAATGTACTTGTTATCATCTATATAGACTTACGTTTATCAGCTTTTGCTGCCTGTAAGTCTGTGTAATGTGTTGTTTGCATTTAAAATGAATGAATAAATAAATATCCAAGAAAAAAGATAAGTTATGCTTTTTCCTATGAATTAATTAAAAGCTTTACATGGTAGCATAGAAGACTAGGAAAATACTGTAAAGTTTATGTGCTGAACTTTATGTGAGAAATGTGCTGAACTTTATGTGAGAAATGACGTGTACTAGAATGTGTACTTGTATGGTTTCTTAATTTAATCATTATATAGTGAGCTGATATGATTTAGTGTATATATGACTCATTAATTTAATTACACCACGTATTCATTATCGGTGTACATGTAAAACTGATTGATAACAAGGATTTTGGTGTCATTATGACATTCTTTTATTCCATTATATTGTCTTAAGCTGTCTACTACGGTAAACAATCAATGAAAAATTTAAAGACCCACATGCACAACAGAGACTGCAAATACAATATACAATCTGCTATGACATGGTAAAAGGAACAACGTAATAAAGAAGTTCTTCATATTAAAAGCTTCCAGTTTGAATCCAATATCTTGAATAAGAAATCCTTTTAAACTTAATAAGGGATAAGGCCATGTTGATTTGATTATATGAATGACATCCTCCGGGAGCCCCAAAACTGATGCGCGCGTGCGAATAAAAAAAAGTTTTGCAAAAAAAAAAAGTTCTTTTCATTATGAAATCTACGTGGTCATGAGGGTTGAGCAAATGGCACAGAATATGGTTTGGCGAATAATCTAGTCTTCAAGTTCATTTCTTTACCATTTCGTCTTTTTTAATTTGATTTTGGCATTCTACGACATTGGTATAGTTTTTATTAATTTTTTTTGTAACTATGGTATATTTTTGCTCATTTTGCAACTGTTTTGTACGATTTACAGTGTGGTTGGAATTTTTTTTCGGAAACCGCCGAAAATTCATGCGCGCGCGGATGCCATCCATATAATCAAATCAACATGGCCTAACAGGAAATACTTACACCCTTGTAAATCAACAACAGGCTACGTTGTCGCGACATGTACAGTAAAGTCATTACGGAATCTGTCAATAGCTTAATATTGATTGGCTAATTAAAATGAGTGACCGTTGGCGTTGATAGTAACGTTATACCATGGTAAAGTGTAATTTGATGATTCTTAACCTGTACGCGCTGCGGTTTTCACATATTCCGCATGGAGTCGTGGCTACTTACTCAACGCTACAACTCAAAATACCTGTTATTTTGCGTACGTGACAGCTGGTTTACAATGCGGTCTGATAGCCCGATGCCCATACTAGCGTGGTCTGGGCGGGCTGCCGTCGGGTCTACAGTCTATCTTCACCGCCCAGTTCAACTAGGCTCCCGGCAGGAGTTTAACGTCCTGTGGGAATTTTACACTGAAGGAGTTTAGATAAACCACCACGTCGTGGACTGATTTACTACTGCCGTGCAAATCCTTGCAGTCTTGCACAAATGCACGAGGTAAAAAAAGATTAAACGGTTGTGGACAAAACTCACCGCAGCGTATAAATCAACGCCGGCGGGAGGACTGCACACGAGGTCCCGCCAAGTCTGGTCAAGCGCACGATGGGACAACTTGCAGGTAGATCATGATCATCTCATTTATTCATTTTTACGGTATACACACTTACGGAAAGTAGCATCTAGTCTTTTCATCAATGCCTGGTGTCAGAAGGAACTATAAATGTATATGCTGCCTTTGCTGCTATTGATAGTTTTACAATAGCGATTTTTGCCTTCTCCAAGAAGGTTATGTTTTCAGGGGCGTTTGTGTGTTTGTGTGTTCGTGTGTGTGTAAACATTTCGCCAGAAAGTCCCATGCAGTTCCAGAACAAGCTGCTAGGGGGACCAAACCCACACCACTTATTTCTGACAGGACAAGTTATTTGTTACTAAAAAGTCAAGACCATAGCTCCCAAGAGCTTCCTTCCATTAAAATTTCGCCACCCTAGCAAATCTAGATCATGAGATATGAAAAACGTAAGTTCAGCTGCAGTACCATAACAAGCCGCTAGGGGGTCCAAAATCTACTCATTTTTAGATTTCATTAAGACGTACCCACCTACTGAGTATTAAAACAATCAATGTAAGCCTTCTCAAGTTATCGTGTCTACAGACGGACACACACACACACACACACACACACACATACACGAACGCCTCTTAAAACATACGAGTAACCTTGGCGAAGGTAACAACATGGCGCCGCGCGGCCTTGGGTCACGCTATCCAGTCAGAAACTGTGTTCGGGTCAGCGGCGGTTCATTTATAATGCGTAAACTAAATTCTCAAGCAGAAATAAAGTGAGTCAGGGAATACCTAAACGTTAAGCAAGGTAACACCCTGGGCCCCATCAAGACTTTTTAGAACACAATTCAGGCTGGGTCCTTGACAATCATAAGCCTTATGCAGTGCCGCCAACCGCCCGTACCGCTCGCGTGCTGGCGGGGCGCATCTCTATGTAGTGCCGACTACCACCAGAGCCGCTCGCGCGCCGGCACACAATAGGGAGCTGTATAGAAATGATCTGATAAGGTCAAACTATTGAACAGTCTTGGGCCCTTGCCGTCTTGTCAGACGGTCTACAGCTTCAGTTACTCTCTACGGGTCTGGCCGGGCAGCGCCTCTCATGGCTGGTACAGCCGATTCTGGCCCTGCAGGCTCTGCCGCAGAATCGGCAACAGTACTCCCGTGTGGTGCTCTTCTCTATAGGTCCTTTTCGCCTGCTCCTAGCTTCTCCTTTCTTGCTCTCTCTAGCAGCTTTGAACAGTCCTGTCCCTTTGTGTATCGCTGCTCTCCACTTACTTCTGTCGCTTGCTGCCTTCTCCCAAGATTCAATGGAGAAGTCTTGGAGAGTAGCTTTGCACAAATCCTTAAACCTGAGCTTAGGCCTTCCCCTTGGTCGACTCCCTTGAGAGAGTTCGCCGTACAGTATTTTCTTGGGAAGCCTGTTGTCGTCCATCCTGGCCACGTGGCCTAGCCAGCGCAACCTGTTTCGCCGCAGGATCTCAAACAAGGACAGTGATCCTGCTTGCTGGAGAACTAGCTCATTTGTGATTTTGTCCTGCCATTTTATGTTTAAGATCTTCCGCAAGCAGCGTAGGTGGAAACTGTTGAGTCTTTTTTCTTGTCGCGAGTACACTGTCCAAGCTTCGCTGCCATATAGTAGAGTCGACAGTACACATGTGTTGTAGACCAGTACTTTTGTCTTTTTTGTCAGTTTTTGATTTTCCCACACTCTTTTACTTAGTTTTCCAAAAGAAGCAGCAGCTCTGCCGATCCTTACATTTATTTCCTCGTCCAAAGAGTGGGTACTTGTCATCACTGATCCCAGGTAAGTGAACCTGTCAACTGTTCGGAGGGGATTTCCGTGCAGTGTAATCAAAGGTGGGACGGGAGTACCTTGCCCCATTACCTCCGTTTTCTTGACACTGATGGTAAGGCAAAAAAGGTCACAGGCCCGGGCCAAGCTGTCCAACAGTCCCTGCAGAGCAGACTCCTTATGAGCTGTGAGTGCTGCATCATCAGCGAAAAGGAGCTCTCTGCACAACGACTCAACGGTTTTGCTTCTTGCCCTGAGTCTTGCCAGGTTGAACAGTGAGCCGTCTGTGCGTGACCTTATGTACACACCATCCTGGTTTCCCTTAAAGGCGTAACGGAGGAGTACAGCAAAGTAAATGCTGAAGAGGGTCGGCGCCATCACGCACCCTTGCTTGACTCCGTTCTTGATGTCAAAGGAGTCAGATGTTGCACCATCGAACTGGACACAGGCTTTCATGTCCTCGTGGAAAGAGACGACCAATCGTAGGAGTTTGGGTGGACATCCCACGCTCTTGAGTACTTTGTAGAGGGCAGGTCTACACACCGTGTCGAAAGCCTTGGTCAGGTCGACGAAGGCGATGTAGAGAGGCATACACTGCTCCCTACACTTCTCCTGCAGTTGTCGCAAGGTGAAGATCATGTCCGTGGTGGACCGTCCTGCTCTAAAACCACACTGGGATTCCGGTAGCACCCGTTCTGCTAGCGTCTGTAGGCGCTTGCGTACTATACGTGCAATAGCTTTGCCAGTAATGCTCAGCAGTGAAATCCCTCTGAAGTTGTTACAGTCCCCTCGGTCACCTTTGTTCTTATAGAGGGTCACGATCTTGGCATTGCACATTTCATTTGGGACTTTGCCTTCCTCCCAACACTGTCGGAGAAGTTTGTACAAGTAGGGCAGTATGACTTCTCTGTTCTCCTTCAGGACCTCTGCCGGTATGCCATCCTGACCAGGTGCCTTGCCACTGGGTAGAGCACTCAGAGCTTCTAGAAGTTCACTCTCCTCAGGCATGGCATCTAACTCTGCTAGTTCTGGGTATGCTGGTAGGACCTCCTCCAGTCTAGGTTTCTCAGCTATTTCCTTTGAGTACAACTCAGAGTAGTGTTCGACCCATCTGTCTAGTTGTTTTGTTTTGTCTGTAATTGCTTCTCCCTCCTTCGTCTTAAGAGGCGCTGTTTTTGAGACTCTAGGTCCAAGAGCTACTTTCATGAGGCTGTACATCGTGCCTGCGTCTCCCACATCAGAAGCAGTTTGGATGGATGTGCATAACTCTGTCCAGTACTGGTTTGCACACCTCCTAGCTTCCCTCTGTGCTTCTGATCTTGCATGTCGGAGGCGATCCAGTGTTGCTTGCGATGGGTTTGTTTTGTGTTCAAGCATTGCAGACTTTTTGGCGTCAAGTAAGGGCATGAGAAGACCAGCGTACGCCTCAACCCAGTCCTTGCCCTCGTGTCGTTTAACACCACAACTGGCAACTGCGCTGTCGTATATGCTCTTACTCAGTGTATGCCATACTTGGTCCACTGTGCCGCCAGCCGCACACTCTTGCATCCTGCGAGAAAACTCCCTGGAGAAGATTTCCTTGCTCTCTGGCTCCCTGGCCACCTTGGCGTTGACTCTGGGCCTGGCCTCAGGTCTCCGCCTATGGATGCGCTTGTGTGTGACCTCCACTCTACTGGCTACCAGTGAGTGATCACTGTCACAGTCCGCACTGTGGAAGGAGCGGGTTACCTTCACATTGTTCAGATGTTGCTTGCGGGTGATTACCAGGTCTAGTTGATGCCAGTGCTTGGACCTTGGGTGGCACCATGACACTCTCCGGCATTCTTTCACTCCAAACATCGTGTTGGTAATGACGAGATTCCTCTCTGAGCAAAACTCCAGAAGCCTCTGTCCGTTCTCGTTCATCTTCCCAACACCGAAGTGACCGAGTGATGTAGGCCAGATGTCGTGGTCTCTGCCTACCCGTGCATTAAAGTCACCCAAAAGGTACAGCTGCTCTCCATGTGGGATCGAACTGAAAAGCCTGTCCAAGCATTCCATAGAAGCTATCTTTCAGTTCCATAGATGCAGCTAAGGTTGGTGCATATGCATTAATGAGGTTGACGTAGCCTCCAGCCGTATTGAGCCTCATCAACATTAGGCGTTCCGAGATTCCAACAGGTGAAGTTATGGATTGAAGAAGGGTATTTTTTACAGCAAAGCCTACACCATGCCACCGCGGTTGATCTGCTTCCAAACCCCTCCAGTAGAAAGTAAAGTTTGCCTCCCTTAAACACCCACTCCCAGCTATCCTTGTTTCTTGGAGAGCCACAATATCCATTTGTAGTTTCTGAAGTCAATAAGTGCAGTCTTTCTCAATTCCCCGTGTCTTATATCTACATTGTCAAATCCAGGTAACATAGTTCTCACATTCCATGTCCCAACACGTAAGTACTTCTTTCTGTTTTTAGTATCGGGTACAGCATTACATCTGCCCTTCGACTTTTGGTCTATCCTCACGCACCCTATAAGGATAGCAGATGTGGCGGGTCGACACCTTACTGGCCTGGGGCTGCCAGGCTTTGGCGGGCGGTAGTCGCATCCTATGCAGCTAAACAGCCGCTCCCACCGTCAGAAAGCGGCCCGTGGCGTCCTCCCATACGCCAATTTAGGAGAACTTATAACCCGTAGACTGCCCTTTCCCGCTGAGATTAACGGACCTCTGCTGTGCCGGGGCGTACTTGGAAACGATGCCTTGCCCAAAGCGCACCGTCTCCCTCTCGACTCTAAGAACCTGCTCCGAAGGAGAGACGAGGTCTATACGTCCGAAGCATCCCTAGAGCTGCAGGGGATGCCAGAAGATGGCTGTGGATCACTCCGCACCAACGACTGCCTGCGGGTCCCTCCCTCCGTTGTGTACTGCCTTTGGTCTGACCTCTCACCTGTAGCCTGCCCGGCATGGTTGAACCTGCCGGAGATTGTGAGTCCCCGCCGGTATAGCCCACAGGGTCATTGGGGTTCTCAAGCCTCCCCACCACGACAAGGTTGCAGTACAGGGGGAAGTACAAGTCTTATATATTCTTGTATATCTATATTTTTTGCATGTTAGCATGACTGTTGTCATGCCAGCATGCAACGGCTAAAACAGAGACCAGCCCCTGAGTTTGGCTCGGGACAACAAGTACGCTGTGGATGAGACAAAGGCAGTTTGTTGGCCCTGGCGCCAGAGAACTAGCCTGTATATAATGTGTTTTTGTCCTTCCCAGCTAATGTTCTGATTATGATCTGCTCGCACCACGCCGTATTCAACCAAATACAATAGTGGATTTAGCGTGGCTAACTCTCTTATTCTGCCATACTGACTCCGAATGGTACGATAATATCTGAGCATCCATCCTTTTCAAATCTGGCAAAGTTGACATTTCACAATCGTAGGTCATGACGGTGTTGCAGACAAACATCGCGTCGCTTGCGTGTGAACTGAGTGAGGGAGAACGCGGGTAAACGCGGTCAAATCGGACGCTTGATTGGTATCCTTCACCTTAAAGCCTCGGTCAACCCGCCGTGCGTGCTTTTTGTCCGTACGTTTTTTGGTAGGCTACATCTGCTACGTTTTTTCTGAAAACGTGGGGAAGGAGTGGCATCGATGCAAGTCACTCGCACGTCACTCGCACGGTTTCGCAAGGTGTAAGAGTGTGGTCTGCACGCCACGTCTGACTGTGAGCGGTTGCGTGCATCGTACGTTGCGCAAGTGGTAAGTGAGTTGTACGTGCTTACAACGTACGATCTTTGTGCGATTGCAACTTTACCGTAAGGAGGCCGTACTCACACACACATGCGTCTTTCGTACGGTACGTACGTAGAACGTGCGTCGCCCGTACTCGCACGCACGGGTGGTGAATCCGTAGACCGCACACAGAAAAAAGTTTTACATGCACTTAAAGTTTTACAGCGTGTCTGCGCGCTCCCAAATCCGTAGGATTCCGTACGGAAGCGGTACTCACCACGCACGGATGCCCTGCGTTTGCCCACGTTTTTGCACATAGACAGCACGCAGAAGCACGTACGGCGGGTTGTGACCGAAGCTTTATATACCTGCTGTCTCTGTTTTGCCTGTGCGTGATGATAGCCCGTGCAATGTCGTCAAAGATTAGCAAGTAAAACCCTCGTCTCTCCCCCAATTAATTTCTTAAAAATTCCTTGCTGTCTTAAACAGCAAACACCGTCCTTATTTAAAGTCACTTTTGAAAGGGCTGATTAGAAACAAAGTTAATAGCTAATTGTAATAGCCACTCTAATCGAGTGTGGTGCCAGGGTACTGCTCCTGTGTATAGCTACGTAATTTCTTGCACGTCAAACTATAGTACGTAATTCAATTGGGACAGCCAACATTATGTCGCTGTGTTGCAAACTGGGCAAAAAAATCTATTGCTATGAAGGCTAATTCTAAAATATTGATGAGCAGCCATTTCGCATTTTAATGCCCCCCATTACCTTTCACCTTGTCGTTTTAATGACTTTAAATGCCCCATATATTGCTCCACCAGATGAATAGTCCACAAACTATCCAAGCAGAGATTGGGAGGGGGGTAAACAATCGTCTGACTTTAGTTCTAAACTGGTCATTCAAGCAGAATTAAACTGTCAAAAAATGACAAATATCTGGTGGTCTTTACAGTACTTAGTAATTAAGCATCTAATCTTACGATTTAGAAGGAACGTCAAAATGCAACTTTCAGTCATTCTTACCATGCATAGATGGGCCCATTGTGACGGTATAGTGTTGTAAAATATAGTGTGTCCACAACAAGTCAAATAACGACATACCGAGTGATGTTTCATTCGTTTTAAGTGAAGCACTGTCCTAAAAATTTCAATATCGTCAATCAAAAGGCTGATTGAAATCAGTGTCAGTTCAATGTCCAATACGGTCACATACGTGACGAGGTGTGTTTGCAATGGGCGTCATTATCAACGAGAAAAAAAGTCATATTTGACAGGTTTGAGATTAAGAATTACCCGCACCACCAGATCCGTTGTTATGCAGCATATTTATGTTGCTCTAATGACCATTTTTGCCCTTTCACACCGCTCAATAGGAAGTTGAGAGATAATTTTTCTATTGAACCTTTTTTCTTGTCCCAGCTGACCATCCTTAATTTCATTTTGCCTGATTTCTTCCAAGCTAAGCTAGAACAATAACAAGAAAGGTGGCCACTCCCTTGCCTTACTTAATTTAACGGAGTAATCTAAAGATGCTAATGATCATACTTTAAAATATAAAGTACATGTACCTTTACCTCATATGCATAACTACTAAACACAGTTCCGTTGGCGCTCACCCCCCCTTCTGCCGTAAAAAAAGGCTTACAGTAACTCCAAGTAATTTAGACCGATAAAGTATGTACTAATGAACTCCATTTATAAGAAAGACACGGCAAGAATAGCATATGTGACCAAACAGTGAGACCACAAAATGTCCCCTGCGTATGGGCCCTGTACGGGGACAAGCCCTATGGCAGGTGTCGAAGTGCAAAGTTGGCAACATCTCATCAACCGTTTAGATTTGAGAGGATATTTGGCCATGTTTTATATATTGTCTAGTTTTGTCGTGTGAATGAAAAGAAATTCAAGGTCAAGGTCGATTAAATCCTGTACATTCTGACAACCTCTCCACATAGTCCGAATTTTAGATGTTCCCTGAGTGGTCTTCTTGGGAATGCTTGCTTGTACGCACGTAACAAATCTAATTCTTATATATATATATTTTTGTTTGCATTTTAGCATGACTGTTGTCATGCCAGCATGCAACGGCTTAAACAGAGACCAGCCCCTGAGTTTGGCTCGGGACAACAAGTACGCTGTGGATGAGACAAAGGCAGTTTGTTGGCCCTGGCGCCAGAGAACTAGCCTGTATATAATGTGTTTTTGTCCTTCCCAGCTAATGTTCTGATTATGATCTGCTCGCACCACGCCGCATTTAACCAAATACAATAGTGGATTTAGCGTGGCTAACTCTCTTATTCTGCCATACTGACTCCGAATGGTACGATAATATCTGAGCATCCATCCTTTTCAAATCTGGCAAAGTTGACATTTCACAATCGTAGGTCATGACGGTGTTGCAGACAAACATCGCGTCGCTTGCGTGTGAACTGAGTGAGGGAGAACGCGGGTAAACGCGGTCAAATCGGACGCTTGATTGGTATCCTTCACCTTAAAGCCTCGGTCAACCCGCCGTGCGTGCTTTTTGTCCGTACGTTTTTTGGCAGGCTACGTTTTTTCTGCAAGTCACTCGCACGTCACTCACACGGTTTCGCAAGGTGTTAGAGTTTGGTCTGCACGCCACGTCTGACTGTGAGCGGTTGCGTGCATCGTACGTTGCGCAAGTGGTAAGTGAGTTGAACGTGCTTACAACGTACGATCTCTGTGCGATTGCGACTTTACCGTAAGGAGGCCGTACTCACACACACATGCGTCTTTCGTATGGTACGTACGGAGAACGCGCGTCGCCTGTACTCGCACGTACGGGTGGTGAATCCGTAGACCGCACACAGAAAAAAAGTTTTACATGCACTTAAAGTTCTACAGCGTGTCTGCGTGCTCCCAAATCCGTAGGATTCCGCACGGAAGCGGTACTCACCACGCACGGATGCCCTGCGTTTGCCCACGTTTTTGCACGTAGCACGCAGAAGCACGTACGTCGGGTTGTGACCGAAGCTTTATATACCTGCTGTCTCTGTTTTGCCTGTGCGTGATGATAGCCCGTGCAATGTCGTCAAAGAATAGCAAGTAAAACCCTCGTCTCTCCTCTAATTAATTTCTTAAAAATTCCCCTGCTGTCTTAAAAAGCAAACACCGTCCTTATTTAAAGTCACTTTTAAAAGGGCTGATTGGATACAAAGTCAATAGCTAATTGTAATAGCCACTCCGATGTATTGTGGTGCCAGGGTACTGCTCCTGTGCAATCTGTGTTGCAAACTGGGCAAAATATCTATTGCTATGAAGGCTAGTTCTAAAATATTGATTAGCAGCCATTTTGCATTTTAATGCCCCCCATTACCTTTCACCTTGTCGTTTTAATGACTTTAAATAAATGCCCCATATATTGCTCCACCAGATAAATAGTCCACAAACTATCCAAGCAGAGATTGGGAGGGGGGTAAACAATCCTCTGACTTTAATTCTAACCTGGTTTGTTATTCAAGCAAAATTAAACTGTCAAAAAATGACAAATATGCT
>NW_017802780.1:66259-83449 GCF_001625305.1 Branchiostoma belcheri
CTGGGGGGGGGGGTTCACAGAACTTAGTAATTAAGCATCTAATCTTAAGCTTACGATTTAGAAGGAACTTGAAAATGCAACTTTCAGTCATTCTTACCATGTATAGATGGGCCCATTGCGACGGTAGAGTGTTGTAAAATATAGTGTGTCCACAACAAGTCAAATAACGTAAGAAACTGCGAAATACAGAGTGATGTTTCATTTACAACAACAAGAACAACAACCTAAGATGTTCTAAAATTAATTTCTACGACTGTCCGTAAACACGAACAAAGAAACGAACAGACCACCGCACAGACTACTACTTTTGCCCCCCCCCCAAAAAAAAACTGACACCGGGATGTACGATGATATATTGGCAACCATCAATATCTACCCTGTCAAAATTTACCATTCACAATGATTGGTCATCAGGTGTTGTACAGACAGAGAGACAGACAGGTACACACATACACACACACACACACACACACACACACACACACATACACACACACACGCATACACACACACACACACACACAGGCACACACGCACAAACACTCAAACACACACAAACACACACACACACATACAAACACTCAGACACACACAAACACACACACAAGCGCACACACACACACACACACACACACACACACAGAGACACACACAAACACACACACACACACACACACATAAGCACACACACACACACACACACAAACAGACACGGGCACACACACACACACACACACACACACAAACAGACACGGGCACACACACACACACACACACACACACACACGAACATACACACACACATAAAAACACACAGACACGTTTTTGTCCCTAGATGACCTTTTTTCACAAAGCGTTTCGTATAATTACGTTGTACATACACCACTTTGCCTTTGTCTATTCACAATCGTTAATTTACTGTGACTAACTGGCGTGACTAACGCTGTAGTGACGCAGGATGGTGCGATAATATCTTGGCAACTTATCAATCTCAAATACGTCAACATTAACATGATCATTGGGCGTGACGATGTTGCAGACAGATATCGTCTCAAATGGGCACCAATGACACTTGAGTAGTTTGAATAGACACCTTAATGACGACGCACTTTATGACACAAAGGTATAACACAAGTTTGTGTCATAATATATGACATCTAAGCATTTCGCATTGTCGCTCACAAACCGTAGGCCTACTGGTGTATGTTTGTATATAACTTAAAACGCCGATCATAGGCCCTGTACAACACATCAAGTGGTATGATCCATCACATTTGACCAATCACAAACGTAACTTGCAATGACGTTGAAGCTAGTCTAACACGTATGGTACATATATATATATATATACGGACATCCAGGGTATGTGGGAGAGTGGACAGCAAGTTGCCATAAACTGACTTCGCTTTGCCAACAACACTGAACATACCTGTAAGTACCTGTCATTATATTTTTAACGTTATTGCACCTGCAATATCAATTATCTAATGCGTCTTAGAATATACATTATCAAAAAAATTTCGGTATTCTTTTTACCACTGAAAATGCAAAAAATGATAAATTTTCCGTATAAACTTTTGGAGGTGAGCAAACGGGAATTTGGTGCTTTTGCTTTTTTAAAAGCCTCGCTCAGACTGTTATATAGTTTTCATAAAGTTTTACTGCATTTGGGACCTATCTTAAGGCTTTTCCAACAAAGAAATTACATGTCTTGTCATGCCGGCCGGACAGTGAAAATATGAAATCTGCCCCTACCAAGCCGAACGCTTGTTATATCCCCCCGTTCGTGACGTCGAGATTTCTTGTCAATTGTGATTTAGATTAAGTCTTGATATTCGTAGAAGTTCATTTTCAAAAGCATCGAATAGATCATTTGACTTTTCTCCGTGAGTTATCCATGATAGAACATTCCGACAGTTTTCGAAATCAAGGTGACGGCTCTGGGTTTAGCTTCGGTCCTGATTGCGCCGGCGCCCGTCGGGGATGTAGCCTCGGTCGGACTCAGGAGTCGGGCGGGCATCGGCTGTCGTGATCACAATTAAAACTTTCCTTCAGTAGTAATTTGTTACAAATTTTGTCACCCTCTTTGGTCGGTCTCCGGCAGGCACCCGGTAGGTACCCGTCAGATTCTCTGACGATGTCTTGTACTGACCTATACGTAATGCAGAATTTACGCTTTTGTTGTGATCGTCTGAACTGTGACGTCTCACATTTTACCCTGGTGTACGAAGTACATGTACATACCTTTATTCTGTTCATCTGGTCTGTGACGTAACAAATGTGTCCCGGTGGACTGCCGGCAACCGGAGGGGTACCTCTCGGTGTTCTCACGGTGAGGTCACGGCGTGTTTTTGTCAGCGGGGCCCGGGTAGAATCTAAGCCAGAATTAAATTATTCTCGGGTCCCCACCGGGCCCCAAAATAGCCCGGTATAGCCGCAGTGTGTCCCGAGGCGCCACGTACGAGTCACGCCCGAAAGTGCCATAAAACAGCCCGGCAACTACCCGGCAGGGCCCCTTTTTTCATAAGTCTGCCCCCTGACAAAACAGAGTTTAAACCGTCGGATTTTCAACTAATATGTTCTTGGTTTATCAAACCTTTACTGATAGCACTAGTTAAGCGCTTGATAAGTTTAAAGGTAAGCTTTAAGACAATGGAAATTTACGAGGGAATCGTTCTATTTGTTAATTTTCTTTAGCCAAGAAAAATCGCGTGCTTGTTGGTCGGTTAAAACTCTCTCCCTGGCAAAGTTCCTCGGCGGTAAAACCGTCCGTCCGCGGCATTACTCGCGTCGTTCACCGAAACAAAATCAACGCCGCCGCCCCACAGGTCTGTGAATGAGACTAGTGCTCTCTATATAGCTAACGTTGCAGTAAGTGACTCTGGCGAGTTAAGCCTGTTAGAATAATTATTTAGCTTGTTTAAAAAGACCTCTGGCAAAGCCCTTATTCCACCTTTATCGTAACGTTGTATGTACGTTAAGCATTATTGTATAGATCTCAGGTGTTTTTTTCGATCTTAGTTTATAAGATTGTGACTAAATATGACCACCCGCTATTACTGTCCTTCTTGCAATTACAACACTAACTGAAGATAGATTTTGTTTTGCACTTTTTATACTTCTGTTGACACCCCGATGTTTTTTTTATAAGGACATGCCTCATTAGAGTTATATTACCGCTTACCGCTGTGACACCGGCCCCTTAACCGGGGTGGTCGTGGGGACGCTGGGCGCTCTGCCGTGAGCCAGTGCTTGGTAGTGATTGTGGTCGTTTCAAATATGGAAACGTGGGATTGAATAATTACTGCTTGCAGTCCTGTCAATCACCATGATTGACTGCACCTGGTACCAATTAGCGCGCATTACTGCACAGGAAGAGGCACGTCTTGGATATCCAATTGTGGCGGCACAATACAGTTTTTGCCCTATGGGGATTTCTATAGTTAAGGACCCCAAAGTGACTCACTTGGACTCACTTAAATTATAGTAGGGTGCACAAGCAAGGTTCAGAATTTTGATATATTTAATTTCAGGGTATAGTGTACAAAATATGTGAAAAATGAGCTTAAGTTTGCCGGCGAGTTCTCTTCTCACGCCCTCTTTTATTAGCGCCACTGCGGAGGTCATGGAACTGCAACTGCAACAGTACTAGGCGGGACAAGTATCCAAGCGCAAATCTACGCCGACTGAACACGCACCATAATTCAACTTTTACAGTCTCAAAACTGACGTATTCCTCTAGCATTTACCACAGGTTCTATCTCGATGCCAAGCACAGAACAATCTCTGCACCTTTCTCTAGTATTGTGCAGCACTTCTTTGAACCCGTACTACTTTTGACTACGGGGTTCTCCCATAAATACTGTGTTGTTCGGCCTTGTCGCCGATCGCCGACAAGGCTGGATAGAGCATGGTCTGGGTGCGTCTGTATTAGCAAGTGCCATTCCGGTCCACCCCTTGATGTTGTCGTCCCACCTTTTTCTCTGTTATTTATATGTGACTTATGTAATGCTAGGCTTAAAAAAAAGCAATGGATGTCGCGTGTCTTTTGTGGTCTAACCACAAGCCAGACAATTTTTACGCTGTTAGGCGTATTCAAAACAAATAAAGACTATCCTTTTTATTCCGTGCGTCGGCTGTCTCCTGTGTGACTTGCTGAAAGCAATGCCGTATCATGGCTATTTGTAACAAGGATACGAGTATGATCAGGTAGCCATGTTTCGTTTTTAAAAAAAGTTAGTTTTAGCAAATGCAGGGAAGAATCTAACTTAACACGAGACCAGAATAGTGCGTATTTGGGTGCTACGTACTAAGCTACGTGCGACACGCGTCAGTGGCTGCGTTATTGCTTGACAAAACGTGGACAAAAACACACCGACCCTGTCCTCAGACAGATTTACCTTCCATTCAGTGTCATGAATGAATGAACTTTATTGCTTGACAGTTGTACATGGTACAATGTATGGCATCGATAACAATGTGATCAATACCGAATCAAGTCTATTCTAAGAGACTACTTTACTACAATGACGCCAGGTTTGGCAAACCAATGTCCTTGGGCAAACAGACCGCCATTGTCAAAAAGGCCTTCTGTTTCGTAATTTGCATACTGACTTAGTCACACATTCATACAATCAAGTACTTGAAAAGAGACATTTAGCTACATCGTGGTCATTATTTAGTCGGCTGACTCAAAACACTTTTAGGAATAGAACCCAACATTGCCATCCGACTTCCAAACGCCTTGCTCACGATATGCTTACCCAATATTGGTCTTGTCAAGGTCGAAAGGTCACGGTCGGCTATGTTAAAGGACTTTAAAAATGAAGACTTTAGACCCTGGGTACGGTTCAGTTATGAATAGATACCCCCCGCTATGGCTTTTTTTGCCGGGGCGTGCCCCGGCTTAGTGCCCGGTTTAATGGCACGGTGTTTGGTAGGTAGGTTCGATGGTTTAAAGCAATGCAGAAGCGATTTATACTGACTGCTATGCCATGCCATGTGGTTTTCGATAAATACAGCACTTAAATAAGATGACCTCACAATAAATTCACATTCATATTGTCATATACATACAAGTAGCGCATTGCATTAAGTCACTGCCATCACATGAAAATTTCGTGTCTGCTCTTAAAACTAAAAAAAAAAAATATCATTTTCTTACTTTTGAATAAATTCTGTATATGTTGTTGACCTCTGACCCCGGATTGGCTCATACCATTCTAACCCGGGGGTGTTCTGCCTCTGCTTACCTATATAAGGCTATCGCAAAATGAACCGAGTGATTTTACGACAATTCTCAGCGCGCGAAAAGGACTTCGCACCCTTCAAATCGGTAAATGCTGTTTATCCATGACCTCTAATCACCCAGAAAACATTGCAACGCTCATCATTTAAGTCTAAGAAAGGAAAATGTTGTCTAATTTGCAGTAAAACACTGGTCACGTAAGATTTGTCGTAAAATCGCACGGTTCATTTTGCGATAGCTTGTCTAGGAGGAGGTGAGACTGTTTTTATCGTACGAAAAATGGTAAATAGTTAGTAAAGTTATCTTGCAGTGCTGGAATTCGGATGTATTAAAATATGACGTTACATTCTAAGGAACAGTGTCATGTGAGTAAAATCAGCACGGCATTTGACGAGAAATTTTGTAGAGGATGTAGAAGTTTCACGTGAATGCACTTGGGTGGGAGGGGGGCGTGCGTCCATTTGCTGGACATTTTCGATGGTAAGATTTACGTTGAAAAGATACTGATCATTAATTCAGATACCTTGAAAGATATTGATAAGGAACAGTATAATGCAATTTTAGTAAAACCAGTGTCCACTGTGCTGGAGTAGATTGTTGCGAGCGTCCCAAAAAAAAATATGCAGGGTATTTTCGATCGTTGTAGCTAACAGTCAGCGAATCAGTTGGCAAGACGTCACACCTGAACTTTTGTTGGAGATTTTTGTTTTTTGTTGGTACTAGTAATATGTTTTGTGAACAAGACAATCTTTTATTTCTGTTTCAGTGACGCTTTAGACTGTCCTCTGCTACATATACCAGTGACACAATAAAAAAAAACAGAATCTTACAGTTAGCAAAAGTCTAAACTCAATAAAATTTTAGTAAAATTTTATAAAATTCTACTGAAATCTAGCCTCTACATTTTACATCCAACCAAGGTTTAAAAGAGAGTTGTTGATCCAACCAAATTAGACCCTGAGACCAAACAGACCCTACCACTGATCACTGTGCATTTTGCACACCCCAAACTCAACCGTGTCACTGATCACTGTGCATTTTGCACACACCAGACCAACCGTGCCACTGAGCACTGTGCATTTTGCACACACCAGATCAACCGTGCCACTGAGCACTGTGCATTTTGCACACACCAGACCAACCGTGCCACTGAGCACTGTGCATTTTGCACACACCAGACCAATCGTGCTATTGAGCACTGTGCATTTTGCACATAAAGTCAAGCTAAGAACACGTATATTGCGAACAATGTGTGAATCTATTTTATCAGGAGAATGCCACCAAGGTGACATCATTTTCAATGGAGATCCAACTTGAAGCATGCACAATTCAAACAGCAATTTATTTTTATTCTTGCAACAACTTTTCCGGAACACAATATGCAACTTTCATGTAGTTCTTCCAAGCACGCCCCGGCCAGCTTTTTATAAAAGCTTTTCTTGTTTAGTAAAATGTACAGTAAATTTGGGGTTTGGATGACATGCGCGAAGTTACATTTAGGTTAGTGTGACCTACGTTGCAGCGTTCCAGATGGACACATCTGGCAGAAAAAACACACTGATCCTGACCTTAGGTAATTTTTCCTTCCAGCTCGTTTGGTGCCTGGGTGTCATGACACCAGTTTTAGTAGACAAACCGCCTTTGTTAACATGGCTTCCTGTCTTGCAATTTGACTGCTGGCTACAAGAGGAGGAATTAATACAACTAGAAAGGCCGACAATTGATCGGAGCAAATGCAGCAGCTGGCTTCACCACATCCCCCGTAACAAAAAAATGAGCTGATCCTAAATTACCCCTTTCCAAAATGTTAAGTGTTCCAGTAATTTATACCCCCGTGCTGCAATGGAATCTTCTTACACCAAAAAGCAGTTATCCAGTTGCTTGAGTAACTGCTTTTTGGCGTATCGTATTACCTGGATGTCTAACCTTTATCGACGAATCTTCTTACACTTTCTGCTGTTGAAACATGTAGAACCGATAGAACCCAAGTGTGTTCTATTTAGAACTGTCAGTTGGGTATTTGAGTTTTCAAGCTGCTGTTTTACGCAAAGTAATGTAAATATAAAATCATTTTAAACGGGCTGAATGTGAATAGTGAACACTATAGTTTAAGCATTTGGTGCCAAGCTACTCTTTTGGTCATTTGGTTTTCGTATTAGTGCACAGGAGCAATAAATGGACATTTTTGGTAAAAAAAAAGCAAACAAAGGCCCCATTTTACATTACCGAATTATAGGTCATTCCGATTTAATACCAGGGCTGCTCAGGTCATTCCGATAAAATACAAGGGCTACAGATCCCAAAATGTACATTTCCCCCTGAAAATGGAAACAAAACAAATAACACAATTTCAAAAGTCTGTATCCAAACGTTTAAAAACAATACCTATATTGGCCACTCACCTTCATGCCAAATTTCATGTTATTTGGCCCAAAAATGAAGAAATTGAATTCATTTAAAGAAATGACAGAAGGAAAAGAAGAAGAAAGAGAACGAACATGAGAGAAGCCATAATGAAAATACCTGAAATAAGAGAACCACAAGTACTGACTTGTATAAAGCGTTTGGGACGACTCACGACCCACTATCTAATATGTGTTTTTGATACGTTCAAAACATATATTTATTCAACATCGAGTATTCAATTTCTAAGGTACACACGGAAAGCCATTTCATGACCACCTCTGCATGTATCCTAGACACCATGTGGCATTTGAGACAGCATGTCGCATTTTCTGCCAGGATAGAAAAAGACAGGATTATGTACAGAGTAGTGTCGGAGTGAGTTTGTATACGTGCGTTAGTAAAGGTCACACACTGATTTAAGGTCAATCAAAAGTTGTTGGACAAGTTTTGACGCAAAACCACAACCCCTTAATTTAACTGCATTACTGATTATCTCCAGGGCCTGCTCAACAGCGCCACCTGCCGAGGCAAACGTGTAGGGAAGCATGAAAAGCTGTTAGTATTTTGCTGATGCAATTCTATTCTACATGTAAACAAAAAAGCTTTTGACTAAGCTGGGCCAACCTCAGAAAAAAAAAACTAAATGAAGGCATCGCCAAGTCGGGAGAGCTTTTAAAAAAAATGGCATTTCGGATTTGTTAGAAAGAGAATTGAAATAATGCTGGCAGTTTGATTTGAACCGGTGAACAGCATTAGTCGCCCTAAACTTCTTTAGGAGTAATTAATTTAGTTAGTCTTAGCACGAGACCTGAGAGACAAGTGACTCAAATAATGAATTGAAATTGTCATTGTCTCGGTTTTGTATTTTTTTATTATTTTTATTTCGGGTGGTGGGCTCCAATGTAGATGGCCCCTTTTATTTACTCCCTTAATGAAAAAATCCGGCTCAGTGTGAATTAAATCACCGGACTCCAGAAGAAGGTCGGCATGTTTATGACTTAAATTTCGTGGTGAGCAACGGTCTGTTTGAATGTATTGAAAAAAAAAAACAGTAATAACTTAATTCTTTTTATGTCGTGATCATTGTTTGCTGTTTAGGGTGCGAACAAAAATGAAACGGCAGGTTGTATCTGTGGTAACGTGCAGCATTTCTGTGAAATTTTTAACCCTTGTCCTGCTGCCAATTTTTATTTTACACAATATTTTCAAATAATTTGAAGTCTTGATCAGGTCACAGAATCTTGACTTTTTTTTGGTCCACGGTGGCGTAGTTACTTCCGCATTCGTTGCGTTGCGTTTCGCTGCAGTGTGGTGCATTGCACGAGAAACACCCCCAAATCGTACATACACAGGGTACTATACAGCCGGTACTACATGTGCAACCCATATATATATATATATATATGGGTTCCGAAGGACAAGGGACAAAGGGTGTTGTGGTACTGGGGTCATGTTGGAACATGCGTGCGTATTTATGTGCACTACTAATCATAACTTGCAAGGCAAGGCATCATAGAATGTAGTCTCTTGCTGGTGCCAGTGTTTTTAGGATAATTTTGTGTTTCTCTGTACCGATAATATTTTGAACTGCATGCAGATTGCTACCACAAATTTCCTAATTTGTTATTTCTGTTTAGGTGGTGTATGCTGACACGATGGCGGGTCCGTGTACATCCGGGTTCTGGAGGTGGATGGTTCTGGTGCTGATACTGAGGACCGCATCAGTTAATGGACAAGGTAAACCTCTTTACATTTCCTCGATATTAAATAAACAGTCTAGAACCGTTATTAAGCACCCTTACGTTTTTTCGAAGCCATTTTTGACAGAATATTTGGACGGCTTGTATTCAAGAAAGGGTCTATTGTATGACATCACGGTACTATCCTCGCTAATCGATCTATTAAATGATATTAATGAAACGAAACAAAACAAACAAACAAAAAACAAAACAAAGATGATCGGAAGTAGACTTCTATGTATTCCAAAACTGCTGTCTTGGGAATGGAAAATAATTTGTTAAATTTCAATTATTGGTGTAAATGTAACACTGCTGATGACAGTTCTTATGCCTGTGACAGGTGTCAATGTCGCCCTGAGTAAGAAAGCGTACCAAACAAGCCTCGAGGGGCATGGACATCCAAACCTTGCTGTTGACGGGAACACCAATGCCAATTACTACTCCGGTTCCTGTGCAAACACTATTGCAGGGGCCGGAGAGGCAGATCCAAGCTGGTGGGTGGATCTCAGACAATCGTACATGGTTGACAGGTACGTGTACAGCATTTCAGTCATTATGACGAGTAAGCTTAGGCCTACTAATAAATAAATAAATACTGATGTGCACACAAAGAGACGCGCATTCAATATTTATGGCTTTACCACACCACGAATGAAACATATTGCTATCCCTTGTGTTTCTTAGTCTCCTTCTTCTTTGATTTGATTTATTAGACTGAATATACATCCAGGACTGCTTAAATAGCCTAAGGTTATTAAAAAGGGCTAGCCCTCAAAAGAAGAAAATAAACAATTAGGAACAGTTAACAGTGACCGTTACATTTCAGGTTAACATACTATTATAAGAGATGTTGCGGCCTAACATTCTTCTGCCATTTCGTTAAATTGATTCAATTTCTTAATTTTTGGGCCAGATGACATGAAATTTGGCATGGAGGTATACATAGAGCAGTAAATACCCCCAGGCGTTTTTTTTAAATTGTTTTATTTATTTATTTTTTTTTTGCCATTTTCCGGCAAAAATATACATCTTCGGATCTGGAGCCCTGGTACTAAAACCAAATGACCTGGAATTTGGTATGGGGATACCTTGGACATGTGTCGTTTACAAAACCTCACTCAAGCTTTTGACATAGAAGACTTTAAAATATTGAAACAATGGGGCTTTTTGGCTATTTTCGGACAAACAATGTACATTTTTGTCTGCTGTGCCCTAATATTAAATCCGAATGACCTGAAATCCGGTATGGGGATGCCTTGACCACATGTCTAAGGAATGTCATTTCACGCATTTGACATATACTACTTTAAAATTGTGTAAAATGTGGCTTTGGGGGTATTTTCGGACCAAACATGTACATTTTTTTGTTTTCTGTGCCCTAATCCTAAAGCCAAAAGCCCTTAAATTTGGTATGGAAGATTAATGAATATAAGCTCACAAAATGTTATTCATGCTTTGGATGTGTATAACTTTAAAAAGTTATGTAAAATTGACCCAAAATCTTTGACCCAAAATATCCATTTTTTTGTGCTCCTGTGCACTAACACAAAAACCAAATAACCTGAAATTCTGCATAAGGGTAGCTTGTACCCAAATGTTTAGACTATAGTGTTCACTATTCAGATTCAGCCCTTTAAAATACTTTTATTTACGTACCTTAATTTCAGTAAAGCAGCAATTGTAGCTTGAAAATCATTAAATGGCAGTTCTAAATAGAACATTTTTGGTTCTAGAACATTCTACATGTTCCAACAGAAGGCATTGCAAGATTCCATTGCTGCATGGGGGTATATACTATCGGAACACTTTAAATTTTGGACAGGGGAAATTTAGGAACAATCCACTTGTGTGGGAGATGGATCAATTTTTGGTTCGGGGGTGTAGTGAAGCCATTTGCTGCATTTGCTCACGAGCAAATGTCGGCCTTTCTAGTTCATTATAATATTTTTTTTTTAAATCTATGATAATAATCTGCACGTGATGAATCAACCAATACTGACTTGAAGGTCCAACAATACAATTTGGTGATTTACTTCTAATTTGTGTCATTCAATGCACAGTGAAATGGCTCAATGTAAAAGGATATATCAAAATTTTAAATGCTTTTTAGCGAACGTACATGTAAACATTCCATTGCATCGTTTTCAATATCTATAGAGTGGTCATCTTCAACCGCCTGGACTGTTGTGCGTGGCTTATTAACCCCTTCAACATCCACATCGGGGATTCCGACCAGGTCAGCATGAACCCCAAGTGTGGAGGTGATCATCAAATCGTTCAGCCGTCCATTACCGTCTCATGTGCAGGGATGAAGGGGCGATATGTGGGCATCCGTCTTCCCGGACCAAACCGGACGCTGCAGCTGTGTGAAGTCCAAGTATTTTCAGGTAGGCCTTCGCTGCAATCAATTAATATGTAAGATCATTACATGGTTTATGGGTTTCGGAGCCTAGGTTGCTGTAAGACTAAATCACAGGCACATATATATATGACGACAAAGACAACAATTCATGCACTGAATGTGGATTGGGTCATCAATGAAAATCAACACGAATCAACGACTACCATAGAACGTATAAATATACACAGTGATGGGTTCCTAGGGTAAAGTTTCTATTCATAGGAAGAATATCAGGTTACTACCGTGATTCCGCGCGCGGCTTCCGTTCAGCCAGTCTCAACGGAAAATCTTTTCTTAAAAATAATGAACAGTTTCACAGGAACTCCCTTGTTCAAATGAAGTAAAGTCCGCACTGCATAAACTAAATGTTGTTGTTTTGATTACTGATTACAGCGATGATGTGAGTGAGATTAGTCTCAAGCGCCAGATGTAAACTGCCCCTGAATTTCCCAGAAATTTCCCTGTTTTTGCATTTAATAAACATTGTAACCAACTTGAGATTTGAGTCAGGAAGTTTTTTTTTTCAGAGGGCAAAAACGAACTTCCCCAACTTTTTCTAATTTTTATTTATCTATTATGAATTAACAACAGTTTTCTAGTTGACGGCACATGTGTTCTACGCTAAGTTCTAACACAGTGCATTTTTTTAGGCACAGGAGGTTTTATCGTAAAGGCTCATTCGACTGGATATAACGACCCGGGTGCATTGGATGACGAATTCAGAAACAAGTCGTACATCGTCAGCAACGGACAGGAAATCAGAATTCAACAAACTGGTAAGGATAAAAGTTAGTATTGTGCATTTTCGGTATAAATTGATGGAAGGGTACATTTGTCTGGGTAGCCTGTTATGATATTAGGTCTTTGGAATGCGAAGGTCAATGTCGAACATGGGCCCCTGAAAGCTGTCCTTCGTACTTTTTAGAACTAGAGTTCGTGGAACACATGCTTTCGCCCGGTATAGATATTATATCATTTCGCTACTTTGCTACTTTACAAACAACAAAAATGTAGATTTGGCGCATCGTGATTAGGCATGATTTAAAAGGAACGTGTGGCACGTGGACCGGATGTGAGAAATGCGAATTACCCGAATCGCGGTTCAGGCGGTTAGGTGTGAACAAGGCTGAAAGCAATGATGGAATTTCATAATCTCAGTGTTTTGCATAATATGATTGTAATGTATATAGCATACGGAAGCTTTCGCAGGTGAAACAGATGCAAACCATGCAGAAAACGTCCTAATTTTTAAAATCAATTAAAATCTTTTGATTCCTTAGTTGTTAGCAATGGTAGCTTCATGCTTGTGACACCTGTAAACCAGCTAAATGTGAACAAAAATATACATTTTGCATAGATTATGGTAATGTGGCGGTCATTTGTAAATCTTTAACACCATCAGTTTATCCAAATGGACGAGGGCATCAGGCATTTATTTTGAATGAGCGGACCGGAGAAGTTATCGACAAGGCTGTTTTCGACACCCATGAGGGAGGCACTCAAGCGGCGGGACAACTAACGACATTTCTAGAAGGCGCTGCAGCGGTAAGCATCGTCGATATACTGGTACAAGAAGGTCTGATGTAGACTGATCTTTCATAATTATACGTTTTTATTTAAAAACCTCACATAGGGTTAAACGATGTTATGCTTTCACCAAACATTTATGGATTAGGAAATTTAAGTGGGGTCGTGTGGCGTAGCGGCAGAGTGCGCGACTCGGAACTAAGAGTCCCGGGTTCGAGTCCTGACATGCCACCTATCTTGTGTCCTTGGGAAAGGCACTTTACACGGCTTTTCTCACTAAGCTCAGGTGTAAATGAGTATTGTCCTGTAATGTATTTGTCCCCTGTGTTGGTGGTGGCATTAATATGAGTTGAAGAAACTTGAGTGTGTCGTCACCACGTCTGGTGATTACATGTTGGAATAAAAAAAATAAATGTAAAACTAGATAACAACATCACTTAGAACAACATGCTATACTGTAGGTAAATATAAAAGACATAACGATAACAATGTCCAAATTAAACATAAACTTGGACTTATGAAGTTCCGGCATGTTACATTTCCTGCTATGCTATTATAATATCTCTATCATATTTATTTGCTCCTATATCACTGCAGGGACGGATCCTAGCTATCGTTGTTCATGACAGCAGCTCCGCCGCCCAAGTCAACCTGGTGCCATACGGTTCTACAATTACAACTGCGCTAGGTAATCTTTTAATTCCTTATTTAAAACAAAGCATTACTTTAGAGCTATAAAAGACTAAACATCACTCTCACTTCAGGTACATTTTTGCTTTTTGGTACAATTAGATTAGATTAGAAAAGATTAAATAAATCAAGGTAAAGGAAAGTTTAATTCTGGCCGAATCCGCATATTGTAACGTCTTTGGATAAAATATGTTTCATTTATGTATCATTACCATACCGAACTTGATATCAGTGATTTCCACTCTATGATAGCTCTAGCAAAAATGAGTTTTGAACACCTTAATCCTTGGTTGAATATCAATTTAACATTTTAAACATTCATGTTATGCAGTGAATATAGGCCAGATTTTCTGTGCTCATTTTTTAGTGTTAGTTGAGAATAGTATATTTTAAATATTGAATATTTCATTATAGGGTTCAGAGAGTCGTATGCCATGGTTACTCAGAAAGGAGACAAACCATCTTGGTTCGTGGAAAAAAAGAGCGCAATAGGTGCAGGACCAACTATTGTAGAGGCTCACATACCAGGTACAGCAAATATTATTCTCTTCATTTTTTTAACTGTATATATGAGTTAACAATATCTTTCTACTGCTTTAATTACAGCCATGAAAGAAAAACTTCAGATGGCTATATTTGGAAAACTTTAGATCTCAAGAAAAGAACTTGAGTACGCATGTAATAAAAGATAATGTTTGAAGAATGTTAAGTTATCACCAGTGTGGAAATAGGTAACATATGCATTTTGATAGAAGACACAAGGTCCTCGAATGTATGTAAATGTGTGTTAATGTATGTTAATGTCTGTTAATGTAGAGAAAATATTCAAATTTTGGAATAAAGTTTTGGAACAACATTTTGCCAAAGGATTGCTCTAAAAATATGACATATATTATTTGAGTATATATGTCTATTATAAATTATGCCAAACATTTCAATCACATTTCCATGAGGCAATTAAAAATTCTTTAAGTGTTTTATTTAGGTATAAAGTCATTGAATTCTTAGTTAATATGTTACAAATGTAATACAGCTTAACATTTATCATGACAAAAGTTATTTGGTGAATGGCAGAAACATTTTTATCAAGCCACCAATCCATGTTTCCCTTCCCACAGCGTGTCCAATAGCAAGCTACGTCAGTTTTAACGGAGTTTGCTACATGGACTTTGCTGAGGAGAAGACGTACGATGAGGCTAGACGGACGTGTGCCGCAGATGGGGGACTACTGGCCATGCCGAAGGATAGCGCGATCAGCACTTTCATCCATGATCTGGTGGGGGCTCAAAGACGCTGGATCGGACTGACAGACATCGCGAACGAAGGCCAGTTTGTGTACGAAAACGGCCAAACACTTGCGTCATCCGGCTATTCTAACTGGAACCCCGGTGAGCCGAACGATGCTAATGTGGGCGAAGACTGTGTCGCACTTCTTGATTCCACACATTTCTGGAATGATGCATCTTGCAGAAAAATCTTTGGATTCATCTGTCAGCTAGGTATGTGTTATAATCGCACATCTTACTGATTCCCACTAACAAGTGTTTTAGAGATTTTTTTCCAAAAATCGCTGTGTTAAACTAGGAAGTCAGACATTTGCAGGGGAGTAAATGCAGCATATTTCAGTCCATCATCTCCCTCCCCATTCATAAATGGACTACTGTTTCTTAGCAACATTATACGAGTAGTGCTCATTAATGTGAAATGTTCCAATACTCCAATGTATTCTCAGATACCCATACAGTGCTTTGAGTGAAATATTGTCACCCCGTCCCCTACAGTACTTTTCAGTAAAATATTTTCGAAACCCGACTGAGTTTTTTTCAGTAATAAGTATTCACAAAGCCCCCATGTAAAGCTTTTCAGGATAAGGTGATTTAAGAAAATCCATCAGTGCTTTTTAGTTGCATTGTTCTTGAAATCTCCACAGTGCTTTCCAAGATCTCCCTGTCTTTAGTACTTTTTTTTGATACTTTGAGAGATCCACGTCACCTGGTTTCTGCTTGTAGATTAGCTACCTACGCTACACTGTACTTCCTTAGATATCATATAAATTTCAGGTCATTTAGCCCCAAAACATGAATCCATTTAACGAAATGGTAGGGAAAAGGAAAACAAGAAGAAAAACAATGTTTCCATCCATATACCTATAGTATGAGGTTTAAAATGAAAAATGAAATGGTTGTATACATTACTTGTATGGACTTTTTTTAGTGGAATGCAAGTTGTAGATTTTCAACAGTCAAAAAGACTGTATAAAAATGTTTAAGAAAACGTCCGAGCTATTGGCCCACTCTACCTCCGTTCCAAATGTCATGTCATTTGGCTAAAATACGACAAATGTGACCAAATGTCAGGAGAAGAAGTAAGAGAAAAAGAAGGAACATGACTAAATCAATATATTTTATCAGTAACGTGCACCATACACACATCTAATCTAGTCGTTGGTTAATGGTTCAAAGTTATTTCGTAATAACAAAATAGTAAATTCTTTAAACTAAATGCTTCCACAATATGAGTTTAAGACATGTTACAAGTTATCAACGTTAGGTTGAAATTCGCAAAAGCAAGTCTGAATTCGCATATTTGTCATACATTATTTTCTGTCGTTGAAGTTACTGCAGTTGACGGTGGTTGGTCTGACTGGGGCCCATGGTCTGGCTGCAGTGTGACGTGTGGAGTGGGGACGGAGACTCGGGACAGAACCTGCACCAACCCTGCACCAGAGAACGGTGGGGCAGACTGTGACGGACCTGCTCAGGAGACACAGGCATGTGACACGGGGGTGTCTTGTTCAGGTAACGGATGTATTTTGACGTATTCTCATTTAGATAGTACTAAAATTCCCCGTGTGGCAATAAAAGAGTTAAGAAATGATTGAATGTTTTAGTTTTTAACACAGCAAAATGTGCCAATGCACCAGTCACGTTAAACGTAGGTAATCCAAATTTTAAAGTGCCCTAAAACGTAAAACGTTTAAAATAAACACGCCGTTCGGGGTGCACAACAGGGTCCAAATTTAGCACACGTCCTTTTATTCTACAATATGTTTTTTAAGTGTCAAAATATATGATGGAATTAGCATGGGGCTGGATATTCGTTGTTACATCAGGTTGGTAGTCACTGAATAAAGATAAGCAATTTTACGCCAAAAAGCAGTTACTCAAGCAACTGGATAT
>NW_017802780.1:83469-105961 GCF_001625305.1 Branchiostoma belcheri
AACGTCTGACGTTTTCAAAAATCATATCCAGTTGCTTGAGTAACTGCTTTTTGGCGTATCGTATTACCTGGATGTCTAACCTTCATCGACGTATAAGCAATTTTATTTTGCTGATTTTCGCTGACTGTTTGTCACCTTTGTAGGGCAATTCTGACTAACTGCTATTAAATTGGTTAGAATCTACTCCAATCGCAATGATGGAATTATTGATCAATGGTAACCAATATACCTTACATTTCTAGTGCTCACAGGATTGACACTCGCCGATGCCGGGATTAGTCATCTCACCGTTTCCTGGACAGTTGTGGGGAATCTTCCGATCTCGCGCTACAGGCTCCGCTACCAGCCGGCAGACCGGCCGGGCTCGTACCGGGACCTCTCCCCCGCACCAGCAGCAGGAGCCACCTCGGCAACAGTGCAGGGCCTCCTAGCTGACACAGAATACATCCTCACGCTGACATCTTTTGGTGCAGACGACGAGCCCAACGGAGTTGCCAGTGGGGCATTCACCACAGGTGGGTGATGTAAAAGAAGCAAGGCATTTAACGCCGTGCCAACCACGGGCTTGTGCTACAGCGTAATAAACTGAATAATGTACAATTGCTCAATGGCTGTAAGCATGCTTATGGATTAGAAGGTTAGGGGTTCAAATCCCAACTCACTAGTGCTGCCACGGCCTGTAGTTCATTTTCAAGGTGACGTAGATCTCGCCATACCAGTACTATAGATATATTCTGGTAGAGAAATTTGAGTTGGTACTCACATCAACATGTACATATACGGGCTGTTTTTATTTCTTTGTGCACATGTGGTTTTGAAAGGAATTTGCTATTGGATTCTGAAATTTAATTGCTTCATTCCCTGGCTTAGGGTTTGGTTTCTTGAACTATCCTTGCTGTAAAACAACACTGATGCATCCAAACAGCTTCCTTTGGCAGAGATAATAATACAGTACTTTACTGTTTCAGATTCGGTTATCGTGAACGTAGTGTGTGACCAGGACAGTATGAGTCTGTCCATCCCCCGTGCGGCGCTGCCGGCTGTCAATGTGGAGAACCTGCACCTGCTGGACCCTGACTGTGGAGCTACTGAGGACGAAGACGAAGATGCCTTTATATTTGAGACACACCTGCAAGAGTGTGGAACCCGGCAGGAGGTAAGACAGTCCAACTTCTTTCCCAACTGGATCCTACAAATAGTAATGCTAACTAATGCAGGTATAAAAAAGCTGAACTACATCTTTGAATTTTCGTTTCTTTGAACGGGTAAGTGGGCATGGTCCGAAAGAATTTTCTTAGAATTTTCTTAATGAATCATAGCTATCTTTTTTTGGAAGTCAACTGTTTTTTTTTTTTTTAAGATTCGGTCCTACATGCCTACAATCTTTGGATTTGCTCTTGTATTTCCTCAGACCTCAGGAGATGACAAATTCATCTTCTCCAACGAAGTCATTGTCAACCAAGTTACTCACGAGAACGGCGCTGTGCGTAACCAGCCGGTAAATCTGCCCTTCCAGTGCGAGTTCCTCCGTCAGCACGTAGTTTCCCAGGGTGGAGACATCATGTATAACATCCCCTCTCCTCGGTAAGATTCTCCGTGGTGGCTTAGATATGCATAAGACCATGTTTAACCATGGCTTCATGATACCAGATGTATCAGGCGCTTTTAACGTACTGCCGAAAGAAACAAGATTAATATATACACATATCTCTTTTGATATGTATAGCCATTATAGTGCTAGTCCAAGAATAATGCTTTTTAGCAAACAGTAATTTCTTGTGCGCAATGATCATACCATGGATAATTTGAACGATGTACACAATGATAGTCATACCATGAATATGCAGCACTCGATTGGGAAAATGTTTATAGAGTTCGTTTATTACCTCCATGAAAAATGAAGGTATTGTTTTTGGCATGTCTGTCTGTTTGTCTGTCTGCGTGCCTGTGTGTTTGTTTCCGCATATATTTGTAGTCAGCATAACTTGAGAACGCCTTGCATTGTGATGATATTTGGAATGTTAATAGGTCTTATAAACACAAAGGTCATGGTCGATTTTGGGCCTCCTGGTGGCTGACCTTGGTACTCCATTAGAACTTCCGTTTTTTTTTGTACTTTTATTCTGGTCTTATTTTTTTTTGTTCCGGAGCTGCAGGGAGATTTCTGGTGAAACCTTTCAGAGCATATAAATTCACAAAGGAACAATGTAGTTTTATGATTTTTGTATGTGGATAGCTTGGACGGAGATCTACATTATTGGATGCAAATTATGCAAATGATGACTTTATTTGCATACGTAATGAGGAAATTGTGTAATTCCAGTGTTTTAGGTCTCGGACCGGAGTTTTTTTTCGTGTTCGTAGCAAATTTGACACTCTCGGCCAAGCGGGCTGGCGCTTCCGTCAAGAACGTGGGTCGGGATTTTTCATTGTACTAGTTGAAAGGGGTGTCATGCTGCTACGTAATGGACTTGATTGATATATCCTGCTGCCAAACTATCTGGGGATTACCAAGGTCTATAATAATAAATTTTAGAGGAAAGAGGTACTTTTTTCGTCTTTTTTCAAACATGGCTGCATGGAAAAAACGAATTTTCCCAGGGAAACGGCTTACACCGCGGGGTAGCTTAGTACCTCACGTTTCTCAAAAACGAAAAAAAATAATAACTTGTCGTGATAACTTTTTCTCAATTTTCGATGCCCCGCACACACCCCCAGAGCACATCGAACACACCGTCCCGCTGATCAGGCGAAAAGGCTACGTTATCATCCGCGCGGACTAACATCAGGAAGTGTTCGCTGAACCACCAACATTATGCAGCCTATATATACTACAACTATCAGGCTTTTCAGAAAATATAAAGATATGTACACTGCTATAACAATATCAGCGAAATTACAACCAAAAGATACCTATCAAAGTCGTGTTTCCGGCAGTTTACTGCGCACTCTTTTGAACCCTGGTCAGAAATAAACTCCGACCCGGAACCTTTACATCATGGGACTAAGATGCATGCAATGTTTATAATCTATGGCAGTTGAAATATTACCAGATACCAATTATGTAAATATGGACCTAATTTGCATAATTGATCTGAAAATTGCCATAACTCTTTAATGGTAAACGATAGGAATTTCATACTAGGGGCATGTGTAAGTCAATCAAAAGTTAACATCACGATGCATTTATTATGTTTATGTGGAGGTAATTTGCATAAATAAAGAAAAAAATACATTTACATGTCAAGCCTATATTTTATGGAGGTATGAGATCTAGGAACTCTTGTTTGTTGTTGCTATGGCGTTCACGTTGCTGTGGTGGTTTGACAATTACATAGTATTACACGATGCAGGTTTACTGCTTCTTTAACCAGTTTTTGCAATCTCCTTGCAGTGTTCAAATCGTTGATGCGAGCAACAGCTTCACCTTGGAGATGCGGATGTACACTTCGGGAGACTTCAGTGCAACCTACGAGAGTTCTGACTTTCCTATTCAGGTCAGACATTTTGAAGGTCTTCTTTCTCCTTATTTGAATTTTGTGATCTTACAACGATGCAAAGGAAAGACATCTGCGGAAATATCAAAGACGACAAGCAAACGAGATACAGGCCTGACAATCTTGACCGCATGTCTTTCGAACGAATTAAGACAAAGAAACTGCTTTTGTACCTTGTAGGTCTCACCATCTGACCGTCTTCACTTCGGCCTGAGCGTGGCGTCACCACTGGACAACCTGGAGCTGTTCGCCCGTGACTGTGTCTCCACCCCCACCACCAGCCCTGACGACACTCCTAGGGTCAGCATCATCGACGATGGGTACGTCTGAACCTGTATGGTGTTTGCCTATATGACACTGTGGTTAAATGTTTGATTAGTTGGTCATTTGTAGGTAGGTAACTCTTCTTCTTGATTGGTTAGTTAGTTGGCTGGTTGTATGTCTGTCTGACTACATGAAGCTACAGGCTAGTTTGGCTAGTTGGTTGGCTGGTCGGTCGTTTAATTGAACGGTAGGTATATGTATGCATGTTTATTTGTAAGTACGTTTGCATGTATGTATTGACAGCTAGATAGATGGATACTTTTAAGTAGATGTATGCATTTATAGATACATGGGTGGCTAGATGGCTAGATCAATGGATGGATGAATGAATGGGTGGATGGATTGATGGATGGGTAGATGGAAGGATGGATGGCTCGTTTTGATTGTGTGCCTGGTTGTATATCCTAATGCTTATTTTATTATTTGTGATTAGTTCGTTGCTTTTACTTGGGAGGGGGGTTAATTAGTTGGTTGTTTGGTGGGTTTAATTGTTTACACTATGTGTAATCTTATTGTAATCGTAAATTACCAGCGGTATGACAGACTTGGGTATCAAAATAAATCATTTTTTCATCTGACTTTTCAGCTGTCAGATTGATCAAACTCTAGAGAAGGACAATGATCTTTCTAATGAAAAGGCCCTGTACCACAGCGTCGACGCCTTCACCTTTCCCAATGCTCTCGACCCCAGTCTGGTAAAGTCTTTTTGAACGATGTTGCTTCTGTGGGCACTGGTGAATAAAATGGATACTGAAGGTTAAATGCTTGATGATAGCTTAAGTGGCTCATCTCATTCATCTAAAAAACAAATTCTGTAGGATAGAGCAACATGAGTTTTGTTTGTTTGTTTCGCATAACCGGGAAACGGCCTTTAGGCGTAACACACCAGTTTTGTACATGTAAGACTGGACTGTAAGGTTTGAATCGGGAAGCTCTTTTTGATAAGTGCGGTGGGTTCTTTAACGTGCGTGGGGTGTGGCTCTCCCCAAACACGGGACCTCCATTTGACGTCCTATCCAAGGGACGTCCTTAACCGAAGCTAGGTACTCATTTCAACCTGAATGAAAAGCGCAAAAAACGCAAGCAAACTTAATGACAACAAAAGACTCACATTTGCTGGGGTCAGTTTTAACCCCACTGGACCACCCAAAACATTCTAAAATACCTCAGTCAACAATGTTTCAATCTCAGTAAAAACGTGTCAGAAGTTATAAGGCATATATTCAAACTCATAGAAGGAATTTCATTTTTGACATAAAATGTCAATATTTTTTTGGGGTCAAAGGTCAGGTTTGACCCCATACGGTGGTTTGAGGGTTAAGTTCCTTTCCCAGGGGCACAAGATCGGTGACATAGGTTGATTCGAACCCGGGACTTCTTGCTCCTGAGCCGAACACGCTACCGTCACGCCACACGACCCAGTTTGAGGTCTTACCAACAGAAATAATGAGTTGTATTACTTTGGGGCAGTGTAAAAACTAACACTGAAAAAAAAACAAGCATGTGCTGCAGAAGATATTGGCAGAGCTTTGGGTCTGGTAAGAGCTGTTCCTGCCTATTATTGTTTGTCAATGATATCCCTTAATTATGCAGGTGTACTTCCACTGCACCATGATTATCTGCTTCAAGGACGACCCTGCCTCTCGGTGCAAACAGGGCTGCATCCCACCAGCAGCACGGCGCAGGCGAGCCGTCTCGGACGGGACGGAGACCAGGGTTCGCCGGGAGAGCAGCAGGGACAAGCAGGCGGACATCACCCAAGGACCGTTCCAGGTGCAGTTCGAAGAAAAAGCAGGAACAGGTAGGTGTCGTATTACATTTCAGCCCTCGCGAAAGAGAAAAAAAAAACTTTAAAAATGTTTAACAGGGGTTTTGATATCATGCGACAAAGCACTGCCTGGGGAATATGGATCCCAAACAGACAGTGCGATATGTGGAAGTCATACTATTATATTCTGTGCCTATGAGCCCTGAACTTTTTATTACGTAGGCAATGCTTAGGCATGATGTTGATCTTGCTATCAAATTATTTAAAAATAACAGCTGCTAATGTATGTTACAACATAAATGACGTGGGGCTACAGTCAATTAAGATTTGATTTTTCTTCAATACGTTACAATCGTTTATCTTGTTCCACAGGGCCAGTTGGAGTCCCACTGGGTACCGCGGTGGGAGCGTCTGTTGGAGTTGCCGGGATCATGGTGCTTCTGATGGTGGCCGGTGTTCTGGTGAAGAAACGAGGTGGCCTCGCCTTAGGCAACAAGAAGCGTGAAGACGACATTGTCGGTATGTCACTGCAGTTTTGTTTTATTTTATTATGTTTTAAGTCACATCAGATTTTGATGTTTGGGACCAAGTTTAATCAACAGAAATTGATATTATTCTTCATCAACTGCATCGGTTATATCCTTAAAAAATAAGAATATAAATTAGATTCTCATTTTTTCTTGCAAAACATTTCTGCCTTACTTGGTATATGTGGACTCGCAAGGATGTCTTAAGACTTTTGACAACATGTCATTAAAATGCAATTGCTCATATTACTACGTATTAGACAAAGATGTCCCGACGAAGAAAAGGCTCAAACTAGCCTGTTCATTTGTAACATTGAGTCTGTATAACCTTATAATGACTGTGAATTTTGGCACTGTTTTGCTTATAACCCATTTTGTTTTCTTTACTAGGAATGAACAACTACGCATTCCAAACTTGGGGAAAGATGAGCAAGACTGGGATTGCTGACACCAAAGCCTAGCGCGTTCTCTTTCTTCTGGAACGAGTGAGAGTTAAACCTACGGAAACAATATAGAATGTTTAAGCTTGCCTCTAATCTCAACTGATTCTCTTTACCAGGCTCTGAGACTGGGCTTTTGGGGGAGATAGTACAATATCACTTTTCTTCTCTTTCTGGCATACAAATTCTATCTATTCCAGGTTAGATTTTATTCCAAGAGGTCAAATATTCACAGGCCTCGTAATAATATTGATGATTTCTTCATTTTAGTGACCTCAAGCATCAAACCACGCATCAGGCCCACAGTAGTGAAAGCTCCCAGTCTATACTTGGACAGGGATCTTTATCACCACACCGAAACATTAGACACTCGTTGCAGTCAAGTCTTAGCACATAAACTTATAGATATTGTAGGAAACCACGGTAACAACAATAAAAGCTCCCCATCATTAAGAGAGTTTATAGAACTCTATTATGATAACAACAATATCAAAGACTCTGCAGCTAAATTTACAGTATAGGCTTTCTATTCAAACTGAGAAAGTGTAGTGAACTGCATTCTCACAAAAGCAATTATAGTAAACGCTCTGAATTTAAAAGTTGGCAGTGTATACGCTCAAATATCATCCTGCCAATGATAGTACAGTATCTAAACTTGAACAGAGCAGTAAAATACCAATTGTAGTAAAGACTCCTCATCCATACTTAGAAAGTGTAGTAAACTTTATTGCCAAAACGACAATAGTATAGGCGCTCTGATGATTCGTAGTCGTGGCATAAAAAAAAAACTATAAACGTTTGTTAACTGTTAAAATGCTGAGGCAGGGCTTACATGGGAGTCTCGGTGTCCTTATTATGGTCTCATATACTTCGGTGCATAAGAAGATTTATGTTTACTGTAGTGGCCTATGCTCCGCACGGCGCCAAGGGCCCAGGTAAGGTAAGGTAAGTAACTGCGATTTTTACCTCAATGAAAACTGGAGGTATTGTTTTTGGCGTGTCTGTGTGTGTGTCTGTGTGTGTATGTGTGTTTCCGCAACTTTGTAGTCGGCATAACTTCATAACGCCTTTATGGATTGTGATGATATTTGGTATGCTGATAACTTGATAAGTCTTAGGAAGACAAAAGTCAAGGTCAAATATGGGCCTCCTGGTGGATGACCTTGGTACTGCAACAGAACTTCCGGTTTTTGTATCTTTTGTCCTGAACATGCTATGGTCTTGACTTTTTGGTGACATATAGCTTTTCCTGTCAGGAATAAGTGGTGTGGGTTTGCTCCCCCTAGCAGCTTGTTCTGGAACTACAGGGGACTTTCTGGCGAAATCTTTAAAAGCCAATAAGTCCAGATAGGAACAACGGATTTTCATCATATTTGGTGTGTAGGTAGCTGAGAGAGAGAGAGAGAGAGAGAGAGAGAGACAGAGAGTTGTACATTATATAATGCAAATTATGCAAAGGAGGACTTAATTTGCATAATAAAGGAGGAAATTCTATAATTACAGTGTTTTATATAATAATTCTTTTATACATGTAATCTATCTAATCTGTGGCAGGAGGAACATCAACAGATACTAATTATGCTAATGATGACCTAATTTGCATAATTCATGTGAACATTCTGTGACTCCTTATTGGTGAATGATGGGAATTTTATACCTTGTGACATGTGTAAGCTACTTAACGGTTAACACCACAATACATATATTATGTCAACGTAGATGTCATTTGCATAATTTAGCAAGCCCATATTTCTTGGAGGTATGAGATCTGGGAATTCTTGAATTGTAGTGAACGTTATAATCATACACCTATAGTATCGTTATATCATCTACTTTTTAGACATGGTGCTGTGCGCTTTTTGATCATAAAGGTATAGGCACCCCATCTAAACTTGCACTAAACCTTATCATCATATTCATAAAAAGATAGACTCTCTGAAGAGGCTTAGTGCTGGAAGTACTTAGCTAAAAGTAATATTTGCTGTTTCAATGTTAAACGTACTAATTTTGACGTAAGGAGCTTTTATTTGCGTACTGCTAATCTAGACGATATTTACTGCGTTTAAGTAGTCATTTTTAATTACCAAGGCTAGGTACCATCCCTTCCGTCTAAGCTCATATAAAAATCGTTTTTACTAAATTGGAATATTTCGAATCTTCTCCTATTTACTAAATGAATTCTTTCTCTTTAGCTTATTATTTACTGCTAAAATAGCACCGCGGTGAAAAAAGGGAAATGTGACAATGACTCAATATATAGAGCACAGGATTCAATGTGGCGTAGTTCACATATCAATTTATATCAGCCTTAGGAATGAAACAATATCTGTAAAACTGTATTATTTCTATGCTTAATTTTGTATTGTATTTTGTATTTCGTACGTGTTTTAAATGCGGGGGGGGGGATCTGAGGAATCATTGTTTGTAAACTGTTTCTATACACCAAATCTGAAAACATGCAAGGGATAACTTAACTGGAAACACGTAAAACACTTATTTTTGTTAACAGGTGAACTGCTGTCTCTTATTACTGTGTTGTATACGTAAGATATAGATTTGCTAGATGTACTGTATGTCTTGTGATGAGACAAGGAAACATCCGGAGTTCCGTGCATACGGAATAAAGCGGAGTCATGGAGTCACATATCTGTTGTCTGTGTCTTTTTGTGTGTGTTTTTGGTCGAACATTCGGTGACTGTAACATCATCCTTCATCGTCTATTGACTATGTATAATTATGTTACTGTTTCCAAAAATTCTATTCTAATCTTACAGCATATACAGGATGCAGTGAACGCAAATTCTAATAATTTTAAGGGCTCTAATTATTCTAAGACCTACCCACTTACCAAAGTTTCATGAAAATCCTAGCTTCTTGAGTTATCGTGCTGAGCTTTTAGGGAGTGTGGCATTTGGAATTCCTGGGTATTTTTATACGCAACCAATACCCATTATGTATTGTTACTTTCGTCAGAGAAATATCGATATGTGGCGCTGTATTGGGGAGGATGCGGTCCCAAACGTGACGAATTGTTCATGACAGTTAGTAAATTTTCTCGTTTGGGAACGAATACACGCTATCATGTTTGGGACCGCAGCCTTTCCACTGCAGCGCCGCCTAGCATGCGAGCCGGGAAACGCAATATACACGAACACGTCGGAAACCTGTATTTCTGTATGTTTATGCAAATATTTACCGATTACTTCATCTGTTAGTAATGTAACCAATGTGGCATTCATGATCAGCTTTGGTCCAGGTTTGTTCCCGTATGTACCCGGGCCTGCAATTTTATCCTTAAAGGTGATTTAGGCCCTGTTGAGATGAAAGGGATAGGTGAATCGCATATCTTACATCTGGTCTACGTGCCAAACGTTTTTTCGGGCACGACTTGGCTAAACTACAATCATTGCTGTGATAAAAAAAGACGCAAGGTGGCGTCGTATCAATGTTAGAGGTCAACGACCTGCTTGCTGGTCCCCCCCCCCCCAGCTTACCTAGGCCGACTGCCGACGTGGCAGACGTGGTCCCGCCAGACGCGGTGAAGCTTCTCCTAGAATGGGCACATTACTCAGTCATAACCGCTCTTTAAGTTGCTGCCGCGTACTTTTTGCTATTGCAAATACAGTCAAACCTGTCCACCTAATAGACCGAAAAAAGTGGTCACCTTGGACAGGTGTTGTTCTTGAAGAGGGTCACCTCATAACATGACTGGAAACATAACTGGTTAAGTCAAGATGTTTTAATGCCAAATGCTGATTTTTGGTAATGCTTGTGGGGAGAGTGGCACGCAGAGTAATTTTCCTCGAACAAAAGCATCCAGCAGTCGAGGCAAAATGGCTGGTTCCTCCATGATTTTTCATCAGTTGTCATCAATCAATAATCAACATGATTGAAAATGATGTGGTCACCATGGGCAGGTATCGGGCCTTGAGCGGACCCAACTCAGAGCGGTTGCGGTCGTGTTGGCCAGGCGGTCACCTTGGACAGGTTGCTTAATGCTTGCATTAATGAAGAAAATTTTAGGGACCGAGAAAAAGCTGTCACCATGGCCAAGTGGCCAGCTTGACGAGGTGGTTACATTGGCAGGTTTGACTGTAAAAAAAGAAATGTCACCCCTTACACCATGATCGAAACAATATGTAAAGAAAACCGTTGAAGTCACATGCATTTCGCGCTTTCAGAATAAAGTCGGAATAGGTTTAAGCCGGTTCGAAACTACCTCCCGAGGTGGTTTGGGATTGAGGCGCTTTCAATGCGATTTTGGGCGTTCAGATGGGGCCACTTGAACCCTGCTTCGGTGGCATACACATCGAATGCGGTTTCACCGCTTTCGTCTGAACAGGGCTTAAGTTACGGTTGAGCCCGGAATGCAGCGTAGTTTGAGGCATGCGCGAGTTTAATAAAAATTCTTTCCCCCAAATTACAAGATATCACGTGCATCATTAGTTAGTAGTTCTTTACAGTTTTAAAGAATGGTTACCATTATTTCGTAGTTTATGTTCTGTTCTGTTTTCTATTAGCGCATTTGCTGTCTTAGAACAATTACGTAGTTTTGAATGTAATTGATTGGCTCAAAGTGATGCTAAAGACAAGTGAATTGCATCAGATGACACTGCTCCTTCATAGAAACGTGCGGTATTTTCGTCCGTTCTTAAGTTATGCCGATAATATTTGTGCATGAACGATCGCCCCGTCCGCTACCCCCGCTTCTGGCAAGGATATCCTGTGGAAGTTTCCCTACTTGCGATAACCTCTCGACGGAATCGTTTCTGGCTAACATACATGCAGCAGTTGTTTCGTTCCCAGCCATGCTCTGTAAATATCAGCGTGCCGGGCGTTGATGCACATTAGCTTCGGTTTCTCAACCTGACAAATCCACCCTCTTGAAGTTCTAAAACGACTTTGACAAAGCGACGAAAAGGTGAGTGCAAGAGCTCGAGATGGTAGACGATTTTCCTATTGAAATACATCTTTCAGTTTGACCATTACAGCCGCAGCCATGATGATATTTTTTGGGTTAAATTTAAATATAAGATGTTAAACGAAATGTTCAGGAATTAGAAGTAGCTTAGCACCTATAGGATATCATTTACCTCATTTGTCATCACGTGTACAGAACAAACGGTGAACGCAAATCATTAATTTTAAAGTAGATCAATTTCGGTGGCAAGACAGTATCCATTAGCCACAGGCGTTTTGTACGGCCACCGGTGACTAATAGACACTCCTCTGGCCAACGGACACTGCCTTGCAATCATATGATCTGCTTGGAGATTAGCAAATCAAACCAATTACAAGAATATGCAGTTTCAGGTTTTCTTCAACCGACCAGAACGTAAAAGAAATAAAGAATAACAAAAGTAAAACCACTATTTTTCGTCTTTTTTCCCTCCCAGAAATGACTAACAAGTTGTTCCTGACTGCCGTGATGTTCATCGCCTGGTACTCTCTGGTAGATGGTCGAGTGACGGATACGGGTCCACTGCTCTCCGACATGGAAGTGTAGGATTGAATTGTATTCCTTGGGTTTTCGTGAGAACACGCTATCTAGTACCATGGAGTGACCCATGAAATGGTTAATCTTCCATTCATGAAGTACATTCAGTTTTAATAAGATACTTTGAACTACTATATCAAAAACGTGTCTCTCTTGTGAAAGATTTGAAATTAAAAAAAAAAGTAAAAGAAACATTGCCGTTTGCTCTGATCTGATGAATGTAACCTTGTTATTTGTGTAGGATGTATGAGGGTGTGTCTAGGGAATACTGCCAGTTTGAGGACGCACAAATCTTTAGAGACAGCAGCTGGACAACCTTTGACTGCAGGAGATGTACCTGCAACTCCAATGGACTGAGCTGCTGGATGTAAGTCCAGCATTTGTTTTTGCATTTTGTCTACCTTAATCGTTTTTCAGTTAACCGTATGTTCCCCTGGAAACACGCTTCAGTACTCTTATTTATATCCTTTGTCATCAAATGAAGACTGGTTAAAAAAACATGTAGAACTGTATGATATTCCTAAAATGACTAATATTTTAACGGTTTAACCGTTGTGCTTCTTGAAATATATACCAAATCAGTGGGATAAAAATTATGACGTTGATTTTATTCAGGAATTAGTCGTACTTTTTTCGTTACCTTTCGACCAAAGTCATAATGCAATGCTGTGTATAAAATAACCCTCGGAGACTAACTTATCAATTAAGGCTGCATGCTTCCGAGGGGAGCGTATCGCTCTAGGCAGAAGGCTCTCCAGGTAGTTCTGTACTCTGGTTGCATCCGAATTGCAAGAAGTGTTGAGGTCCAGAAGGTAGTGCGTACAGCATAGGTCTTATTAACACTCTAGAAATGTCCACACGACTTATTCCCCTGCTTTTCTATCAACTTCTAGCCCAGAATCAGAAGTGCCCGATGGCTGCATGAGGATTTACGACTTTGACTGCTATGAGCGCATCGTGCAGAGCGACAACCTCGACCTCGACTGCTCCACTAACGATGTCATTACTGGTAAATAAGCATAAACAATGCAGCCAACAACCGTCATGAGATACGGTCGAACATGAAAATAAAACATGAAAAATGAGTCATTTTGTCTGGTAGTTCTTATGATGTCAATCACATGGCGTAGCATTCTTCTATCACATAGTGGTTTTAGATTAGTTGGTAATGTTATGCTTGTAACGAAGTAATGAAGTAGATTTTCACAAGCCAAGTAATGTTAACCTTATGATTGACGAATTATAAATTTTTCATTGTCTCATTCTTTATGCAAGTTCTATTCAAACTCTTTTTTGTTAATAATATATTGTTATACCGTACCTATAACATACATTCTTTAGGAAGACAAAACCCTACTGTTAATATGAAAGTTAATGTCCAAGTTTATTACAAGTAACAGAAGGACAAACAATGAAGGCCAATACCCGTACAATATATGACTAATCTAGTTCAAAAGTTTGCTCTAAATTTTAAGTGTTCTTTTCTGAATCAGACATATTCACAAAACAAAAAACGGTAACAAGGACTGTGCGGCGCTGCACTCAAGTTTGAAACTTATTTTAACAGCAGCACACAACAAAATACAATTAACAGATACTCATACTTGACATGACAGTGGGCCGAACTCCCACCTCCCAATACTAATGCTAGCCAGTTTATGAAAACAAATATTGAGCAGGAGTGACATCTATTATAGATTGACGAAAAAAACATTTAACCGTTGGTAACGAAACGGTGAAAGACGAAGGTCCCACTATTCTGTAATAAGTGGGTTTTGTGGTGTTATTTTTTTACTGTTTACAGTAATTATAGTATGGCGTGAGCACTTTGAAATAAAATGTATTTCTTTTAACATCGTATTTGACGTGCAGCATTTAAATTTAGAGACCATGAAAATTTACAGACCATGACCTGGCGGATTGGGGTTGCGTCATTGGAAATCGAGCAAGGCACATGTCTTGTTCCCAGCAGATTATTTATAAAAGTCTCCTCCAAACCATTTGTACTATCACTTCAAGAGTCAATTGTCTTTTAAGTGTTTCAAAACAAAGATAGCTTTTTTACCGTTTTTTTAGTTAAAGGGGTACTAATTCTAATTTTGGTAATTACGGAGAAGCAATCAAAATTATCTAGTTCTATGTGTTTTTCGAGTATATATCGTTTTGCGTGTCTTGTGAACCCTCAGCTTACCGGTACCAATAATCAAATTCGGACCAAAAGTTTGGATATGCATGTAGTAAATTATGGACCTAATCATTATGATAGTACGCATAAATTTGGTGTCAGTGGTGTTTACTGGAGTAGAACAGATATAAGCATTTACTACAGTCTACTATTTCCTTTCGGTTGCAAAAGTTCTTTAATAGGACTAAAAGAGAGCTTCAACTTTCAGAAGCTTCAAGTTCAACTTTCTATCAGATTCCATTTCAAATGCAGCAGTAATGTTAAAAAAATTCATGTTAACTTAAATTAAAGTCAACAGTCACCTACCCTCTCAGTGTTGCCTCTCAGCTCTGTTTGCCGAAGGAAAGCGCATATTTATCATACCAAGGCTAACTGTGGATAGACGCTTTTTATGAAACAACGAAACTGTTTTAAATTTAGCCCAGCACATCCTGAGGATGTTTATAACTTGGTCCGGACATGGATATGAAAATTTACAGACCATGACCTGGCGGATTGGGGTTGCGTCATTGGAAATCAAACAAGGCACATGTCTTGTTCCCAGCAGATTATTTATAAAAGTCTCCTCCAAACCATTTGTACTATCACTTCAAGAGTCAATCGTATTTCTTTACAGACACTTTTGAAAGTAAGGTTGGAGACAAGAGATCAAGGTAGGTAAGTAATAAATGTATATTTAGACCCATAGTGGTTCGAAAGCATAAGCAAATGATTTTCAAATTAGAATACGTAGTAGTATAAAGTACTTTCAAAAGTGGAGTACAAAATGGCATTGCCATTGGCGCCATAATAGACTGCGCAACGATAAACCCGTTTCTGATGTGTCTCATCACGCTTGCTGTTTTCAAAATGTGCTGTTCTTTTTCATCCCACAGCGCGCCATGCCTGTGTATATGGTCATCTTAGCGGCCATATGTGCTGTCTGGCTGCAAGGGGCAGACGGGGGCTCCTATCATTATTCTGTCTACTGGGATACAGTCCGGTAACCCAAACTATTTGTCTTGATATTTTTTGAAGGCTAGACATGCAAAAATGAATAATATTTTCAAAGCTGTTGCTCAATTTAAAGTCAAATGAACACTTCTATGCACTTATGAGGTGACACAGTAGATATATGACTACTAGTATGCCGAAAAAATGGCGGTGAATGCTTATTTTAAAAGCTTGAGGATTGTATTCGGAAGGAAAGCATGTGTTTGGGAGGGAGATTTATAGTTTTGCAGCTTATAGAAAGAAACTGTTGCTGTAGAGGGACTTGAAACAGGAATTTGAACGGCGTGACGATGTGAACTCCGGGAAAACCTCGTGACACGCTGAGATAAGACTAAACGATATCACTAGACAAAGGTTTGTGGATCTATGGACGTTTCAGACGCCGTCCAGTATTCCTAAGTTTAAAGATAATAATAATGGTTTATTCAATTATTAACATATATACAATACATACGTACAGTCAAACCTGGCAGCCAGAGGCTGAATTGCATGGGAGCTGTTTCCATGAGTTTCGTTAAAACAATATCTCAACCATTATCTCAACCGTATTTAAAAACATTTACGAACTGGATAAAATTGACGGAGCATAAAAACATTCTTAAGCAGATTAAAGTGAAAAGGTCAAATTATTTTACAGGTTCAGCAATCGTACCATATGTTATTGCACTGTCGCGATATCTTACAGTTCTACAGTAAATACTGTTCAGTTTGTGGGATGATCTAGTTTTCCTGCCACTTATTTCCTCTCGTGAAGGCGGTAAGAGCTGTCTGTACTGTTCAGATTGTTTTAGGGACCTAGTGAATTTAACGGTCAGTTCTTCGCGGCGTCCTTTGAGGGTTGGGAGGGCAAGTTGTTCACACGCTTTTGAGTAAGAAATGAAGTCTTTCCCCAGGATGATTCTCAGCGCCCGGCGTTGCACTTTCTCGAGTTTGTTGCTGAGCAGAAAGTCCGGAGTGCCACACACAATTCTGTGATATAATATTAAATATTTTTCTAAAACACGGAACGATCGTTATAACTACATTTCTAGTTATTTATGAACCATTTAAAAAGCCATTCTAATTTTACATTGCTCCTAGAATTATGTATTTTATACTCTTGTTAAGTAAAGATAAAGTTGTGCTCTGTGCCTGAAGGTTTGGCAACGCCGCATGGACGAGGGGTCTTTATTTGAGCGAGACATTCATATTTCTGAAACGCCTTTTGTTATTTGCGTAAAGAAGATCACCGGCACTGATACGATTCGTGTAAATGATGCATATGCATTTGCAACCCTTTATATTACCCCAGTTGTAGCTCGTGGAACTCTTAGATATTGAACACAAATTATGTAATTCAAATCCCCGCCAAGCTGTGTTGGAGCTGAGCTTAAACTTTGCAACTGTATATTGAGTGAGCTGTATTCACTTGAGAATCTCATGCCAGGTCATTTTTACATCAGCTAAATAGTGTGCATCAGGCATGACCAAAACATTTTTAATTTCTATATTTGCAGCTATAACGGCACTGCTGGCAACTACCGAGATGTTATCAGGACATACTGTAAGATGCCGAGCAACCCGAGGGTCACTATGATGCCACGGCATGGAAGCATCTTGAAGGATATGTACTGTCGCAGTCATGAATGCCAAAGGCATGGCTTGACGCAGACCTGGTACGTTTGTACGTAGGTGAATAGATGGGATGGCAGTGCACATACATTTGTGGAGCCAATGCAATTTTAAAGTAGCATTGGTTTCGTATGTGAACGCTATACCCCCTCCGTCGTACTTCAAGGGAGAGTAGGGGGTAGACCTGAGTGCGTCTCGTGATAGCTTTAAGGATGGAAAGCCTGCTAGTTGTAGAGATAAAATGTCGCATGTTGGTTTTGTTCTAATCTGCTGCCTAAATTCTCATTGATATCGGCCTCATTTCGTCATTTTGTTCAAAATTCTAAATACCTATCTAACTCTCTCTCTCTCCTTTCTCACTCTCTACCTACAAGTATAAAAAAAAAAATTAATGTATCTGTTTTTTATGTGACCTGCATTGCGTAACAAATCAATTGTACAGCCGAGTGTATGTCATTTTAAACTCATATTATTAGTGAAAGATTGCTGCCAAGTATGATATATTAATAACTAATTCAACTCCATCTAATTTCTAGGGATGATCCACCAATTTACCAACCCAGCAACCTCTACTGCGAATGGGGGCATGACGCCGACTGTGTCCCCGAAAATGTGTGCATGTGGTGGCCATGGCGCAAATAGGCCCCTACCTGAGGCGCCATGCACAGCCTTGTGGTGGTCTCGACTGTGTGGACTCATATTAAAATTGGCAAACTGACATTACCTTGTCTTTTCTTTCTATTTACGCGGCTATTTAAAAGTGTTCGATTTTAGGACATGCGATTGGCCAGTTACTGTTTGTTAAACGCTATCAACTTTCATTACCACATCGCTGTAGACCAATGAGCTTCATGTGTGAACGTTTTGCAGTTCTGTGTAAATTGCATAACTCAAGCAAACCGCCACTGCAAAGAATGGTTCTAAAAGTGCCATACGAACGTAATATTTTTTTATAACTTTTTAATAGTTGTTCTTGCTTCAAGGAGACACCAGAATTCTAAAAAAGTAGAATTTTTAATTAATTTTAATTAATTTAATAGAATTTTTAATTAATGAATTAAAAGTAAATATGTCCCCTCAAATATCTCTAAAATTCCCCTTGTCTACTACAACGATGTCTCAAACAGGTATGTGACCTTTGAGAATATTCATTTGGTGTTAGGAAATGGCACTGTGCCATTTGTTGACTTTTATACGTAATCCGCGGAAGGGGCGGTCACCTCTGAAATTTGCCTATTGATAACCTTAAGGCCAAAGAAAATAAACAGCAGGGGGGCTTTCCAAATTGTTGACTTACGTTATAAATGAGTAACGTAGCTGAAAATGAAACCACCGTAGATTTTCTTTACAAAACAAGGAATTACAAGGAATACATATTTCATCAAGCAAAACGCCCCTCCAATCAAAGAAAGAAAGAGGGTGAGAGAGGGAGAGATAGAGAGAAACGAAAGAAAGTATTCAGTTTCAATCTGTAAAGCCTCATACATTTACTTACCGCTAAGACATCAGCCGTACCCAACATGTAACAGAACTACTCAAGATACTTTTGTATTATAGGACACCCAGTAGCCAAATGCACCGCCTTCAACAATATTAGAACAGCCCTAACATACGAGATAACATAGTTACGTGAATAATTTTATCATGTCGGTAAGTCACTATATAAAGAGACTATTATTTTTTTTTAAATTCTATTCTTACACGACCAAGTGTTTTAACTTTTATTCAGCCGACGTTTCGGTGACCGCCTCTCACCTTCCTGTGGGCAATTCGGACTGGTTCACATTGCACTGCAGCACAGGTGTCGCTGCTATAGATACGTTCCCAAACGCAAAGAATTTACATAATCTACACGGTCACAAGGAACGGTATCTACAATGCTGTACTAAACGTACGGGAGTGTGATATATACATAATTGTCAAGTAATTTAGTAACAAAAAAGTTACACCTTACATGCACACACACATACAGGCACACACACAAACACGCACACACATACACACACACAAACACGTACAAACACACACACACACACACACACACACACACACACACACACACGCAGACATACACACAAATACAGACACGTGCACACACACAAAACGCATCTTTAAAACTGAAAAAAGAACAAGCACTCGCCACTTAATTAAGAATAAGATTGCATAATTTACATTGTCCTTAATAACTTTTCATAGTAGCATGCTTGTGCATTATGTGGTTTTCCATTTTATTTACACATCGGTATGTTAAAAATCTGCTTCCAAAACGTATGTCATTTTTTAAAATTGTTTTTCACGATAAACGAAGTAATAAATGCAATTCCTCGTTTTGAAACGCCGTAAGGTATATTGGTCAATAAGTCGTACGATCGCAAACTGTGTTTCTTGTATGTATATTGTATAACATAAATCTGTGTTATTACTATTGGGGAAAAGAAGCACGTCGGCAGAACGTACAGAACCTGCGCAAAACCCGTAATATATTGTGCATAGCACTTCCGTAGAATGTCCCATATAAGGTTGTATTCGCGCATATAAGGTTAACATTCCGTATGTAGTTTCCAAATGTTATGTCGGAAAAAATATCGTCTGCAACAAGCAAAATTCTACGTTGCAACGTTGACAAAAAATCCAACGAAAACCGTGAAAAATCAGGATTCTGCGCAGGCGCAGTACGTTCTGCCGACGTGCTGGGAAAAGAATGCCTTAGCCCCTTACCAGTGGCTGTTTCTATCAAAACCTAACATAAATCCTGTGACCTCGCAACAACTAATTATATAACCATGTGTTGTCTGATCTGTTTAGGTGAGATGCTCGCATTTAACAACACCCGCACCCTTCACGGCCGCATCGCCTTCAGCCAGACCGGCGGCTCCCGCCATCTACAGGGCGGCTACCTGGACTGGGACGAGATCTACTCGCGCATGCGTGTTCTCAAGACGGACCTGGGGATCCAAGACTAGACACCTTAATTCCTGAAGCCGATTCTACGGTGGCAAGGCAGTTGGCTAGAGAAGCGTACATTGTTTTTCGCTGAAATACCATAACACGCAGCCTGTGACCCTAAGTTCTAATCACTTTAACCCTAAACAGTACACCTGGGGTCCGCGCGGACCCCAGCACTATATATTCTGTAATATCTTTTTTGTTTCTGAAGATTTTTTTCTGAAATTTTAGGTAATTGTCACCCACAAAGTTGTCTCTCAATACAGTGCAGAAAACTCCGTTTCTACCATTTTTTTTAAAAAATATATCTGATTTTCTTTTGGGGTCCGCGCGGACCCCAGCCGGCTTTCGATCATAATAGATACACTGGTGTTCTTATACATTACCTTATTTCCGTTTTTATATGTTTTTATGCACTCATCGTATGTCTACCAAGTTTTCAGAGAATGGTGTAGTAATAGAATTAAATTTTAATAACTTTGGTGTAATTATGACGTCATATGACGTCAGAGCTAATAATATGGTCCGCCATATTGGATTTTGACCAATGACGTCATCAAATTAGCATATTCTATGCATATTAAATGATTTAACTGATGTTTTATTATGTAAGATGTTATTAATGTTGGAAAAGAAGTGTAATTTAATATAAAACTAAAAAAAATTATGTTTAAACCAAAATTACTTCTATTTTAAAAAAAAGAAACCCGTTGCCATGGCAACACAAAAAAACATCAACTTACTAGTATTAAACTAATATGAACTTTTTTCCAGAGACATTTTAGGAGAGGTCTCCAAATTTGATACTTCTAGCGCAAGCCGTTTAGCCGCTATCTGAGATCAAAGTTGTGCCTCAAAAGCCCCTTCAGTCTGAAATGAGATTAAAAATCGGGTATTTCTTCTTGTCTTCTTTTCTTCACCAAAAAATAGAAAAAGGTCAAAACGTATGATTTTTGTATGTAATGTGGACACAGAGGTTCCCACATCAGTTTGCAAAACAATTGAGCTGGTTGCATGTTGATAATTTCTAAAATTAGCAAAAAACTGTTCTGGGGTCCGCGCGGACCCCAGGTGTACAGATTAATCAGTCCGGGAAGGTGTACTGTTGAGGGTTAAGGGCTCTAATCATTCTAAGACCTACCCACATACCTACGTTTCATGACAATCCTAGCTTCTTGAGTTATCGTGCTGAACCACGTATATACCTGTGCTAACATTCCTGTACAAGTCCTAGAATTCCTGGAAACTGCACATGATACTATATCATTAGGCTCGCTCTTGAGGCGTTACCAATAACGATGTGTTGCTGTGCTATGTACAGGGTAGTCGCCAAGGGGCCTAAATCCTCTACTGTGTGGTGATGGGGTATCCATAATGCTTGGCTAACGGTACCTCAACTTTAAACTGCTTAGTTACATGTATTGGTGCGTCTACCGGATAGCATGGCACTGGGCGTCCCATTAAGTACCGTCTTGGGAAGAAACCTCCCAATAAATAATAAGAAAAGTTTGAATCTTTACTTCTGGATAAAATAAGAAAATAATGTCAGACGTTTCAGACGCCGTCCGGCATCTTTCATCAGTGAAATATTCAAAATTGCGGTAGAACTCGGAACGGCACCGTTAATTCTAAAAGTATTTATGTTCTAAATAAACAAATAATAAGTTAGCAACAAGCGTTCTATAGATTCTATATACAATACACATGGTAAAGTATTAACTAATGTAATGATAAAGATAAGTGAGTCCCTAGATATGCTGTAAAGTAGAATCCCATGTACTTGAAAGTTCAACTCTAAGTCCTCCCTTCCTGTTGAGTGATGGTTTATAAAGTCTTTCATAAATCGCCTCCTTGACTCCACGCTCAAACCAGCGTGCCTCCCGGTCCAAGATGTCCGTTGATTCAAGATGAAAAGAATGTCCTTTATGTTTGTCCAGATGGTGCCATATGGCCGAAGAAAATCCACTGTTACTGGCCCTGCAGTGTTGCTTATATCTTTCCTTGAGCGGCTGACTGGTCTCCCCGATGTACGTTTCTTTGCAATGATGATCTTCACATTTTAGTCTGTAAATGACATCCGATTTCACACTAGTTTTAAGTTTGTCCTTTGGATGAAACAACATCTGTCTGAGAGTGCGACATGGTTTGAAGTTGGTGGCGATGTTGTAATTGTGTAAGATACGTCTTATCTTCTCCGAAACTCCTTGGATGTATGGGATGGAAATGTTGACTGTTTTAGTCCTGTCTAACTGTGAGTTTCTTGACGTCTTCTTAGATGAGTCGGAAGGCTTAAGTGCTTTGTTAAAAGTCCGAGTTCTACCGCAATTTTGAATATTTCACTGATGAAAGATGCCGGACGGCGTCTGAAACGTCTGACATTATTTTCTTATTTTATCCAGAAGTAAAGATTCAAACTTTTCTTATTAGTATTATCCTGGATGATTAATCTTCACAAACGTATCAAGGATCAATACGGCAAGTTTTGCCTGGACTCAGTCAGGAAATTGGAAGATACAAGCAAGAAGATCGCTGATTATCGGAACCACCAACGCTTCAGCCTACGTTGTCTCAAGGCAGGAATCACACCGGTTAGTCTACGTTTAAGAACTTCGATCCATGGTTTTAGAGCTGGCAAGATCATCGCTAGTACAGAAAGGAAGTTACTTAATGAGCGCATACGTCAAATCAACTACAAACTAGATGG